>NC_136059.1:1527654314-1528074167 GCF_964261635.1 Lissotriton helveticus | reverse complement strand
TTCAGGTTCTGTCACGCCCTTAAAAATAGTTGTAAAATGTGCCACCCATTCATCCTCAGTTATATTAGTGCCCATTTCTCCATCCCTTGACTTCTCAAATAGGGGGAAGTTAATGATGCCCCAAAATCAAGAGCTACTTGCCAGGGTACTAGGCTCCAGTAGTTCACGGCAAGTTTCCTCCTTCAATTTTCTTTTCCTAGAATTCAATGCCTGCTTATATGAGCGACGTTGGGCACTAATCAGAGGTTGATCTCTCGGTGTGGTTTTTAAAGCTTCCTTTGAAAGTCTTGCAGCCTTAGAGCAGGAAGCATCAAATCATCTAGGTTCAGAGGGCAGAGATCTATGGTAAGGGGCACTTAGCAAATTCCCTACCTTTGAGATGATGCCATCAAAGGCACTAATAACTCCCCCGGGATGGGTATCCCCCCAGGGGAGGAGACACACAAGATGTAATCTCAGCTGCGCATTTAACTTTCACCTCACTGTGGAATAAATCTGGAGCGATCTGTGACCACTTTATTCGGTGCCTTCCGTCTGTAAGTTTCATCCTGCCCGCCACTGAAACCCTGTCTTAACTCAACAACAGCCACCCCCCCCCCACCCCCACCCCCCCAGAAGTGCACAGACGGGATTATGGTCACTAAATGCACTTTCTATGATTGCAAATCTTTGTAACTTGCTCAGAGATCAAAATATGTTCAATGAAAGAGCCCTTTTACCGGCCTCCTTTAAATGAGGGTACAAGCTGTTTACTAAGCGAGGCAGAAAATGTCATTAATGGGAGCATGTCAAAGAGGTTGAGCAAGCTGCTAAGGGCATCCCCCTGTGCTGAGTGCTCAAAATGAAACGCCGCTTTCTTGGACACCCCAGCTCCTCCATACAGACAGTTGCCGGGTCACCACAGGGGTGGATGTTAAAATCTCCCATTATCATAAGGCTATATGTAACAGAGCCACACATCTTCCTTAAAAGGGTGCTTAACTGAGCAATTTTACACTCACCCTGTAAAGCCATAGAATTATAAAAATTAATAATTTCCAGGCTGTTCTTTCCTCTTTTCAGAATGATTGCTTGAATGTCTTTGTTAAAAAAGGGGAATTGCTGGATCTTACAAGTCACTGCCAATGTTATAAATATGGCCAAGCCACCACTAGCTCTTCCGTGTACTGACGGTATTGCGGGGACAAAAAAAGCTTTATAACCTTCCAACGATAAGTTGCAGTCAACCAGCCAGGTCTCCTGTAGACAAACCACAGAGAACTGCCTGATAAACTGCAGCCATATAGGGTCCTGGATTTTCCCTGCAAAATCTGCAATATTCCAGGACAGAACATTATATATTTCCAGGTTATGCTGCTTTACATGGGTTCCCACCAACAAGGATGACTTCAGCCGGGGGCTAAGCCTCCCAGACCACACCATACCACCAGGCACAATATCTTGGGTGGTTGTACAAGGATTCTCCTGCCCTTGGGTTAATACTCCTGCTGACTCAGGCCTTGGGTGTAGTCAATCACCCTCTTCCAGCCTAGAGAGGGCTGAAAACCTATTCGAGAGCTCCAGTCGGGGAACCAACTGTTGCCCATCTAGGCTCCCTACGCCTCTAAATTGAAATGAAGAGCCCATCCCCAACACCGCAGGAGATCTTTGAGCCCGACCATTAATAACCAAAATCTCTGTGAGGGGAATTAAGATAAACCTCCCGAAGGATTCTGTCCATAAGGTAGCTGCTATTAAAGTTCACAATAATACAATCGCCCCCTTCATGGCGCGATCTCCTTATCCACCCCACACGGCGCATAATGATGATATTACGTTCCACCATTGGCCCTATTGAGGTATTACTTGATAACCATTAAATTACCTTATTTCTAAGTTGAGTGAAATTTTCCTGAGATCCAAGGGGAAGTGGCGGGACATTTGTCAAAATCACTACCAGGTGCGTGGATTGTGGTGGAAGATCAACAACTGCTAAATTCTGATAGGCAGAAATGGGGGCAGAGATGGGGGGTCCCTGGTGATCGTCTGAGACTCTTCCTGTCCTCTGCAGAGCCTGTCCCTGCCCAGTAGTAGGTCGTTCCCTGATGGTATCTAGTCCAAGCCTTACACAATCAGCCAACCTACCTAAATCTTTTGCAGACACATTTACGCTACTGTTTTGAGTACTGTTTGGGGGTGGCAAACTGCTACATCTACAGGTGGAGGGATAGCGCATGGCATCATAGAGACTACATTTGAGTTAGGGGGCTCTGAATTAGAAATATGTGGGGAATGTAAAAGCTTGTTGTGTTCTACCAGAATCTTCTCAATGCGATTCAATTTGTCTACAATGGGGCTCAGCCTATCATTCAACATGCAGCTCATGGTGATTTTAAAGGCCTCCAACATGTCCTGATTGACTATGTTATCCATTAAATGGGCACCTGCCTTATTTTTGAGAACCGTTTTAGAGGGTGCGTTTAATTTAACTTTTTTAGCCTGCCTGACTATGGACTTAGACTTCCTTTTGGCACTCCCACTTGACCTGAGGGCCCCCTTACTATTTCCTTAAGGGCCCACGTTACAGGGTGTTTCCTGAGGCACATGGTTCAAGATGCCATCAAGCCTCTCAGACCCCAACAGGGGTTCTGGTGCCCCGCTCACCTTATTTGCAGTGATTACAGTTGGAGAAAGTACTCTACTGGGTGCTGGATGGGGAGAACCATGTGTAAGTGATGTACCTTCAGTTAACTGGGAGTTGTCACTCAGCCCAGGAGATGATAGGGTACTCAGGGAGTCAATACCGGTTTCCCTTGTTAAAATATTGCCCCCCGAGGGCGATCTGGACAAACGCTTATTTACCAATTCAATTTCCCTATCAATAACAGAAGCAGCTCTTATCAAGAAGTCATCCATAGTTGTGACATTGGCCGTAGTAGCTACCCGCGTCCCCTCTTTGCATACTTGAGTCTTCCTTCTCCCCATAATATACACTCGGAGTTTACCTCCCTGCACCTGCTAAAAATGAAAGCCCAAACACTAGTATGATACCAAGCTCCCTGAGACATAGCAATAACTCCACTAAATAGGCTGTAATACACCTCTGCAAGCAACCCACTCAATAAGTCAGCCAATCAAAAGTCCAGACCACAAAAATGTCTCACCGCAGATTGTTGCCCAGCCTTATCCTACCATTGACGGGCGCGGACGGGCCCGCCCTTGGCCCGGGCTTCACCCGAGTGCGGCCCGGGCACACCGGCGTGCGGCCCGTGCTGCGGGAGTCCTGAGAGCCATTTAAACGCCTCCTGGTGCTTGGAAATGGTATACAACGCATACCATTACAACGTAAGTATTAGTAAGTATATAATATTTTTTGAAATATAAATTAATTAAAATTAATTTAATTTAATTTAATTTAATTTAATTAATTTAATTTAATTTAATTTAATTTATTTTAATTAATTTAATTTAATTTAATTTAATGTAATTTATTTAATTTAAATAATGTAATTTAATTAATTTAATTTCATGTAATTTAATATAATTAATTTATTTTAATTTAATTTAATTAATTTAATGTAATTTAATGTAATTTATTTAATTTAAATAATTTAATTTAATTAATTTAATTTAATTTAATGTAATTTAATATAATTAATTTATTTTAATTTAATTTAATTAATTTAATGTAATTTAATGTCATTTAATTTAATTAATTAATTTAATTTAATTTAATTTAATTTATTTTAATTAATTTAATTTAATTAATTTAATTTATTCTAATTTAATTTAATTATTTAATTTAATTTAATTTAATTATTTTAATTTAATTTAAATACTTAATTTAATTTAATTTAATTAATTTTTTTTATTTAATTTAATTTAATTATTTTATTTAATTTAATTTATCCTGTACCCCTTTACCCAAAAAACCCAAAACTGACCCTGAACCCTAAAAATACCCCTTTACCCAAAAACCCAAAACTGACCCTGAACCCTAAAAATACCCCTTTACCCAAAAACCCAAAACTGACCCTGAACCCTAAAAATACCCCTTTACCCAAAAACCTAAAACTAACCCTGAACCCTAAAAATACCCCTTTACCCAAAAACCCAAAACTGACCCTGAACCCTAAAAATACCCCTTTATCCAAAAACTGAAAACTGACCCTGAACCCTAAAAATACCCCTTTACCCAAAAACTGAAAACTGACCCTGAACCCTAAAAATACCCCTTTACCCAAAAACTGAAAACTGACCCTGAACCCTAAAAATACCCCTTTACTCAAAAACTGAAAACTGACCCTGAACCCTAAAAATACCCCTTTACCCAAAAACTGAAAACTGACCCTCAACCCTAAAAATACCCCTTTACCCAAAAACCCAAAACTGACCCTGAACCCTAAAAATACCCCTTTACCCAAAAACCCAAAACTAACCCTAAACCCTAAAAATACCCCTTTACCCAAAAACCCAAACTTATAATATTTTTGATAAAATTATATACTTACTAATACTTACGTTGTAGTGGTATGCGTGGTAAAAGTATCTACGTTGTAAATACATGCGTTGTAATGGTACTTCGTTGTAATGGATCCTGCGTTGTAAAAATTGCGTGGTAAAGGTAGGTCGTTGTAAAAGTTGCATGGTAAAGGTTGTATACCCCGATGGCAGCTGAAAACAAGAGCAGTGCCCGGTATGCTGGGCTCCCCCGCTGCGGGAGTCCTGAGAGCCCTTTAAACGCCTCCTGGCGCTTGGAAATGGCGTAGGCGGCGAGCGCTCCGCTGGTGCTGCTGGGGGTTGTGGTCCGGGCCTGAAGATTCCCCCGAGATGACTCTGATGGCGATGGCGGCTGAAAACAAGAGCAGTGCCCGGTAAGCTGGGCACTGTATAATAAACAAAACGTGGGATGGACTCCAGAGGTAGCAGCGTAGGTAACCTGCCACCACTGGTGTCCCACATTGTATTAGTGCAAGTTCCGAGTCCGGGGTACATTTGTATAGAAGAGCAGGTCTTCACAAAGGAACGGTGTCTTGATACTACAATGGTAGGTGTTAGACTGGTCAGGGCATCATTGCAGGTGAGAGTCCTCGCTCAGCCCCTTTCAGCCAATCTGAGGTTGCGAACCAACAAACATCCAGAAGCAAATGGTGAATATTGGCCCGAAACTTGCTCCAAAGCAAACAGCAAATTAACTCCAAAGCCCCAGCGCAGGAGGCAAGGGGGTCCTGGGAGCTCCAGAATGGACTGCCCTGCGTTGCCCCCTGGGCGGAAGAAGGAGGAGGTGATACGCAAGTCCGGGCTCAGCGCCGGCAAGAGCGATGTCCACTACCTCAGTGCTTTAAGTTCAAGATGGTGCAGAGGAAAGCAAGATGGTGGCCAAATGATGTGAAGGCGGAGCCCTTCCCACGGAGAAGCTGCCGAACGCAGAGGTGATCACTGAAGGAGCTGCTTGCGAGCTGAAGCGGAGAGGATCGGGAATCGCGGGACAGAGCCCCGACGTTGCACTGCCATAGAACTAGGAGGCGCCAGTGTGTGCACCACGGTGGAGCTGCGGCGTGTGAAACGGCCACTGCTACGCTGCAGCAAGGCCTGATCACTGAACAATATGGACACCAACCAATGTGACAATGATGAATTTAGCAGACAAGGAATCGACCAATGAGGAGGAAGTTCACTGCCTACTCCTAAAAAATGTTTTTTGACCTTTGATAAACGGGAAGGGATCTCCTGGAAAGTGGAAACCCCTTTCCGTTTGATAAGGGGTTACCACCTCTGAGGTATGGGTAAAATATTATTGTTTCGCGTCTGCATTTCAGTCACAAAACATTAATACATACCATTGGGTATTGCTGTTCCGAAAGGGCACCCTAAGCAAGCCTCTTCCAAATAGCGATACCGTATGATTTCCTAAACCCTTTTAGCTATGCAGTAGCATATTACTGAATCACTAAATTGGTTCGTAAAATCAAAACCACATTTGCTTCTCACAAACCCTGCAATTTACCGAATCACAGAGTTTTCAACCAGAAAATGGGTTAGCACATCTGGTCTACAGTTATTTTATTGTCAATAATGAAACTCCGCGATTTTGCAGATGGGACCAATGTGGAGGGTATACCAAGTGAGAAGAATTCTTAAGCCAGGTTTGAAAAGGTGGAAGGGGCTCTCTAGAGCATGTTTTTAGGGCCTGGGGAGTCAATCAGACTAATTCTCCAGCCATTAAAAGGCCTTTAATGTATGTCCAATTGGTTGTTCTTTTACTTCAGTCTAATTGGGGCCAAACCTCTCATTTTTTTTACAGAAGGGTACCACTCCATCCCTGCAGTAGTATTTTAATTGTTTTTTTACAGTTTTATATAGCCCAAACTGGACGCAAAGGTATTGGAGCACTTTACATCAGCACCAGTTACTTCACACAAGGTCACATTCATTTTTAGGCACAGGGAGATTAAGTGATTTTCCTAGAATCACAGGATGTTGAGCTGACTCCAGAGCAGAGCAGAGCCTGTTTCCCTAGTTCATGGTCAACTGCTATGGCTGTAAAGCCACATCGTCTCCCTCCTCGCAGGGGTGTACACATTAATCTCAAATAATTAAGAGGGAAATAGAATGGTTTTTACTGTACTATTAAAGCAAAACTGTTAGTGATAACATCTTTTATCAAAACCGATGGGGAATTATTAAAACAGTCAAGTAACTCTAACAATGGCAAAAGGTTTCATTCTATGCTGTAAATCATATTCATCGCTCCGACCAATGCACGATTTCTGCCGGTGACTGCAGGTGGCGGGCGCCAGAACTCATTATTAGGGAGTTTGTCGCAATGCAAGAAAGAACTTCATTGAAAGAGAAAGGGGGAGGATGTGAAAGATAGGGAAACAGTGGCAAAGGGAGAAAGGGGAATAAAAGAAAATAAGAAAGCAGTAAAACAAAAAAACTAAAAAGAGAAAGGGAAAGGATAGAAAATAGATTAAAACGAACCTGCTGGAATGAAAGAAAGATTCAGGTAGTGGAAGGTGGAATCCAGACTAGGAGCGGGTAATTCAGCAACCCCGGCATTCGACAACACGGGCTTTTTTTTGTTGTAAATTAAGGACTGGCTAACGCCCAAACTCGTTGATGTGTTGCGGTTCTTTCAGTATAAAAACAACTCCCAGTTTATCCTTCTCAAGTGGTGTAATAAGGAACCTACTGCAGCAGCACTTATGCTCACTTATAATAAAACCCCACCGCTGAAATCCGTAACGAATTGCGGCATAGACTCGCGAGCAATATCGTTTCCCTTCTTCATTTAATGGATTAGCAACGCCTTAATTCATCAATTCAGCATTAAATTCACGTGCAGCGAGGCCTACTTTGATTTCTTAATACGCCATCAAAAACGAATCCGTAAACCACAAAACATCTCTGCATTCCTTTCCTCATTCGTGTACAATCCATAGCTTGAATTCTTTAAGCAATGAAACATCAAACGAGGCCTGCACAAAAGTATGTTAATTAATGTTCCCACGAGTTTAAACTCCCGAAGCAATGTACCTTAGACTTCAGAATGCAATGAGCGTGGTAAATTTAAAAAAGAAACAGTTGTCATATCTTGAATTGAAAGTAGGGCTCCCGGTTTATGGTATTTATTTTTTCAACATTTCCGGCTGTATTTATCAATATTAATTTTTTGCTATTTGTTTCTGTATTCTTGTGAGTGTGCATGCGCAAGACTTACAACACAAGGGGGCATATTATCAAGGGGGTTTATCTCCGCTTTTTTGGCTTTAAAAGCCAAGAAAGCGGAGATAAAATTATCTCCCTATTACCTAGCTGTTGCTAACACCAGTTAGCGACAGCTAGTAGGAGATAGCGACCATCTTGGGCCCCACTTTGCATGTCAGTGATATTTATCACTAATGACATGCAAAGTGGGCGTGCCAAGATGTTAGCGACTGGAAACAGTTGCTAACATCGCTATCTCCTATTACCAACTTTTGGAGATATTCGCGCTAAGCGCGAATATCTCCAAAAGCTAACACCTCCCCTGAGCAGTTCTTAGCCATGTTATGCAATGGGAGGTGGATAACATGGCTAAGAGCATTAGCTCGGTAATGCTTGAATATCGCTGACTTTTCAGCGATATTCATGCATTGCGGCCGTTTTTTATCGCATTTGCGATAAACCTTGATAATAGCAAGGTTTATCTGCGATAATTTCTGACGATGCTTAGCGTTACAAAATTCGTTGCTAAGCATCGTTAGCGATAAATATCGCTTAACGTTGGTAATATGCCCCAGTGGTTTTTTTTTATGAAGAAGGACGTTGAGGACGCGAGAGGAGCAGGAAGGAGAGCGGACAGGCAGGAGGCAGAAACACAGGTAAGGGCATTCTTTATATCTTTTTGAAGCATTTGGGAGTTTGGGAGTGGGGAGGGAGCGGAGCTACGCGTAGCTCCCCAGGGTTTTTCAAACTCCGTGGAGCTACGTGTAGAGGCACTATGCCAGCTCCGCCCAGGCCTACGTTCATGACTGACAGTACAAAAAAATCATTTAAAGAAGACCTATTTTCCGTATTTATCTGAAAAGATCAGTAAAAATGGGAAACTGGGAGCCCTTATTAAAAGCAATAGTAACTGAAGCAGCAAAACAATGGCAAGAGGGTGTTCCATCCAATATCGTTGTTAAAAACTATGCGTCTCCTACGCCCTTAAGAAGAAACATTTAAAGATGGCTACTTCCTAGAAGCATGGACATACAGGAGATCTTCAGTACCTACAACACACACAAGTCAACAAAATATTCCAAATTAACAGCGACATATCAGTATATTAGGTCTCCCTGCTAATGAACACTGCAACAAAGCACCCAAAATACACTTTCCCTAAATATTTAAGGAATAAAGTTATAATTGTAAATCATAAATCAATCCTCACATTTTTTGGCATAGTCTAAGCCTTCCCTCCACTACGGAAGGGAAGTGTGGAAATACAGCTACTTCCTGGAGGCCTGACCGTACAACAATCTTCATAACTTGGGACAACCACATTTCAGCACAATATTTCAAACTAGCAACTAGAGGTCTACAACAATTCAAAATTAAACAAGCAATAGTTCTGGCGTTAGCTGCTAGATTTTTTGCTTTGTCAATTGCTGTTTTGTTTTGTTATGGTTTTGTTAAAACACTATTTCTGTTGGAGCTGCCAGGCCCTAAGCAATATAGAAACCAGCAGTTATTTTGGTCTCAAAAAGCAGACCGTGCTGTAGTAGCTCCTGGCACTGACAGGATCTGCTTTGTATGTGAATGAGCTCTTGTGATAGAGCAACATGCATGGCTCACAATGTAGTTAACCAGTGGCTGAAGTGAGCTAACCCATTGCCCCATACTCTGTGCCATAGTGGGTGGAAGAAAAATGTAAATGACACATTAACAGACCAATGAATAAAGAGCACTTACTGAAAGCCCCTATAAATAAGTATATTATACATATAATCAGTTGCGGCCCATGCAGGTTAGTGCGGCGGGGCAGGGCGGTGGTTGGTGGGTGTCTTGAAAGTGACAAATATTGGAATAGGGAAAATAAAGTAAATAAATAAATAAAACCACTAACCTTGCGCTCGCCGCATCGCCGATGCGGCTTGCGCAAGGTAAGTGCTTTCATTTACTTATTTTCCCTATTCCGTTGTTTGTCACTACCACCCCCCGACGCCCCAGCCCCACCGAGCTTGCCTGCACGGGCCACCGCTGCACATAATTGTAGCCAAATCAAAAAGTCTTGGCTAATGCAAGATCTAAAAAGAAAGATGGCAAGGGCTGAATAACAAACAGAGTTTAAAAAGGGTGATAACAAGTCAAAATATATGAACACATTTAACCATCAAGTCCTCAATAGATAGCAGTTAGAAAACATGATTGTCAGCCAAGGACTGTTGTTACATTAAGGCCTTTCTAGGTGGGAGCCTTATGGTATCCCATGCAAGAGGTGCCAGAATGCATGCTAAATACATTGTTTTTTTCAAATTGTCCTTTATTTGAATACCACAAAAGAAAAAATATGGAAAATGATTTCAAAGTGAAGCTTCAGACCCTCACTGCTTCATAAAGTGTAAGTGATGGTCCACCCAACAGCCTGCCACAGCTCAGGTAGTGCAGCGCGCAACATGCTGCAGCCAATAGAATGCCACCATGCTTCATTACTGTGCAGTTGTCTGTTTGATGCATGCTGACAGACTTTGCAGTAGTTGCGGAACAGGTATTATTTAGCTAAAGGTGGTGCAAGACAGGCATGCAACTGCATTTGGCCCAGAGAGAGACCTACAGCCTCACTCAATGCGAGTGAGAATCACAAATCGGAAACCGAGGTTCAGCTCTCACTCACAGCAGGGTCAATGATGCACCTGGTCAAAAAGATAGAATCTGAGCTCTACAATGAGCCTTGCTCAGAGCTCAACTATTCTATATTCAGAGCAGCTCCTTGAATTTCAGGAAGCAATTCCACCATTTAGGAGAACACATAAACAGCGGATGTGGCCTAGTGGCCTGAACGGTTGACCTCGAAGCTGGGGACCGCACTCGCGGTGGCGCAGCAGTGGCGGTCCATCGTCTGCCGGATTACGACTCTCACCTTCTTAACAGTGGTGGACGACTGGTTGCACCAGGGAACAGTCATTCCCTGGCGGTGGTGGAGCTGCGCCACAATGTAAATTGCTCAGCGAGACTGCGCCAGTCCAGCTATGCATATTACTAGTTCCTGCACCGCTAGCCATTTCATGGAGGGAGCCCTGCCATGAAAATGCCGGCGGTGCAGGAACGTGTGATTTTGGTGTAATTATATTCATTTTGATGCAGCTTGATTTTATCATTTCAGTGATGCCCCTTCCTGTCTTGTCACTGATGTAAAATGTTGTGTGACGTCACTTACTGTGCTGCCAATAAATATGCTAATTAGCTCACACTCCTGAGAAGTGTCAGAACTTGGCATGTCTTTTGGCTTTCTGAATCAAAGCAGGTTCCTGCTCCAGTGCCTTCATTGCATTTGCATGCTCCCAGGGCTTGAGTGCCCCGCCTTCAGGCGTGAATGCCCAGGTGTATCCAGTGCCGGCATGCCACATGGAGAAGGCCGGAGAGGCCTGTTGCAGTGCAACTAACTGTTACTCTAGAGATGGGTGCAGAACTGGCTGCTTGGGGTCAAGGGTGCTGCATTCGGTGTGATGTAGAAGAGTCAGAAAGACTTAAGGTGGGCTGGATATTTATTGCTCCACATGCACAGGGTCAGTATGTTCACCAGTCATATGCAATTATGCAGGAAGATTATCTAAACTATATGTCAATAAATGCAAATTGTAAAACACATTTTCTGAAGTTTTGCAAATTATGTGGCAAATGTATTAAATACATAATTATGTGGTATTCACTGCATCATAGCCTAAATTTGCTGACCCTCACAATTCCCCATTGTTTTATTACTAATTTATTCAAGAAAGGTAAACGAAGTTTAATCATCCAAATTCCAATCAGTGGCCATTGTTAGTTGCACTTTGAAGAAAACTGATTTTTCAGGCTACTTGTTCCAAAAAACGTTATAAAAAAGTATAAAGGCTACCACGTATAATTGAGTTCTATATTGCCACCTTGAAATAAAATCGTTTTTGGTTAAAATCTACAGATTATGCAGCAGATGATTGATTGTGTAGCAAATGTGGCAAATGCACAGACATGTGGTAAACTGGTAATGCCATAGAATTGCATAATTCCAATGATTCTGTTTATAAGTGAAATATATATTACTGTCAGAACCCCTTTCAGAGAACCACATGGCATGCAGGGACTACTGGACTACCTTTGGGGGTTAAGGCCTTTTACTCCCTATGTCCCTGGGCCCGACCTACTATGGATTCTGAGCAGCTGCAATAGTTCATTGTCCTGCCAAATACTCACTTTTATGGGAAAAAGAGAAATATGTTATTTCTACAGCATTCCACACGAACGAAAGATATGACACCCACAAACAATTACACAGTCCTCTCCTGAGTTTGGCATTCCCTGTTCCACTCATACGTCATGCTAGTGATCATGGTTTTTCCCTATTCACTATTGGTAGCATCCAGGGTATGCCCCACTAGCAGTCTGAGTCTCAAAAGCCCACCGCAACTCTAACTTAATGTCAATAGCAGCAAGTTCCACCACGGCCGACAGGCCAGAATCCAGTCTTACCTGCACCAGTACCTGTGAAATGTTGAGTGTCCCTGAGTGCTCCTTTTCTGTGGGTGCTTGCAGCAGCTGCAGAGGAGTTCAGGTGAGTTGGCTGACCGCAGCCCAGATGGCTGCATTCAGTGGGTTTAGAGTCTCTCACTCAAGATTGCACTCCTGAAAGAATCAGAAGCTCTATTTGGCCCCTCCTGCAGGATAAGTGTTCATTTAGTCTTCCGGTATAGAATCATGGCTGCAGTCCTTGGTGTTCCCAGTGATTCCCTCAGACATACAGGCTCACTGCAACTGACAGTCCACGGACTCTGGCCGAATCAGCACTGTGAAATTCTTCACAGTGGTCCCTCCTGGCATTCGGGTCACCACCCTCTACTGCACAAGGATATAGCCCTTACCACACGGCAGTATTTTTCACTGTGGTCTCTCCCAGCTCACTAACACAATACCATATGCACTGATATCCCCATATAGATACTCTCACAGGCATACTTACACTTATAGAGAGACCGTCACACCACTTAGTTGCACCCATACAGTCGCTATTACAGCCACTCAGATACCTAAGTAGACACTGTCGCACCCACATGTACTATTAAACACATGCTCTGACACCTACTTATGTACCTATTCAGATACTGTCAGAACCACAATTACACTTATTTGCACTCTTTCTCAACTACTCATATACTCATGCACACGCTCTCACACTCCATCATATATTCAGGCTAACATTTACATACCCAGTCACAGACTCACTTAAGGCTTAACATTTTCAGTCACAGATTCACACATACAGTCAATGACCCACTCAGAACTATATTTAGTACATTTTAGATGTGATGTTTTGAATTGGATGTGTGCTTTAGGTTTGCGGATCCGCTGAATCGCGATACATTTTTTAAAAAGGGTTTACAATGAAAATTAACAAGTGTTTGGGGAATAGGATGCCGGCCGATTACAATGTTTGTGGTCAGAACATAAACCGGTTGGTGATTCCATATCAGTTCCAACTGGCTCTCAGAGTGTTTGTGTTGATCAGAAAGGCATTGTGCACCTTTATGGACAGCGTTTCGACCAACGATTACGATGTCGATTTCCAACAGCCTTTCTGAGTTGGCCTGTCTGACATGAAAAGGCTGTCGGAAAGTGACGTTGGGGGCCCCTAGCACAGACTACGGTTGGTGGTCGAGGGGATACCTAGGGAACCCACTGTAAAATCCTGTACTGTGTGGAAGGCCTAATGGGGTGCCCGCGGCATGGTGCAGGGTTTTACACACACTCCCCATTTCCCCATAGGAGCCTGTGTTGTCGGGCAGAACTCGAGGTCCAATAGGGAACAATGGGACTCCAACCGAACAGTGTTCGGTCGCATCGTAATTGCTCGGGCCGGACCGCTGACCACGAGTCTGTCGGTCACGATTCCGGGTGGGAAGTTTCCACCCGACATCGTAATCGCCCCTTAGGTTGTTCTATTGACAAAGATGTAAAGAGATGTTAGATTACCATAAAAGTAATGGTGTAATGGAGCTATGCCTGTAAGTCCAAACACTCAACTGCATCGGCTACAGCTGGTATAGGAGTTAGCATGCTGTTCTAGAAAGTGTATTGAACTTGTGACCTACTGTTGGCAGAGTATGCTACAATATTGGTCACCAAAGCAACACAAGCATGGAGGAAGGGTTGGAAAAAACAACGATATAAAGGGATGTCAATAGTAGAAGAAGTAGGGAAAGAGGTGTATTGGGACACACATTTAGGCATGCATCCCAAGTCTTGACAAAGAGAAACTGTTCAGAATAAGTAAAAAAAAAAAGACCTTGCATTCCTGCATGGATCCGTGGATCCACCACGAAGTTACATGGGAGGGCAGTGCTGAGTACTATTGTGGGTCCACCGAGCCACAAAAAGTTCTACCTAATTGTGCTTTGTTTGAAGGAGGGTAAGAAAGGGTTAACAATCCTGACCATTGAGTAGACCTGTATGATTTTAAAGGCATGTTCTTATTTGTCCACAGAGTGTGTAACCTTGAAAACAAACTTGAGAAGGTTGCCATTAATGGTTCCCTTGTATGGGAGTGCTTACCCTCTACTTGCTTGGCTCAGAGCAGGCAAGCTTATCCTAAAAAGCAATGTGTAAAGTATTTGTGTAACACACACAGTAAATCATTGACATGCTGCCAAAAAAATTCTACAGAATGTTAAGAAAATATTATATTTTTCTATCCAATCAATAAGACCAAAACGATAAAAATCCAATCACAAAATATTTATCTTACACGAATCAGGTTAAAAGCAACAGTGCTAAAATCAATTGGACTCCTTTTGCGTGATGTACGATAATTTCCTTGAACAAGAGCAGCACATTGGTTATCTCCGTCCCGGGACTTAGAGCGTTGGTGCGATCAGGAAAGGAGTAATTCTCCCAACCTCTAAGGCACCGTGGGTCAAGAGATATGCAGTCACAAGTTCTCACAAGAGATAGGCGGTCACAAGTTCCTACAATATACATGGGCTAAACAATGTAGATGCTCCCGTTAGAGAGTTTATGGTAATACCCTGAGGTCAGGTAATACAACTGCGGTCTTGGAAAAAAAAACAGGATTCACTGCATCCCTATGGTTCAGTACCTTGATGCGGGCCCACGCCGCTTTGGTTAGGAGTCAGGTTCCAGTTCAGCCCCAGGAAGATGCAGGCAGTACTGGGGTAAGTTGCAGCTGGTGCTGGTGGCCTCGGTCACAGGGTCCGGGTCTTGACCAAATGAAGAGTGGAGCTGCTGCACGGCCCTCAACGGCCAGCGGTGTGAGCACTTGTTGGCAGTATATGTGGGCCTCCCGCACTGGGCACTGTAGTGCTGATGGGTAAGTCACACTGCTGAGCAGCTCAAAGTGGCAGGCAGGACTGTGCTATGAAACAGCTTAACAACGCCTTCCGCAGTGCTCATACCCAGCGCACCATTCTTGCAACAGTAACCAATGCTCACAAATCCAGAACGCTGAGCCTCAGGCGGGTGCGCAGCACGGGATGCTCCTGCTAGAGTCCAAAATATCAACTTGCAAAAATATTGTGGCATGAAAATATCATCAGCAAGAATATCTTTGCCAAGACTATGGATTTTAAGGTAAGTAATATCGATTTTTAAAAGATCCAAATTATTAATATAGTTTACAAAAATATAGTTGGTCTTAATTTAGTTTTTTAATTATTGTTATGTATTTTGGTACATATTTTAAATGTATGTGGTGTAATTTGTATAATTATAGTTTATGTTTTTGAATGTACGTTTAAAACTTAAGTAGTTATTAGATTTAATTTAAGTAATTTTTGTTATGTTTTGTACCGTAGCAGGTTGTTTTAGGGGGCACAGGGTGGGAAGTAATTTAATTATAATAAATTAATGATTAATTTTTAACTAATATTATGTATTTAATTACTAATTGATTATGTTAATGGTGAAATAAAAAAACAATTTACATTTAATGTTTAGATTGTGGGGTTTATAGTGGTATAGGTTGGGAAGTAATTTAACTTTAATTAATTAATTGTTAATTAATATTAATCATGTATTTGACAATTAGCTATTTTAATTGTTTAAATATGTTTTTTTTCATTTTGGTTGTGGGGTTTATAGGGGTACAGGGTAGAAACTAAATTAATTGTAAGTAATTCATTTTTTATTTTATTTAATAATAGCTATTTAATTTATAATTCATTATGTTAATTGTGTAACTACATTTTTTTACTAAACTATTATGTGTGGGTTTGGGTTTTGTTGGGGTATATGGTTAGAAGTAAATGTAATTATATTTAGTTATAATTAATTTTTGTAATTGATAATAATGATTACATTTACAATTTATTATGTTTCTTGGGTTGTATATATTGTAGGGGTATATTGTGGAAAGTAAATTAAATTTAATTAAATAATAATTCATTTTTATTTATTAATAATTAGTTTGTTGATAAACATTTATGTTAATTGTGTAAATAATTCATTTTTTAAAGTTAAGTTATAGGTGTTGCTTATAAGTTTTGTAGGCTTATATGGTGTGAGGTAACTAAAATCAAAATTACTTAATTTGTTGTTGTTAAATTTGGATTTACATTTTCAAAATGTTTGCAAATATTTATTATATGTTATTCACATTATATTATGTATTTATTTTAATATTTTTATTTGAAATATATTATTTTTTCATTAAATATTAATATTTTATTTTTTTATTTAGTTTTTGCAATAATTTTATTGTTTTGCAGAGAATTTGTTTGTTTCTAATTTAGTACTAACTGCAGTGGGAATATATATGTTTATCCTTCCGCAATCCAACATTTTCCCTACTGTTGTACTGACTGGAGGGGGAATAGTAAATTTCACCCCTACGCAATCCAACATTTTCCCTTAAGATTGCAGTGACTGGAGTGAGAATAGTCAATTTTACACCTCCTGAGTTTGACACTTTGGGCCTCATTACGCTGTTGGTCGGAAAGCATTCCGACCGACTCGGTCTCTGAATCATTTCCAACTGTATCGTATTCGGGGAGTCCTTCCGACTGATTATGATGGTTACGAACACCGTTCGGTCGGACTCCCATTGACGTCAATGCGAGCCTGTGTTCCGACCAACAACACAGGCTAACATCTTAATCGGCCCCTTTGTCTACTTTTTATAATTTGAAGTGGGAATAGTAAATGTATTAAGTAAAAAATTCTGAAGTTTAGTTTATATTGTTTACATTTATTTTAATATATTTTTGGTTATTCAAAATTATAATATTTATAATCATTAATGTTTTTAATATTTTATTTATTTTTAACAAATTCTAATTTTTATTTTGTTTGAGCTTGTTATTTGTATTTAAAATGGTTTGTTAATTAAATATTTAATGTTATTAGCTATATGTATATATATAAATTTTTTATATTATTACATTTAAGAAAGTTTTCAAATGTAATATATATTAAAAATATCAATTTAATAATGTTTTGAAATTAGATATATGTATATAAATATATCCTTGTGGCCAGCGTGGGGGGGAGTAAAAGGAGTAGAGAAGGGCCATGGGGTGGGGTGTCCGAGGTTGGGGTGGGGCACACGGGTGGTGGGGGTGAAAAAAAGGAAAAATATTGAGGTTCATGGTGGTGTTTTTTTCCATGTGGTCAAGGGATATCTTTACCATATATTTGGACTAACAGAAATTTTGTCTGGGCAGAAATTGTGTATAATTGTTGAAATGTTTATGTTGAACATCATAATTTTAAATGTCTACTAGTAGGGGCCTTAAAATAATTTCTTTCAATGTGAATGGCCTAAATAATAGGAAAAAAATGTGAGCCATTGAGTCATGGATCAAAACTGAAAATCCTGCTGTAATAATGCTGCAGGAGACCCATATCTCAGCTGCCAAAATTGATGACTTTTCTATGTTTAAGACTTGGGCCTCGTTTCAAATGTTTTCGTCTTCTATAGTATCTCAACAGGGGGTGGCCCTTTTCTTAAATAGGAATTTGGGCGCTGAAATTATACAGTCAGAAGAAGGCGGCTCAGGTCGGTGGTGCTGGGCTACATGTTTAGTTAAGAACAGACATAGGCCGATTACCTTCGCTTGCCTCTATGCCCCAGTGGACGATAATCATCAGATTTATGAGGATTTATTTCAATCATTGCTAATGGTGGGAGGGGATATCGTTATTGGGGGGATTTTAATATCCTTATGATAACAAAATTAGACTCTACTACGTCTTAAAAAAAGCAGCTCAAACCTAAATCATGGAGATCAATCACTAATAACATGACAATTCTTGACTTGTGAGACCTATGGGGTTTACAAAACTCACAAAAAAAAGATTTTACCTGCTGGTCGGGCAGGTTTAAGTCCTCCTCCCGCATTGACTTCTTTCTGGCCTCCAGGCAATTAAATGTTACCTATCAGAAAATTTTCCATACTGGCTTTTCGGATCATGCAATGTTAGCCATGGAGTTCACTTTGGGAGAAGATATAAGAGTCCCCAAGAGATGGGTATTTAATAAAGCACATTTACAAGACGAAAATTGGGTTACTTTACTTAAATCTGAGATTACAGATTTTATTGCTCGTAATTCTGGCACTGCTCCTCTTCATACTATCTGGGATTCGTTGAAAGCTTTTATTCGGGGTATAGTGATAGGTAAGGATGCAGCTGATTGGTCTGCTGTTAGGAATTCCAGGAATTCATTGCAACAAAAAATTCAGGTATTAACTTTGCTACGACAATCTAACCCATCGAGCAATGTTCAAAATCAATTAAATGAAGCCAAACGGGAACTTAGCTCTAACCTATTTACACAAAGCGAAGACATTTTCCATAGACAGTCACAAAAAATCTATGAGGAAAGTAATTTTACCTGCAAATTCTTAGCCTGGCAGGTTAAAGAGCAAGCCGCCGCAAATCAGATCCGTTCCTTAAAATGCCCCGTCACACATAGTGAGATATCACAGTCGGCGTCAATTGGCTCCATAATGCTTTCTCATTATCAAAAGATTTATAGTACACATCATGATGTAGACCAAAGAAAACTTTCCGCCTTTTTGGGCAGATATGAAATGCCCTTCCTCTCACATATAGATCAGGAGATAATGAGGAGTTCATTCTCTCAGGAAGATTTGGAGTTAGTGGTTAAGGACCTTCCAATTGGTAAGGTCTGCGGCCCGGTTGGGCTCCCCGCTGAATTTTTTAAAGTCTTTTTTAGTTCTTTTTCTGATTTGTTATTGCAATTATTAAATTCTATGTTGGATGGTGGGCAAGTTCCAGATTGTTTTCGTGAAGGTACGGTAGTGAGCTTTCTGAAGAAGGGGAAAGAATCTAACGACCCCAATTCATACAGACCCATTACTTTATTAAATACAGATTACTTAATTACAACAAAACTACTATCAACTCGTTTTAACACTATTGCTGTTGACTTGATTCACTCGGATCAAAATGGCTTTATTGCAGGTCGGCAATTAATCATGAACACACATTATTTGATTGAGGCACTAGATTATTTTGAGATACGGGGTGTTTCAGCTTTAATTCTACTATTAGACGCAGAAAAAGCTTTTGATTTGGTGGTTTGGGCAACACTCTTTATCATTTTGGAGCACTTTAGAATTCCCCGACAAATTATTAGTTTAATTCAAAATCTGTACACCGGTGCTAAAGCCAATGTGATTATCAATTCTGTTATGGTGGGGGTCAGTTTTAGTTCAACGAGGTACGAGGCAGGGATGTCCTTTGTCGCCTATTCTTTTTGCCTTTTTTATTAAGCCTCTAGCTGTCGCTATTCGGAATTGTGTGAGCATTGCTCCCCCAATCATTTCTATGGCCAAAATTAGGTTATATGCCGATGACATTATGTTATTAATTAAACCAGACCTGCAAACTCAAATTCATGCTCTAGAGATTTTTGAAGAATTTGAGGTATTAGGTGGCTACCGGATTAATAAAAAAAAGACGGAAATTTTGGTCTGCGGGGGCTTAGACCCAGAATTACATCCGGACTTACGCGGTTGTATAAATTTAAGACCTAAACGATATTTGGGGGTCTTGTTCTCTGCTTCAGTTTCAGACTTATATACACTTAGGGGGTCATTAGGATGGCGGACGGAAGTGCCTCCGCAGCACCGGAGTATGCGGAACATGCCTATTCTCCGTCCGCCCGTCGCGGACACTCCGTCCGCCAGATCAGGATAGCAAATAGAGGTCAAAATCCGTCCGCTGCGGTAGATGACGGTCCGCCGCGCAACCTCACCCAACCACGCAGCGGACGTAAGCAATCCAGATACGCCGCCGTACGGACTGACGTCTACGCCCGTCCACCAAATCAAGATAGCGGAAAATACACATAAAAGCGCCGCGGAAAAACAACCTGCCTGAACACAGCGGATTCACCACAGCGACCATACCCACCACGAGCCGCTCGCCGACATGGACCCTGCACTACACGCATACCCGATACTCTACGCGATCCACCACGTCCTAGTCTTGGCCCACCATCGAGGACGACTCAGGTAGGCTACAAACATTTCGCTGCCTGGTGAGGAGTACCTGCAAGGGACGTGACGTAGAGAGGGGAGAGTGACATGTAGCGGAAACGACAGATACGTGTGGAGGGCACCACCTGCAAGGCTCGTCACCCAGGTAGGGGGGAGTGGCATGTAGCGGAAATTACTGATTCATGTGGAGGGCACCACCTGCAAGGGTCGTCACCCAGGTAGGGGGGAGTCACATGTACCGGAAACCACTCAGTCGTGTGGACGGCAGCACCTGCAAGAGTCGTGACCTAGGTAGGGGGAGAGACATATATCCGAACACACTGCCTTGAAGGAAAAACAAATACACACCAGCATCACACACGCAAGAATGACTCCGACAACCCACGACACATGAATGACAACTTTATTTACACATAATTGGGGTAACATCACAGTGTAGGCTCGAGCATGGGCAGTGTGGACACCAGAGCAGGTACATCAGAGGCAGTATATCACAGGGCATACAGCAGCATGAGAAAAGCAACAGGGCAGTGTGGACACCAGAGCAGGTCCATCAGAGGCAGCACATGAGAGGGGCTAAGTGCACCAACAGTCCTTGGCAAGGCACAGGTCCATCAGAGGCAGCACATGAGAGGGGCTAAGTGCACCAACAGTCCTTGGCAAGGCACAGGTCCATCAGAGGCAGCACATGAGAGGGGCTAAGTGCACCAACAGTCCTTGGCAAGGCACAGGTCCATCAGAGGCAGCACATGAGAAGGGCTAAGTGCACCAACAGTCCTTGGCAAGGCACAGGTCCACCAGAGGCAGCACATGAGAGGGGCTAAGTGCACCAACAGTCCTTGGCAAGGCACAGGTCCATCAGAGGCAGCACATGAGAGGGGCTAAGTGCACCAACAGTCCTTGGCAAGGCACAGGTCCATCAGAGGCAGCACATGAGAGGGGCTAAGTGCACCAACAGTCCTTGGCAAGGCACAGGTCCATCAGAGGCAGCACATGAGAGGGGCTAAGTGCACCAACAGTCCTTGGCAAGGCACAGGTCCATCAGAGGCAGCACATGAGAGGGGCTAAGTGCACCAACAGTCCTTGGCAAGGCACAGGTCCATCAGAGGCAGCACATGAGAGGGGCTAAGTGCACCAACAGTCCTTGGCAAGGCACAGGTCCATCAGAGGCAGCACATGAGAGGGGCTAAGTGCACCAACAGTCCCTGGCAAGGCACAGGTCCATCAGAGGCAGCACATGAGAGGGGCTAAGTGCACCAACAGTCCTTGGCAAGGCACAGGTCCATCAGAGGCAGCACATGAGAGGGGCTAAGTGCACCAACAGTCCTTGGCAAGGCACAGGTCCATCAGAGGCAGCACATGAGAGGGGCTAAGTGCACCAACAGTCCTTGGCAAGGCACAGGTCCATCAGAGGCAGTACATCACAGGGCATACAGCAGTATGAGAACAGCAACAGGGCAGTGTGGACACCAGAGCAGGTACATCACAGGGCATACAGCAGTATGAGAACAGCAACAGGGCAGTGTGGACACCAGAGCAGGTACATCACAGGGCATACAGCAGTATGAGAACAGCAACAGGGCAGTGTGGACACCAGAGCAGGTACATCAGAGGCAGTATATCACAGGGCATAGAGCAGCATGAGAACAGCAACAGGGCAGTGTGGACACCAGAGCAGGTACATCAGAGGCAGTACATCACAGGGCATAGAGCAGTATCTGAGGCACCACAAGTACGAATCACCAACAACCCGTAACAAGGTCCACAGCAGTGGAAGACTGTGTACAATGGACAATTCACACACCATGTCCAATTACATGTGAGTGAAGACAACAGCACCTTACATCACACTATCAGGTGGATTGCGTGAAGTTCCCGCATCGGACAGACTGGCAGCACCAGAAACTGTAGTGTGACACACAGCCACAGATGTAGTGACTGACACGTGAGCCACAGACCCAGACAGACTGCCAGCACCTGAAACAGGAGTGTGAGACACAGCCACAGCCCGAGTGACCGACACATGGGCCACAGACCCAGACAGACTGCCAGCACCTGAAACAGGAGTGTGAGACACAGCCACAGCCCGAGTGACCGACACATGGGCTACAGACCCAGACAGACTGCCAGCACCTGAAACAGGAGTGTGAGACACAGCCACAGCCCGAGTGACCGACACATGGGCCACAGACCCAGACAGACTGCCAGCACCTGAAACAGGAGTGTGAGACACAGCCACAGCCCGAGTGACCGACACATGCGCCACAGACCCAGACAGACTGCCAGCACCTGAAACAGGAGTGTGAGACACAGCCACAGCCCGAGAGACCGACACATGGGCCACAGACCCAGACAGACTGCCAGCACCTGAAACAGGAGTGTGAGACACAGCCACAGCCCGAGTGACCGACACATGGGCCACAGACCCAGACAGACTGCCAGCACCTGAAACAGGAGTGTGAGACACAGCCACAGCCCGAGTGACCGACACATGCGCCACAGACCCAGACACACTGCCAGCACCTGATACAGGATGAGGCACAACTGATACAGTGCCACTACATGATGCATGACAGCAAACAACAGACACAGTGCCACTACCTGACACATGCGAGTCAACTGCAGCGGCGCCACTGAGACCACTGAAATGATGAGCCACAGGGCTGTATGGGCCAGGAGGCAGGGTGGCTCTGGGAGCGGGAGATAGTTGCAATTGGCCGACATCGGGTTGGCCATGTGTCAATGGTGTGTGTTTCCGTTTCTTGGTGACATGTGACTGCACCCTGGACAGGACAGGACTGGCAAGTGGGCCTGACTGGGTAGAAATATCACCCACCACGGGAGGTGAATCTGTTGGCGGGGGAATGCTCTCTGGGGACGTGCTTGAGCCAGCTTGTCGTTTGCTGTGTGGCTGCCTTCTGGCCTCTGCAACATGTGGCATGGGGGATGCTACTACAGGGTCAACCTCCATGCGCTCCTGACGGGCCCTGATGGGAGTGGAGGTAAGGGGTGACTCCACTGCGGAGACATCTGTATTCCGTTTCCCAGAAAACAGCAACCGCAGTGCATCAAGGGGTGATGTATGCCTGTCCTTGACAGCACCACTGTCCATGGGAGATGCCTTTGCCCTTGGATGTCCTATTTCCGTAGGAGGAATGATGTCTGTGGATCTTCCCTGTTCCCTGGATGGTGCCCTGTCCCAGGCAGCAGACTTGTCTTTGGTGTACACATCCCCAGGACACACCTTCTCCCTGTGTGTGTCCCTGCCCCTGGGAGTGTCCGTGCTCTTCTTAGGTGCGTATGTCTTGTGACTGTCCTTGTCTCTGCCCTTGGGAGTGTCTCCTTCCTTCCTAGTCTCCCTGCCCTTGGGAGTGGCTCCTTCCTTCCTAGTCTCCCTGCCCTTGGGAGTGGCTCCTTCCTTCCTAGTCTCCCTGCCCTTGGGAGTGGCTCCTTCCTTCCTAGTCTCCCTGCCCTTGGGAGTGGCTCCTTCCTTCCCAGTCTCCCTGCCCTTGGGAGTGGCTCCTTCCTTCCTAGTCTCCCTGCCCTTGGGAGTGGCTCCTTCCTTCCCAGTCTCCCTGCCCTTGGGAGTGGCTCCTTCCTTCCTAGTCTCCCTGCCCTTGGGAGTGGCTCCTTCCTTCCTAGTCTCCCTGCCCTTGGGAGTGGCTCCTTCCTTCCTAGTCTCCCTGCCCTTGGGAGTGGCTCCTTCCTTCCTAGTCTCCCTGCCCCTGGGAGTGTCCCTGCTCTCATGAGGTACCTTCCTCTTCTCACTGTCCATGTCCAAGGTAGTGTCAATGGAACTGGGAGTAAGGTTTGCCTTGGGAGTACCTTGTGTGTGGGATGCCTGTGCAGCATGTGTTGCCATTGAACCCAAACCCTCTATTGGATCACGTGTCTGTACTCCACTGTCTCTGACGGTGTCTCTGTGAACAGATTTAGCTGACCTAGGGGATGGTGTCTGAGCCCTCCGAGACTTGACGTGCTGGCTGACGCTGCTTCTAGTGCAATGACCTGTGTTCGAGTCCTGGTCAGACAATTGACTCCCCCCTGAGACATCCAGTGTTGTAGATGGTGGAACAGAAGTTGCACCCAGTCCCTGCGACTGTACAATGGTAGACGACACACTGTTCCCCAATGACTGCACTGTCCTGTGTAGAGCAGCCAGATCGCCATGCATACCTTCCATGAAAGCTACCACCTGCCCCAACTTCCTATCGTGGTCTTGGAAAGCATTAATCATATTGGTCTGCCCCACACACAGCTGTCGCAGCAGATCAACAGCCTCAGCACAAAGAGCATTTTGGCTCACGGAGGCCGGGGCAGCGGTTCCGGCACCGAACGCTACTCTGCTCCCCCTACTCCTGCGTGCACGAACAGTACATGGTGCAGTTGGCGGCAGGGTGGGCCCTGTGTGCTGTGTCCCGACCAAAGGTGTTGATTGCCCACTCCCAGTCTGTGACAACAGTGCTGACTCACCAACACTGTCGGAAGATGTTGACGATGTTGTCTCCACATGCGAGTCCTCCGGGACGGTCCTGTCCCCCTCTCCGGCGCTGCCCCCTTCTGTGTCAGTCTGCGTGTGCCCGACGTCTGATCCGGATGCATTGGCTTCAAACATCTCCTCGGTCTGTGGCTGAGTGTCCTCTGCCAAAGCTGAAATTCACAGAAAAGATGTGTAAGTCACGGCCACACTCACGTACAGTACTGGTACGGAATCCCTATTGCCATTGCTGACGATGTACTTCGATCCCCCAACCTGCACACGGGCCACCCCTACCAGTCATCCTCACACGAAATAAGTGGCGTTGTCCGTGCGACATGTACAGCATGCGGACAGGGCATGAGCAACTACATCTGCACACCAGTCTTGCCATGGGGTGACGGAGCACTACAGCATGTGCATCAACACTCAACTGCTTAGCGAGTGCCGTCTCAACATGCCGCACCGGAAAGTGACTTTTAACTGCGCCAATGTCACCAACATGGCATTGCAACGAGACGCACGATTCACGGAAGTCACTAATGTGTCTGGCCAACATAACATTGCATCATCCAGCCTTCACCGGCCGGCCGGCCGGCCCTGCCCTGCCCAGGACCGCCGTGCCGGCCATGCCAACCACCGCCGTTGCACGGCCCTTCCACTACCGCCATGCCAGGCCCTGCCCAGGACCGCCATGCCGGCCATGCCAACCACCGCCGTTGCACGGACCGCCAGGGAACGCCGGTAGTGGAAGGGCCGTGCAACGGCGGTGGTTGGCATGGCCGGCACGGCGGTCCTGGGCAGGGCCTGGCACGGCGGTAGTGGAAGGGCCGTGCAACGGCGGTGGTTGGCATGGCCGGCACGGCGGTCCTGGGCAGGGCAGGGCCGGCCGGCCGGCCGGCCGGTGAAGGCTGGATGATGCAATGTCACTGTAAGGGGGGGCATGACCTGCCATGTGCATTGACATCAGTTAATGGATGTGTTGGCCTGCACGTCCCCCGCCGAACACGTGCCCCGCCATGTTGGCGCCAGTGATACAACATTGTTGCAAATCGACCATCCGTCCCGGAACCTTGCACATGCACTTGCCGGTGTGTGAGCGTGACGGTCTGTGCACGTGCAGACAATGTGAATGTCGAAGGCGGGCCGCGTATGCCCAGACGTAAACAGCGGAAGCAGTGCACCGCCATGGCGGGGTCAATGTTTGAATCTTCGCTGATGATGCACCTTGTACCATTGTCTGCAGCTGCCTGCTCACGGTTGTGTGCGTGATTACGTGGCTACACATGTCATGCTCTATCCCATGTGTGTCCATACCATGGCCATCGGTGAGCCACAAGTGTCCATCACGTCTGCATGTCCACATCGGGTAGTACCCTACACAAGTTTCTCGTACCTCACAACTACACAGTAGATCCGGTATGTATGGGCACCTGTGAATCAGTTGTCAGTGAGTGGTATGTGTCAGATGATGACTATGGGGGGGGTTCTGTTGTGTACTGTACATGTGTGTTGCCTATTGTGTCCCCATGCATGTGATGTCCGTATGGCCACCATTATTGGTGTTGCCATTGGTGCATCATGAAATGGGGGGGGGGGTTTATTTTAGTATGTGTGCATGTACTTGCATGTGTGCATGTGATGTTGGGCCTACACATGTGGGTCATGTCACATGTCTGGTTGGCAGTAATGTTGAGGTGAGACACTGTGCATTGCACATGTTGCTAAACATCATGTTGCTAGTGGATGCACATTGTTCCTACGTCAATCCATGTTGTCCTGACAATCAGAGAAGTCACACATATGACAATCATACACAGGATACTACATGTTGGTAGAGGGCGTTGACATGTGAGTGAGTTGCACACACATGCGTTGTATGTGAATTGACTTCCATTCCATCTACTCCCACACAGGAGGGCTCCAAATGTCCATCGCCCATACACTGTGCTGGAGGATATGTTGGACGAGGAGGTGATCCGGAAATTCAGGCTGGATCGCCGTCGATTGTTGGACCTTGTGACCCTATTGTCTCCTCACCTGCAGCCGCGAAGAACCTATCCAGGTTCCATGACACCCACGCAAAAGGTGATGGCGGCACTCCATTTCTTTGCAACAGGCACATTCCAGTACACAGTTGGACATGCCGGGGGAATGTCACAGGCCATGTTCAGCACGGTACTCCGGGATGTACTGACAGCCATGATGCTGTACAAGCATGACTATATACATTTCCCTCAGGCGGCGGAGTTGGCAGCGGTCAAAGCTGACTTCTATGCCCTGGGTCGCATACCACACGTTGTGGGTTCCATTGATGGCATGCATATCGCTATCATTGCACCACGGGCACGTGAGCAGGTGTATAGGAATCGGAAACACTTCCATTCCCTCAACATGCAGGTGGTGTGCCAGGCCGACAACATCATCTCACATGTGTGTGCAAGATTCCCTGGCTCTGCACATGACGCCCACATCATGCGGAGCAGCATGGTCCCCCAACTGATGGCTAATCTGCGTCCGGCACAAGCGTGGCTTGTTGGTGAGTATGCTGTGGTGGCAGGAGTGATATCTGTGTGGCATGGTGTGCCCCACAATGCAGGTTGTGATGTTTCTCTCTCTCTCTCTTCCACCAACACAGGCGACTCGGCTTACCCAAACAGGCCTTGGCTGCTCAGTCCCATACGCAATCCCACTACAGCTGGAGAAATGAGATACAATGATGCCCATGGTAGGACACGTCGAGTGGTAGAACGAACATTTGGGCTGCTCAAGTCTAGGTTTTGGTGCCTGGATAAGACTGGAGGGGCCCTGCCTTACTCACCAGGCAAAGTATGCAAGATCGTGATAGCGTGCTGCATGCTCCACAACCTGGCTGTGCGCTATAACATTGAACTGCTGCTGGACCCTGATGAACTGCAAGTTCCTCGCCCCCCCGACCCACCCATGTCAACTGATGAGGATAGTGGTGAGGAGGAAGGTGTGGACCAGAGGCGCCAGATCATTGATCGCTACTTCCCTTGATTGTGAGTGTGCTCCTCTTGTGCTGCTTGGGTATGCCCTGTGAATGTGTGCTGGTGTTGTGGCATTGTGGTGTGCTTCATCTCTGTGTTCTGCTATGTGATGCATGCATGTGTGTGTGTGTTAATTTTTGGTCAATGCACGTCTCCATGATGTGTGTCATCTCATCCATTACTGTTGTGATGCGTGTGGGTTGTTCAATGTTGCACTGCAGTGTGTTCTGATGAGTGTGATCATGTTTCCTGACGTGTCTTTGCGGTTTCTATTTTCCCTAGGTCACTCCCGCAGCGCCATGATTCTGTACCAGTTGGATACCTGTACCTAGTAACATCTGTTTCTGATGCATTCATGTGAATAAACATGGAGGCAACACATGATTGAGTGAGTAAGTGGCATTTATTTACAAATTGTGCATGGGTGTAGGTGCATATTTACAAATGAGTGAAGGGGTGGGGGAGTGAGAGTAGAAGGTTATGGCAGATGAAATGTCCGTGCTGACACCACATAGGGTGGTGTCTGCCTAGTGCAGCAGGCCTGTGGCAGGTGGGACCGGATAGTTGGCAGGGTGAATGGCATGCTCAGGTACTGTTATAGTCATTTTCGGTTCCTCTTGGAGCGTGTGCCAGCTGCTTCCTCACTGCTCTCGCCCACTTCCAGCCTCGGATGGCCCCTCCGTCTTTGTGGCGGTACGGAGTCAGCTGGGTGCGCTGGCGCATCAGGTACCACATCCGCCGCAGGTGGCGGTGGCGTTGTTTGTGGGGTTGTGGGGAGGGTGGTGTTGGCGGATGTACATGGCATCCGCATGTTGGTTGTCATGGTAAAAATGTCCACTAGTTGGCCAAGCCGCCTCTCAATGGCCCCCAACATAGCAGTGTTGTCAACAAAGTCCTGGTGGGCCCGTTCTGCCTGTGCCTGACCACGTTGATAGCTTACCTCCACCCTGCCCAGTGCTTCCAATGACTGTTGCACAGCAGTGTGTGTGTTGGCATCCTCATGTCGTCTTTGGCGTATGCTCCTGCCTGCCGGATCTGGCCTTGCATCTCTGCCTTGCCTCACACTCTCCCTGCGTGGCTGGGATGGCGCTGGCACGGCGTTGGCCGGTGGGTTGGGCAGGGTGGCAGGGGCAGAAGTGGTGGTAGTAGTGGTGGTGGTGGAGGTGGTGCTGGTGGTGGCTGTGCAGGTCACAGTGGCCGGTGTTGTGACAATGGCAGAGGCCGTAGTCGTTGGTGCAGGTGTGACCTGGGAGCCAGATGGCCCTGGCTGCCTGCTTGTGCCGGGATCATCCTCTGCCCCGGAGGTGGCTGCCCAATCGTCCCCTGAGACTTCTGTGTGTGGCGAGTCTGGAGGGCGGGTGTTGGTTCCAGCTGTCAGATTAGGATGACCTGCAAAACGAAAATGTGAGGATGAGTAATGTGGACTTGACAGGTTGTTTTCATTTTGTTGCCGATTCTGTCTGCACTGGTACTCACCCCACCCACCACCACCACCACCGCCATCCCTATGGACATGGAGGCCTGTTGGGAGTTGTAGTTCCGTCCCCTCACACCCACCACCCACCACCACCACCGCCATCCCTATGGACATGGGGGCCTGTTGGGAGTTGTAGTTCCGTCCCCTCACACCCACCACCCACCACCACCACCGCCATCCCTATGGACATGGGGGCCTGTTGGGAGTTGTAGTTCCGTCCCCTCACACCCACCACCCACCACCACCACCACCGCCATCCCTATGGACATGGGGGCCTGTTGGGAGTTGTAGTTCCGTCCCCTCACACCCACCACCCACCACCACCACCGCCGTCCCTATGGACTTGGGGGCCTGTTGGGAGTTGTAGTTCCGTCCCCTCACACCCACCACCCACCACCACCACCGCCATCCCTATGGAGTTGGGGGCCTGTTGGGAGTTGTAGTTCCGTCCCCTCACACCCACCACCCACCACCACCACCGCCATCCCTATGGACATGGGGGCCTGTTGGGAGTTGTAGTTCCGTCCCCTCACACCCACCACCCACCACCACCACCGCCATCCCTATGGACTTGGAGGCATGTTGGGAGTTGTAGTTCCGTCCCCTCACACCCACCACCCACCACCACCACCGCCATCCCTATGGACTTGGGGGCCTGTTGGGAGTTGTAGTTCCGTCCCCTCACACCCACCACCCACCACCACCACCGCCATCCCTATGGACATGGGGGCCTGTTGGGAGTTGTAGTTCCGTCCCCTCACACCCACCACCCACCACCACCACCGCCATCCCTATGGACATGGGGGCCTGTTGGAGTGATTTCGACGTTGGTGAGTATGTGGACTGCATGCATGGGTTGGGGTCTGGGAGATGTGTCTTCACAGTTGTGTGAGGCACACCATGTAGTTGTGCTCGTGGTGCTTGGTTTGTACTTACCAGCCTCTTCTCCCTCAGCAAGTCCATCAAGGGTCTCAGGGTGGATGATGGTCATCACCTTGTCCTCCCACTCGGTGTAGGGTAAGGGCTCCGGGGGGGTTCCACCGCCTGTGTGATTTGCCCGGAGATAGTTCTTGGCTCGAATGGATTTCACTCGGGTCTTGAGATCATGCCACTGCCTCTGTATATCCTGCTTCGTCCTCGGGACGCTCCCGGAGGCATTCACCCTGGTGACTATCCGGTCCCACATGCTGTTTTTCCTGGCTATGCTGGTCTGCTGCACTAGGGCCCCGAATAAGTGGGGTTCGACACGGATTATCTCATCTACCATAACCTTTAACTCGGTGTCAGTGAATTTTTTTTTTTTTTTTGGTGCCATGGTGTGTGGTGCTCGGGATGTGGGTTTGCGTGAATGGGGAGGTGCAGGTGTGTAGGAATGGTGTGGTGGGTCTTTGTGTGGTGGGTGTGTTTGGGTGTGGGTGATGTGAATGATATATGTCTTTGCTGTCAGTTAAGTCGTGTATCCTGCTAGCAGCTATGCAGTGATGCAGAGGATTTGTGGAGTGGGTGGGAGTTATTTTATGGTGTGTGTCTTGGCCGTGTCTGAATGGTTATTGGCAGTCAGGTGCTAGGTGGGAGTGTTGCCAGGTGTGCATTGTGTGGTGCTTGGCGGTGGATCATTGTGTGTTGTGATTGGTTTGGATGTTTTCGGTGGGTGGTCGTTCATTTTCGTGTGTTTGGTGATAACTTCCGTCGCAATGTATGGCATTGGTTTGACAGTAGGGATGTTGTTTGTGTTGGCGTTCCGCTGTGGAGCACGGATTCTCGGTGCATTGGTACCGCTGCGGACGTGGATGGCGGTGACTACCGGGGTACTTGCGGAGTTATCCTAATTGCGGACACGGACACTGCGCAGGTATCGCGGGGGAAGTGGATGTATTCGCGGTCATGTGCGTACGCGGCGGTTGGTGTTCTTTCTGTTCCGTCCGCCTGCCGCGGACTCAGGTGTACTCCGACCGCCGCGGACGGGGATTGGTGTGCTCCGTACGCCGCGATTGGCGTTTTTAGCATATTTTATTCTAATTGCTGTTGCGGATTTTCCGCGGACAGGTCCGGAGTATCTTGCCACCTTCCGCGGCGGACGGTACACGTTTCCGTCCGCCATCCTAATCGACCCCTTAATTTTGATCCCCTTCTTCAGAGAGTTCGCTCCATGTTCGCTAGGTGGAACCCACTGCCATTATCCATCCTGGGCCGGGTTGCACTGATTAAAATGTCAGTTCTTCCGCTTTTTAATTTTTTATTTTCTAATATTTCTTGTTTCTTGCCTGGTACTTTTTTCTCAAAAGTAGAATCTCTGTTTTCAGGTTTCGTGTGGGGTAAAAAAACTCCTAGAATCGCAATAGGTACACTCTACGCAGATACCGAGCAAGGAGGTCTTTCGTTATCAAATCTTAAAGACTATTACAATGCATATTTTGCACATTATTTGGATAGATTTTAAAATGAAATTCACGATCCGGTTGTATTCATTAACTTTTTTTTTATCGAATTTGTCGTGAGGGTCAAATTCCCTCCCCACTTCAAGTTCCTAAATCACGTAAATTTGTTCGATATAAGATCATGAATTGGTTCTTTAAAAGACGGATGCCATGCTTAAAAGATACTCTCTTCCGCAGTTTAATTTAATGATATTTGATATTTGATATTTATTGGGATTTGTATAGCGCGACTATCGCTCCGGAAGGAGCATCTTGTCGCTGGGCAGACAGAAGAACCAGCATGGGGAGGCGTAGATCAAATGGCTGCGAGAACCGATGGATCAGGCTGAATGAAAATCCAAGTCTTCAGGAGTTTCCTGAAAAGGCTTTCTGTGGGGGCGTGCCTAAGGTTGAAGGGGAGACCGTTCCATGCCTTGGACGCCAATGACTTCTTTAATGAATGTTTTCGCCTTTACAGGGATTAAAATTGGATCAGAAACAGTTGTAAAATGGGAACGTGCTGGGTTCAATATACTATCAGATTTTTTAAGGGATGGATCATGGATAACCCAGGGAGAGATGTAATGCTTAATTCAGGGCAACTTTTTGTTAAAAGGTTCCTATAGTTTGATTTATAAAACTTTGGCACAATTGGACCCAATCCATATCAGTATCCCTACTCAGTTATGGAATGATCTTTTTTTGATAGCACGAGCTAGGAAACCCGGGGAATGGAAACGGTGCTTAGCACAGAGTAGGGAGGTGGATCTCAGCCTAAAATCTATTAGAAAATGGCAGGAACAAGAGAACCATGGACTATCCATCAATACTTGGAAAAGTATCAATAAATTACATTTTAGTATATTGAGAGGTGCCAATTGGCGCAGAATGCTATTTTGGCTTTTATATCGCACTCCGGCCGTCATTGCGAAAATGTATGCAAACACTTCAGCTAACTGTTTTAGATGCTTGCCATTTGCTCCAGCCAATTGGTCTCACGTAACTGTACATCGCTTGAAAATTAAGCCATTCTGGAATGAGGTTTTCTTTTTTTTCAAATTTATTATAAGATTAGGACTACTTGTAATGTCAAATTAATGTTGTATGGGTATGATTCTGATCTCAAACTTGCAGACCATTTGGTAAAATTGATGTACATAGCAATGGCAGTGCCAAGGTCTCTGATATTACAAAATTGCCGGTCAACACAGGTTCCTTTGTTCCCGGAATGGCTCCAGAAAATGAAGAAAGTTAGAAAGAGTGAATTTTTTTATGCACAACTAATAGTAGGGGTGAAAAAATTTGATAACATTTGGAGATCATACTTTGAGTAACTTTGGTCAAAAGCTTTAAGACTTGTTTTTTCGTAAATTTCGTTATATGTTAAGATTGTTGCATCATATGTCTGTATGCTCTGTTTTAATGGCACCAAGAACTTCAATAAAAAACATTTAAAAACAAAAATGTATAAATATATATATATTAATATATATATATTTTAATCTTTGAAAATAATCATAATTGTTATTATATATTTTTTTAATGATTAAATACATTTTCTTTTTATTATAATAGTATTAATATTTGATTTAATTAATGTTTAATATTTAAATTTATATATATTTAAAAATCGATATTTTGGAGAACTATATTAGTGTAATATATATATATTTTCTGATATTTCTGTATAATGATAGGGATTCGATATTTTTGACATATATAGTTTACACTCAATATTTTTGTAACTTAATATGTTGTACTCCCTCGGGGAAAAACAGGGGGCAAGCCAGCAAGCCCTTGGAGCCAGACATTCTGGGTTGTTCCTTTAGTTCCCCCAGCTGGGCAGAGGTCAGAAGGCAGCAGGGCAGCTCAGTACAGCGGGATAGCAGTTCCCAAAAACAGTCAATCACTACAGAGTGGAAATCCTTCCAGTGCAGCAGCCTTTACTCCAGCAGAGTGCCTTTCTGGTCCAGTAGTGTACTACTCTTGTAGTGCCAGGGTCCAGATCCTTATACTCTAAGAAATGCGTTTGATGTAGAGGTTAGTTCAGAAAGCCACCTCTAAATTCTGTTCTGTCTGTCATCTTACTCAAGGAGCATTGATCACTATCTTTAGTAGGGCCAGGACCCTGCCCCTTGGAATGTAGGTGCCCATTCTACCCCCTAGTATCTGTCCCAGAAGGCCCCTCAGAATTAGAGGCCTGCTGTTTCCCTTAGCCCCTAGATTATGACGTCTCCCAAGGAATTCATAGATGTACTCCCCCAGCCTCCCCTGTGGGTTGGAGTCAAAGTAAGTGGCACACAAACAGTTGGAGTAGAGAATACCCACTTTCTAGAAGTGGTATTTCTAAGGTATTAATGACACATCCACTACAAGGGAGGGATTATCATTCGGAATCCAATGAGAGTAAACATTATGAGGCTGTTCCAATGTAAGCCACTACTGCAGCTTAAAGTAATTGCAGCCATCCCCCTATGTTAACCTATGAGAGAAGCAGAGGCCTTGGCAAGCATATTTAAATGCCAAGTGAAATGAGAGTGAGGTGCGCGCTCAGGTCCTGCATTTGGCAGGCCTGAGACAAATTTGAAAGGCTACTAATGTGGGTGGCACAATCCGTGCTGCATGCCAACTAGTATCATTTGAAGTGCAGGCCCTGTGTATATTATACCACTGTACAAGGGACCTAACAGGTAATTAAAAATAAGCCAGTCAGGTCTACACCAATTACTAACATGTTTAGGAAGAGCACACACGCTTTAGCAGTAAATGGCAGTTGTAAAGCGCTCAGAGTCCTAAGGCCAACAGAAAGGTCAGAAAAATAGGAGGAAGAGAAGGCAAAACATTGCTGGATAACCCTGCAAATCCCTGCAAAAAGAACCAGGTCCAACACTCAGTCAGACAGAAACACAGGCACGTATGTCCCCAGTCAATCATGCATATTACAGTCATTTAACCATCAGTAACAGAGTGACTACCACTATAGTGCAAGAGTTACTACTGCAGGCAGTAAGCAATGTACCTATATACCACTCTGTTAAGTATGTCCTGTGGAACTGGCACTAACAAGACATCCATCCAGACAAGTAGGCGTTTAAACATGTTTCAGGACTGCTACAGTACTGTGTATTTATGCAGTTGTCCTGAAAGGCCAAGTTTACTATCCAAACATGTTGCTAAGACATCAAGTCCATTTCTACTACCTAAAGGTCACTCATGAGATACGCTGTAGGTAGGCTATAAGACAGGAATCTATGAGCATAGAAAATAATAGATGTTTCCAAGTTAGATTAAGTTATATGCACACTACCAGACTAATATGTCCAGTTATAGATGCAGTGTCCGACTTATACTGCAAGTGACATGCCTACATATAAAAGGATAGAGTCACTTTTACACCTAGTCACACATTGACATACACACTTAAACATTGTCTCACACATGCAGCTTGTACGTATCCATCTGTATAGATCTCAGCTGTACTAACTTATACAGCCAGTGAGGCAGGAATGTACCAAATTGCCTAATTACATATCGAATAACATAGCTTTTTAGGCAGTGACACACTCAGTTAGGTATGTACTGGAGACCTGGCACTAACAAGCCTGCCACTAAGAGAAGTAGGCCTTTAAACATGTCCACTCATTTTAACGTACAACAGGGAACTCACCAAAGGGTGGCAAAAAAGGTCACAAAGTGAAACGAATTACACATGTCAACATACAAAAGTCTTTATTTTCTTTTTTCATTATTTAGTTAATATGCATATTGTTCAAAACATTAAATAACATCGTACATCAATAAATAATTACATGGACATAACATCAATAAATACACATCATATAGTGCCCCCACATCAACCTCTCAGATACGCACTCAAGTCTCATTCAGTCACACACACACATCCACAGATATACCAAACTTAAAACACATTCCACAACGTAATCCCCAGAGTGACACAAAGAAGGGACCCTGTAGGACCTTCGTGGCACACCGCCAGGAGGTCCAGATCGATAAGACAGGATCCAAAGTTCAAATAACGCCAACGCGCGTTTCGGTGCAAGGCCCAGATCTACGGGCGCACCTTCATCAGGGCTCTCACGCCGAGGTAGGGGGCAGAACACAACATATAAAAATTACACCCGTGACCAATCTGTTCAAAAGAAAAAATGAAATTTAGATTCAATAGTCAAAAATCAGATTTGCTCGCTTACAGTTTTATGTTCTATATAGACATTGAGCAGAGCAATGCATTCAACTGCATCTAGGGATTCCTGTGTGCTAAACCTGGTGGTTTTATTTATAATTGCTGTTTATTCATTATCCTATTCTCAACATTGGAGCTCACCTTGTATGGGTGTTGATTTTTTGGAAACAAAACTATACAGTCTGAGTTGTACATGATTATTCAATTGAGTGAAATATACATAAACTAAACTTGAAAGTAGAAATTGTATCAGAAAACCTTGTGCCTCTGCTCAATGTCTATATAGAACATAAAACTGTAAGCGAGCAAATCTGATTTTTGACTATTGACTCAATGTCACACCCTCTTCCTTCTGAGAGTGGGATATATTGTGAACGTCTTCTTGATGTTATTTGCTTTTATGTCCTATTGGTATGTGCTTTTGGTCTACATTTGTAGTGAGGAAATAGCAGGAACTTTTTCCCTGGGTAGGTGGTGGTTCCTGGGGCTGCAGAGGGGTCTGCCCTACCCCCGCATTCAATTTACGGAAAGCCCTGTTGAGGTGGTGGTCCGCACGTCCCATACATTCATTCAAATTAAAGCCTGGGGTGGTGGCGGCCCACATTGTTTTAAGATAAAGTCCCAGGAAGGTGGTGGTCCCCAGGGCTGGGGCGGTCCACTCGCCCCCCATTCAATAAAAGGAAAGCTCTGGGTTGAAGTTAGCCACTGAGGCTGCAGGGGGATCCGAGAGGCCCCCCATTTACCAGAAAACCAGTCCCGGGGAGGTGGTGGTCCATGGGGAATTATTAAGCCCCAGGAAGGGGGCCCCTTGCACCCCCCATTTTCATTATCAAAAGTCCCCAGGGACTGGCCCACTCAGGGGCAGATCACTAACGAAGCACAGGAGTCTGCAGTTTAAAAAAGATTCTGTGGGAGATGCAGATCCAGTGCGACTCCCACTGAAATGTTTTTAGAAAAATGCTTTTTTGTCCCTGCGGTGTCACTGTGGGACCCCTCCAAGAGGCCTAGGGAGTCAATGTATTTCTACCCTGCCCCTTCTCTTTTTTTTGCGGTTTTACTGAGCACTTGGTTCAAGCCAAATCCTAAAATAGCTGCCAACACTTCCTGGTTTGAAGTGTTGGCAGTCAATCAGATCACAGCATGAGATCTAGAGGGGTCGTGGAACCTTGACTTCGCTTTAAACACAAATTTCGATTTTGGTTAATATCTCCAAAACTAGTAAACAAATTTATTTATACCAAATCACAAAAAGGCACCAGAACCAACATATACCTTCCTAACAAATTTGGTGTAATTCCTTACAGCAGTTTGGGCTTAAGCCATGTTTGTAATGAACATGGGAAACACATGTTTTTTCTTCCCCTACTTTTTCTCGGTTCCGCTTTGACGGATCACCCTGAAACTTTCCATGCACAACAAGAATCACCAGCACACTTTTTGGGAAAATTTTGTGAAGATTCCTCAACTGGCGCGCCAAATAAAGGCAAGTCAAAAATGCTTTTCCTATGGAAACATGGTCCTAACTATAACTACCTACTGGTGATTGCCAGTAGATAATATATGTATTATATATATCTCCCTCAAGGAAAGAGCAGAGGCCACACAGGGGAAGTTTCGGAGCCAGCTTTATTCGAAGGTCACTGAGAATGGCGGATGCATTTCGGCGTCATAGCCTTCTTCAGCGCCCGGAGTGTGATCAGGATGCAGGTACAAATCACGGGTTTAAAATACCCAGCCCCATCCTGATAGGTGTTCAGATGCTCCTCCCCCAGGTGAGTCACATGTGCTAATACCTTATGTGGGCCGCCCGATGGCTGGCGCCTACAAGTCCCAGAATGCTTTGTTCTTGACGGGTGGGTATTGCGGGGGTGGAACAGCATCGTAGTTAGGCACACAACTCCAAAGTCTGTGTGATGACGAATTCTGCTTTCTCCTCTGGTCCCCAAGCTGCAGCACCCTCCAGACAACAGGGATCAATTCAGCGTGGGCAAGCACGTAAGTACACCTCGCCGAAGTGCAGTCAATGACCGCATACACCGCCCCCTGTCCTCCCGTGCCTGAAGGTGGGGCTTGGTAAATCCAGCAACCTGGAAACAAACGAAGATCCGCCGAAGCAGTGTCCAGCAAAACCAGGGCCAACTTGAAGCTGTGTGGGCCTCTTAAGCGCAGTACTGGAACTGCGCGGATTAATGTCAAAGCAAACTTCCTCAAGGAAAGAGCAGAGGCCACACAGGGGAAGTTTCGGAGCCAGCTTTATTCGAAGGTCTCACAGAATGGCGGATGCATTTCGACGTCATAGCCTTCTTCAGCGCCCGGAGTGTGATCAGGATGCAGGTACAAATCACGGGTTTAAAATACCCAGCCCCATCCTGATAGGTGTTCAGATGCTCCTCCCCCAGGTGAGTCACATGTGCTAATACCTTATGTGGGCCGCCTGATGGCTGGCGCCTACAAGTTGCAGAGTGCTTTGTTCTTGACGGGTGGGTATTGCGGGGGTAGAACAGCATCGTAGTTAGGCACACAACTCCAAAGTACGTGTGATGACGAATTCTGCTTTCTCCTCTGGTCCCCAAGCTGCAGCACCCTCCAGACAACAGGGATCAATTCAGCGTGGGCAAGCATGTAAGTACACCTCGCCGAAGTGCAGTCAATGACCGCATACACCGCCTCCTGTCCTCCCGTGCCTGAAGGTGGGCCTTGGCAATTCCAGCAACCCTGAAACAAACGAAGATCCGCCGAAGCAGTGTCCAGCAAAACTAGGGCCAACTTGAAGCTGCGTGGGCCTCTTAAGCGCAGTACTGGAACTGCGCGGATTAATGTCAAAGCAAACTTCCTCAAGGAAAGAGCAGAGGCCACACAAGGGAAGTTTCGGAGCCAGCTTTATTCGAAGGTCACACAGAATGGCGGATGCATTTCGGCGTCATAGCCTTCTTCAGCGCCCGGAGTGTGATCAGGATGCAGGTACAAATCACGGGTTTAAAATACCCAGCCCCATCCTGATAGGTGTTCAGATGCTCCTCCCCCATGTGAGTCACATGTGCTAATACCTTATGTGGGCCGCCCGATGGCTGGCGCCTACAAGTCGCAGAATGCTTTGTTCTTGACGGGTGGGTATTGCGGGGGTGCAACAGCATCGTAGTTAGGCACACAACTCCAAAGTACGTGTGATGACGAATTCTGCTTTCTCCTCTGGTCCCCAAGCTGCAGCACCCTCCAGACAACAGGGATCAATTCAGCGTGGGCAAGCATGTAAGTACACCTCGCCGAAGTGCAGTCAATGACCGCATACACCGCCCCCTGTCCTCCCGTGCCTGATGGTGGGCCTTGGCAATTCCAGCAACCCTGAAACAACCGAAGATCCGCCGAAGCAGTGTCCAGCAAAACCAGGGCCAACTTGAAGCTGCGTGGGCCTCTTAAGCGCAGTACTGGAACTGCGTGGATTAATCTCAAAGCAAACTCCCTCAAGGAAAGAGCAGAGGCCACACAGGGGAAGTTTCGGAGCCAGCTTTATTCGAAGGTCACACAGAATGGCGGATGCATTTCGGCGTCATAGCCTTCTTCAGCGCCCGGAGTGTGATCAGGATGCAGGTACAAATCACGGGTTTAAAATACCCAGCCCCATCCTGATAGGTGTTCAGATGCTCCTCCCCCAGGTGAGTCACATGTGCTAATACCTTATGTGGGCCGCCCGATGGCTGGCGCCTACAAGTCGCAGAATGCTTTGTTCTTGACGGGTGGGTATTGCGGGGGTGGAACAGCATCGTAGTTAGGCACACAACTCCAAAGTCCGTGTGATGACGAATTCTGCTTTCTCCTCTGGTCCCCAAGCTGCAGCACCCTCCAGACAACAGAGGATCAATTCAGCGTGGGCAAGCATGTAAGAACACCTCGCCGAAGTGCAGTCAATGACCGCATACACCGCCCCCTGTCCTCCCGTGCCTGAAGGTGGGCCTTGGCAATTCCAGCAACCTGGAAACAAACGAAGATCCGCCGAAGCAGTGTCCAGCAAAACCAGGGCCAACTTGAAGCTGCGTGGGCCTCTTAAGCGCAGTACTGGAACTGCGCGGATTAATGTCAAAGCAAACTCCCTCAAGGAAAGAGCAGAGGCCACACAGGGGAGGTTTCGGAGCCAGCTTTATTCGAAGGTCACACAGAATGGCGGATGCATTTCGGCGTCATAGCCTTCTTCAGCGCCCGGAGTGTGATCAGGATGCAGGTACAAATCACGGGTTTAAAATACCCAGCCCCATCCTGATGGGTGTTCAGATGCTCCTCCCCCAGGTGAGTCACATGTGCTAATACCTTATGTGGGCCGCCCGATGGCTGGCGCCTACAAGTCCCAGAATGCTTTGTTCTTGACGGGTGGGTATTGCGGGGGTGGAACAGCATCGTAGTTAGGCACACAACTCCAAAGTCCGTGTGATGACAAAGTCTGCTTTCTCCTCTGTTCCCCAAGCTGCAGCACCCTCCAGACAACAGGGATCAATTCAGCGTGGGCAAGCATGTAAGTACACCTCGCCGAAGTGCAGTCAATGACCGCATACACCGCCCCCTGTCCTCCTGTGCCTGAAGGTGGGCCTTAGCAAATCCAGCAACCTGGAAACAAACGAAGATCCGCCGAAGCAGTGTCCAGCAAAACCAGGGCCAACTTGAAGCTGTGTGGGCCTCTTAAGCGCAGTACTGGAACTGCGCGGATTAATGTCAAAGCAAACTCTCTCAAGGAAAGAGCAGAGGCCACACAGGGGAAGTTTCGGAGCCAGCTTTATTCGAAGGTCACACAGAATGACGGATGCATTTCGGCGTCATAGCCTTCTTCAGCGCCCGGAGTGTGATCAGGATGCAGGTACAAATCACGGGTTTAAAATACCCAGCCCCATCCTGATAGGTGTTCAGATGCTCCTCCCCCAGGTGAGTCACATGTGCTAATACCTTATGTGGGCCGCCCGATGGCTGGCGCCTACAAGTCCCAGAATGCTTTGTTCTTGACGGGTGGGTATTGCGGGGGTGGAACAGCATCGTAGTTAGGCACACAACTCCAAAGTCCGGGTGATGACAAAGTCTGCTTTCTCCTCTGGTCCCCAAGCTGCAGCACCCTCCAGACAACAGGGATCAATTCAGCGTGGGCAAGCATGTAAGAACACCTCGCCGAAGTGCAGTCAATGACCGCATACACCGCCCCCTGTCCTCCCGTGCCTGAAGGTGGGCCTTGGCAAATCCAGCAACCTGGAAACAAACGAAGATCCGCCGAAGCAGTGTCCAGCAAAACCAGGGCCAATATATATATATATATATATTTATATATATATATATATATATATATATATATATATATATATATATATATATATATATATATATATATTCAAAACAAGGGGTGTCCCATTTCAAGAGACACACGGAGCACACTTTGGAGTTGGTTTAAGCATCTTTTAGTTGCACACAGCATGACGCGTTTCGTCTATCGACTTCCTCAGACGCTGGGTGCACTACTGGGAAGCTGTTGTTGCACCACCATTTAAAAAGTCAGCCTTTGCTCCTCCTCTGTCCGATGACAGCGAAGAGGGACTCTCACCATTGTCCTCCCTCTTCTGGTTTTTGGCTGCCATTTTACAGTGTGTTACTAGTTATTTGTTTTTATTGATGACACTCACTGGTTCGAGGATGATTTTAATTGTTGAGTCCTCCACTGGGTTTGGATATCACACACTTGATGTTTTTATCGGGCAGTACATACTGGAGCCTCTCGGTCCGCTTCTCTCCTTATATATATATATATATCGGGTTTGGCGGAAAAGCACTCCCTTCCTGTCGAGTCGGGGCTCGTGAAGCGGACGCCACCGCTAACACATCCAGCGAAGATTCCTGCTCATCTAGCAAGAAAAACGAGCCACACCAGGTTGTTTTGCAAAAGGAATTGTTGCGGGTTTATTTGGCAAGCAACAGAAGACGCGTTTCGATCTCTGCTGACATCACTGATGACATCGTCCAGTGATGACATCACTGATGACATCATCCAGTGATTGTATGTCTGTCTGAAAATTAAATATTTTTATATATGTATATCTCAAGGTCGATGGAAGAATAAATGGGTAAATAAGTGTCTAAATGGATGTTTTTGTTGTAAAATTGATTGTATAACTGGCTGATTAAGTGTATCTTAGTGAATACTTGGGTTAGCGAGTAATGTTTAAATATGTAAATATCCGTATTAGTCTCTCACTTTGTGTATAAGTGGCTGCATGGGTTGGTGAGTAGCTACATGAGTGTCTATATGGGTTACTAGTAGGTTTTTTGAGTACCAGTATGAGTGTCTGAGTGTCTGTATGGTTCGGTGGGGGGTATTACTTAGCGCATAGACGCATGAAAGAGTGACTCACTGTTTGTATGTATTGAAGACAGCATGTGTGCAGGACTGGATCGGTGGATGAGTGTGTGTATTGGTGTTTTAGTGAGTGAATGACTGTCTCAATAGTGTCTTTATGAGTAACTACATATGTGTTTAAACTAGTATATGTGAGTATTGGTGAATATAAGTGAGTATTTGTGAGAGTGAGAGATTGGAAGAGATCCTGTATAAATAAGTATGTGTTTCTATAAGTGATTGTTTAAGAGAGTAAGTATTTGTACGTTTCTGTCGAAGTAAGTGTAGTGGTGTGTGTATAACTCTATATGCAAGTAAATGGATGTTTGATTCTTTATTAGCATGCGTGACTATGTGTGTGAGTAACTCTATGAATGAGTGGTGGTGTGTAACAGGATGTATAGGTGTATGAGTACATATGATGAGTGAGTACATGTATGAGTGACTATATAGGACTGTTTGTGAATGAGTGGATGTGTATGTAGATCTTGGAATTACTGAATAGGTTGTTGTAACTGATATTGGTCTGTCCATTTTTTTGAAAATTTCAGTTTCTATTTTTGAATGTGTGTATCAAAGGTTATATAAGGGTGAAAGTAGGTCTGCCACTCTATCACAAGTATGATGTCATCAGTGATGTCATGAGTGATGTCATTTGAGATGTCATCAGTGATGTCATGAGTGATGTCACTGACCATGTCATGAGTGATGTCATATGTGACATCAAGAGCCGTGCATTGTGGGTGCGTGAGTTATAGTTAGCTGAACTAACTATAACAGGGGAATTTCAATGGTTTTGTATGAGTGCAATGTCCAGCTAACTATAACGCCCCTTAAACGTATGTTTTTTTCAGTGAATTTCTAAGGTTTTTTAAATGCTAATTCCTAACTATAACCTGCATGAAACCTACGTTTTTTTCAGTGAATTTCAAAGGATTTTTAAATGCGTATTCCTAACTATGCCTACAGAGATAGGACATGTGAAGAAAGAAGAAAAAAAGCACAGAAAGAAAAAAAAGAAATGCAGAAAGAAGCAACAGAAGTCCTCAAAGACGAAGAAAAGTGCATAAAGAAGAAAAACGTGCAGAAAGAACAAACAGAAGAGCAGAAAGAAACCTTGTTGCAAAATCATTCTGTACCCTCAACTTTTTCTGACTGATACTGGTGGTAACTGAGTTAGACTAACCAGTCCTAGAGCCACTGCTATGTTAAAAGACACCTACAGAATACAGTGAAAACACCTACATACACTGGGGAACACTATGTGTTGGGGTCTCCCTGTGATTAGCATGTTCTCCTCTGTAAGCCCCTAGTATATATTAGGACAGGGGGATTAAAACTACCTCTTAAAACACGCCACAGGGCGTGTTTGCACACGTCACCTTAGGCCCCGTCCTTTCACCACTGTGCAAACACGCTCTCTGGCCGAAGTTGGGAGATTAAGTCCCCTTGAATCCTGAGTGTCCCTAAGGTCCAACTAGCCCACTAGGTACCTCCAGTAAGCGCTACAGTGCTGTGTTGCAGAGGGATGTACAAAGGGGCACGGCCTAGACCACCTCTCTGCAACCCAGCACAGTGGCGCTTACTGGAAGCACTGAGAAAAAGGGGCCCCAGTAAGTACTAAAAACTGTGGTCTCTCATGGTTTAACCCAATGGTGACGTTTCATTGGTTATACATCCACAGAGACGCAATGATACCTGATTGAACTAGCAATCATCCAGACATTTATGTGCTGATTTCGCCATGAATATGCGGCTGTCCCCGTATCGTCTGTGACCTTACTTGGATTTGAACCTATACTCTGATTGTAAGTTCTCTGACTGCAATTTTGTTTTGCCTTTTGTTAGACTACCTGTTAGGCATTGTCTTATTCAATTTTCTTTTCATTACCATTTAGAATGACGCGTTTCTTAGATGCAATTAACCTATATTGGCATTGCCATCATCCTGCCACCAGAGGTTGATTTATTTGTCCAGATTCTACGCCCTACAAGAGGGGTAGTTCTTACTCCACCCTCTGAAAACGAGCATCCTTGGTATGTCTTGTTTTCTTTTATATTTTTATTAGATGTGCTTAGTCGTTCTAAGTAACCACTCATATGGAGTTGCCCCTAATTTGTGAATTCTTATACTAAAACAGGTCTGTGTCCCTGTCTTCTGTCCTGATGAAAACCCCACTGCAAGGGATCAATTCAAGCCTGCTTCTATAAAGGGGTCGAAACGTCGACTATTTTCCTGTTTTTCCAGCTTCATTCCTACATTGTGTTATTCATTACACTCATGAAGTCTGTTGTTTTCTAGGCTACAATTGAACCTATGGTCATTTATTTCTAAGTTGAAGTACTTGTGTATATAATATTGTGTGGCCCTTTTTGGCCCTTGTGTATATGTCACTTACCCCTCCCTATACCCACTATACTCACTTCACACTTCCCTCCCCCCTTTCCCAGGGCACGGAAATCTAAAGATTTTATTATTTGTGTTACATCAATTGTTACCAAAACTTTTGGCTCAGCTTCATTGTAATAAAAACAATGTTAGCGGATTGACTCCTTTGTTTATATTTTTAGATTACCAGTTGTTGTTTATTAAGAATTTTGTCTGTACTTACTGGGGCCCCTTTTTCTCAGTGCCTTAATTACCCAGGTCCCAGTGACGTTAATGGGTCAACCCCCCTTTTGCAACCTACTTCGTGCAGGCGCTGGCTTGCGAGGTTCTTTTCCTTTTTGAATTTATTTCTATTTAGTATAGTTTAGCACAACATGGTGGAGAGTGAGCTTCTCTCTTACTCTGAGGAATATATCAACCAATTACTGGACAATCCTAGTAACAACTTTCTTTTATCTGATGTCCCTTCCATCGACTTCACTTTGAAGGACAAAATCTCGCGTTTAGAACGTCTTGAAAAGAAATTGATCAGAACCCGGTGGCATGGCCACCTATTAACTAAATATCTTAAGGAAAACATCATTCCTATCGGTTTACAGATTAAGATCGAACCTGCAATTTTCATTGAAGTCCCTAAATTTAGGGAACGCTTTAGTCACATCTCCAACAATTGCTCACGCCATTGGATGGTGTTGGGTGTGGAGACTGCGGCCGAGCAGGTGAAAGTAATTGCTTCTGAGATTGCACAACTTAAAGCGGAGATCTCTGCCCATGCCAGTTTTGCCTCTGCCAAAGATACTCTTATCAATCTAGACACTTCCCTTAAGGACTTTGAATTGGTCACCCAGAATAAGAAACTTGAAAAGTTGGCACGTGATTTGAGGCTGTACAATAAGAAAAATACGTATCCGTATCTGCAGGACGATTATTATCGTCAGGACAATCAGGGCAGATTCACGAATAGAGGCCGTAGCTCCTTCCGCGGACGGCGGAACTATTCAACGTTTTCCGACTCGTCCTATAGTTCTGAGGGCGAGCAGGACCAAGCAGGCCCAAGCCACATATACCCCGGTCCCAATAATACTTATCCATTCCAGGATTTTGAATATTTTCCACATCAATTCAATCCTTTTTTAGTCCCTGGCCCGGCTACCTGGAGACCACCCCGAGGCAGAGGCAGCAATTGGCCCAGAGGCCAAACACGTGGTCAATCACAGAACGCACCAACATGGGATGTGGGCCGAGGCCAATCTACCAAGCAGGTGCAATTCCAACCCGAGCAGCATGGGGAATGGACGACACGTCGCAAGACCTACCGGTGGTAAGGGTACCTCCCCCATCCACTCCTGTGGTTAATATATCTTCGTACGTCCTGACCGATGATGAGCAGAAAGTGCTCAATAAAGGGCTATCATACGTTCCGACTCACATACCCGATAACTTCTCTGTCAAGACTGAACTGTGTACATTTTTTCGTAAGATCAGATTAAAATATTTTTTCAAAAATGCACCTCCTATCCGCAAACAATCCCATACCGGGCTTAAGTTACCATCTTCCTTTGTTCCACCGGCACATGCCATGTCTCATAAAATTTTGGCATACGAGGAAGTAGTATGGAGAGATGTTTGTCAAACACTAGACAAGAGAACATATGTAAAATTCAACATTAGTAGACCTGAGAAAATGGCCCTACAGTCACTTGCATCCAATAATAAAGTGGTCATCAAGCCCGCCGATAAAGGCGGTGCTATTGTGGTTCAAGATGTGGTGATGTATGAGAAGGAGATCCTTCGTCAATTGGAGGATGGAGTCAGTTACCATCGACTCCGGGCAGATCCATCCTCTTCTTTGGCCCTTGAAATATTGGAGATAACTAAGGAAGGTTTAGAACTTGGTTTTCTCTCTGAGCAGGAGTTTAAGTATCTTAACCAATGCAACCCGAGACTCCCTACTATATATACGCTACCCAAAATTCACAAGGGCATGTCTGACCCCCCTGGCAGACCGATTGTCTCTGGCTGCAGTTCCATGCTGGAACCATTGGGTAGGTACGTCGATCACTTTCTCAAACCCATTGCTGAAAGCACCAGCACGTATCTGAGGGATACAATGCATACCATCGGCATTGTAGAAGATCTTCCTTTCGATACAAACAACCAAATATTGGTCACGTGTGATGTAGTCTCACTTTACACGTGCATCCCGCAGGATGAAGCACTAGCCGTGATGACCAGATCTTTGAACCAACGCCCTGCCCCAATTGCAGTCCCTACTGAATTCATTATAGCCTTACTCAGACTTGCTGTGACAAAAAAAAATGTTGTCTTTAAAAAACTATTTTTTCTCCAGACTAAGGGGGTCGCTATGGGGGCTCCCTTTGCACCGGATGTGGCCATTATTTATATGGGTACCTTCGAGGAGAATGTTGTCCTTAACCACCTCAATCCATTCAGAGACCACCTTGGTCTCTGGATGCGATATATCGACGACATTCTCTTCGTTTGGAATGGCACTTCTAGCCTATTAACAACTTTTCACAACTGGTTAAATGATCAGTCTCCCCATCTTCAATTCACTACACATTCAGATCCAAAGAAAATAGATTTTTTGGATATTACTATCTTTGAAGATTCGGGTTGTTTAAAAACCACCTTGTACCGTAAACCGGCTGAACGAAATTCATTGTTACAGTACAACAGTCACCATCCCCGGGCACTCCGTGATAATTTGCCCTTTGGGCAATTTCTTCGTATCCGAAGGAATTGCTCCTTCAAAGAACATTATATGGAACAATCTGAAGATCTATCGAATCGTCTCCTTGAACGGGGTTACCCCAAGAGACTTATCCGCCTGGCCAGGAAACGTGCTTGGTTTAATCCGAGGGAAGATTTACTCATCCCAAAGAGAAAGAGCGACAGCCAGAATGATCGCATAGTTTGTGTAACTACTTTCTCTACAAAGAGCAATGCTATTAAGCGCACAATTAATCAACATTGGGCACTTGTTGCGGATGATATAGATCACAAAGAACTTCCCCTTCATGCTTTCAGAAAGGCCAAGAGTGTGCGTGATTCTGTGGTTCGATCCTTTCTACAGAGTCCAGTAGACCCGTCACTTGCAACCATGTGGAATCTGCCACCCATTGTTGGTCATTATCGCTGTGGAACATGTAAGGCCTGTGACAGTACAATACAGACCAAAGAATTTGAGTATCTCAACACCAAAACATCTATGAGGTCTCATACCAATTGTAATTCAATGAACATCATTTATGCCATTGTGTGTCCTTGTGGCCTGATATACATTGGCCAGACCCAACAAAAAGCCAAGGTCCGAATTTTACAACATATGAGTAAGAGTAAGAGTAAGCTGTGAAGTTCAGGGTGCGCCCTTGGTTCAACACTTTAAAGCTGCCCATCACTCTCTAGAGAGCTTGAAGTGGGTCATTTTAGAACAGGTATCACTGGGCCCTAGGGGTGGTAATATTGCGGACATCCTCAATATAAGGGAGCTCAAATGGATGTTCCGTTTTAATTCCATCAATGAGGGACTCAATGAGTTTGATAGTTCGTTTTATCAGCTGGCTTTGCTCCATTAGACTATTCCTTTTTATTATAAGTTTGTACTACACTATATATCATCACCTAATTAGCCCCATCGATGTTGTGATCTCTATGTATCTAGGGATTGATATGTGCTCTGTTCATCCTTTATGCATATACTTAGCATGACCTATACGATGTGGACACAACTTATGTGTTGGCCTTTACCGTCTTGCGACAAGTACACCAAAATTACAACGTCCATGTTTGAGGGTGGGTGTCATAATGTATGTATCGTTAATCAGAATTGTTTATTATTTGTGAATTGGTCTATACCGTCTTGAGACAGGTACACCATACATTGTTTTCTATGCGTATTACTCCATTCAACTCTGCAGGTTCTGTAACTGATATTATGATGGACCGCCTTTCACAACCATTAGGTAATGTTTCCATTCATTTCACTTTTAATGAAGGCTCTTCCCATAATAAGTCTCCTGAGGTTCGATTTGTCACTCATGCTGTGACGACTGACTCCAGAGCGCTGTCATCAAATATGTCATAATTTTGATTATTTGAATAATTGGTTTTTGGTTTCTTAATTTCAAGCTCGCTTTAACATGCCCTCTCATAGACCTCGTTACTCATTAATCACTATCTGACTTATACTATCGTCAGGTACATGGTTTTCTTGAAGTGTCTACCATCTCAAGATGTCCGCCAGGATACATTGGATTTTCGACATCCTTGGCCCTCCTTTATTTCCATGCCGGTTTAGATCATGTGATCGCGCTCAAAGGCAGTAGCCTTCGGCGCTCCCGGTTAAGCTGTCTCGGATTGATTCTCCGACATGCAACCACGCATTAGGTATGGGTTCGTAAATGCGTGATTGGTAACCTTTTTTTGTTGGGAGACACAGGCTATGTATATTTTTGTTTTCCAGCGATCTTTACAAGATCCCTCTCTTATTCCATGCAGATGCGGGTCTGAATAACACGTGGGGACAGCGTTTGTATTTAACATCTCGGCTTCCGACTCCTTCGGTTACCGGTAGGCGCCCCCCCCCCCTTTTTTATTTGACTTTGAGCATTGGTTGTAAAACTGTGGTCTCTCATGGTTTAACCCAATGGTGACGTTTCATTGGTTATACATCCACAGAGACGCAATGATACCTGATTGAACTAGCATTCATCCAGACATTTATGTGCTGATTTCGCCATGAATATGCGGCTGTCCCCGTATCGTCTGTGACCTTACTTGGATTTGAACCTATACTCTGATTGTAAGTTCTCTGACTGCAATTTTGTTTTGCCTTTTGTTAGACTACCTTTTAGGCATTGTCTTATTCAATTTTCTTTTCATTACCATTTAGAATGACGCGTTTCTTAGATGCAATTAACCTATATTGGCATTGCCATCATCCTGCCACCAGAGGTTGATTTATTTGTCCAGATTCTACGCCCTACAAGAGGGGTAGTTCTTTCTCCACCCTCTGAAAACGAGCATCCTCGGTATGTCTTGTTTTCTTTTATATTTTTATTAGATGTGCTTAGTCGTTCTAAGTAACCACTCGTATGGAGTTGCCCCTAATTTGTGAATTTTTATACTAAAACAGGTCTGTGTCCCTGTCTTCTGTCCTGATGAAGCCCCCACTGCAAGGGATCAATTCAAGCCTGCTTCTATAAAGGGGTCGAAACGTCGACTATTTTCCTGTTTTTCCAGCTTCATTCCTACATTGTGTTATTCATTACACTCATGAAGTCTGTTGTTTTCTAGGCTACCATTGAACCTATGGTCATTTATTTCTAAATTGAAGTACTTGTGTATATAATATTGTGTGGCCCTTTTTGGCCCTTGTGTATATGTCACTTACCCCTCCCTATACCCACTATACTCACTTCACACTTCCCTCCCCCCTTTCCCAGGGCACGGAAATCTAAAGATGTTATTATTTGTGTTACATCAATTGTTACCAAAACTTTTGGCTCAGCTTCATTGTAATAAAAACAATGTTAGCAGATTGACTCCTTTGTTTATATATTTAGATTACCAGTTGTTGTTTATTAAGAATTTTGTCTGTACTTACTGGGGCCCCTTTTTCTCAGTGCCTTAATTACCCAGGTCCCAGTGACGTTAATGGGTCAACCCCCCTTTTGCAGCTTACTGGAAGCACCTGGTGGGCTAGTTGGCACCCAGGGTCCCTCAGGATTGAAGAGGAATTATTTCCCCAACTTAAAACACGCCACAGGGTGTGTTTGCACACGTCACCTCTGGCCCCGTCCCCTCCCTTCACCACTAGGTAAACGCGCCCTGTAGCCGTTCTAAGTTGAGAGATTAAGTCCCCTTGAACCCTAAGGGTTCTTTGGATCAAACTAGCCCACTAGGTACCTCCAGTAAGTGCCATAGAGCTCCGTTGCAGAGGAGTGTAAAGAGGGGCATGGCCTCTGAACACCTCTCTGCAACGCAGCTCCCTGGCGCATACTGGAGATACCTGTTGGACTAGTTGGCCCTCAGGGACCCTCAGTATTGAAAGAGAATTAATTCCCCAACTTACAACTCGCCATAGGGCGCGTTTGTACAATGGTGAAGGAAGGGGGCATGGCCTGAGGTGACATGTCTGCAAACACGTCCTGTGGCACGTTTTAAGTTGGAGAATTAATTCCTCCTCCATCCTGATGGTCCCTGGGAGCCAACTAGCCCACCAGATACCTCCAGTATACGCCAGTGGTCTGCGTTGCAGAGAGATGTTAAGAGGCCATGCCCCTTTTTACAACACTCTGCAACGCAGCTCCGTGGCGCACCCTGGAGGTACCTGGTGGGCTAGTTGGCCCCAGGGACCCTCAGGATTGACGAGGAATTAATTCCCCAACTTAAAGTGCGCCACAGGGTGTGTTTTCACATTTGTTACTCAGGCCCTGCCCCTCCCTTCACCACTGTGCAAACGCGCGCCGTGGAGTGTTTTAAGTTGGGGGATTAACTCCCCTTGAATCCTGAGGGTCCCTGGAGTGCAACTAGCCCACCAGCTACCTCCACTAAGCGCCACAGAGCTGCGTTGCAGAGAGGTGTAAAAAGTGGCGAGGCCTCAGAACACTTCTCTGCAATGCAACTCCCTGGCACATACTGGAGGTTCCTGGTGGGCTAGTTGGCCCTCAGAAACCCCCAATATTCAAGGAAAAATCGATCCCCATCTGCAAATGCACCAGGGGGCTCGTTTGCAGAGTGATGAAAGGAGAGGGGGTGGCCTCCGGCGCGATGCTGGTCTTTTAAAAAAAAAAAAAAATTTAAGAAGGGGGCTGTGTAGCCCCCCATCTTTTTTTATTTTTTTTACCCTGCGTTCCCCATCCCCCAGGACCTGCCCCCTATTTTTTTTCCAAAAATTAAAAAATGTGGAATGGGCCGCATGGCCCCACCCTCCCAGAGGCCTTTGTTGTCCCCGGGGACCCCATCCCCCGGGGCATGGCCTTTTTCATTTTTTTTTTTACTTTTGGGTAGGGGGGCCACGTGGACCCCATCCCCCGGGCCAGGCTTTCTATTTATTTTGTTTTTAAAAAAAATACTTTTGGGGAGGGGGCCGAGTGGCCCCCCACCTGAGCCACTTGTAGCCCTGGGGACCCCATCCCCCGGGGCTGGCCCTCTCCGTTGGGTCCTTGGGGGTCCCCAAGCCACCCATGGTCCCGTCGGCTCCCCGCATCCTTCAGGAGCCGGCATTGCTTTTCCACATGGGAAGCTGCTAAGATGCAGCTCCCCGTGTGGAAAAGCAATTTGGTTTGAATTTTGAAAGAGAGAACAAGTTTCCCTGCTCTCTCTTTCAAAATTCAAACCAAGTTTGATATGGCAGGGCGGGAGCTGCGAGGCACCCGCCCTGCCATAGCAAACTACAGTGTCCCAGGGATGGGCACCCCAGGACACTGCAGGAGCCAGCCCTGGGGGGTGGCGGTCCATAGGGCCACAACAAGGCTCCAGGAGGGGGGCCTCGCGGCCCCCTTCCCACAAACTACAAAGCCCTGGGGGGGGGGGGTGGTCCCTGGGGCTGGGGGGTCACGGACCCCCCAATTTAATTAATTAGTGCCCCGGGGAGGTGGTAGCCCCCGGGGCATGTGGGAGGGCTTGAGCTCCCCCACACAGGGTCATTTTTTAAAAAAAAGGCCCCGGGGGTGGCGGTCCCCAGGGCTGTGGGGGGCAGTGTGCCACCCCCGCAATCAAAATTTAGTCGAGGACTGGGGGGTGGCGGTCCCTGGGGATTAGGGGGGACGTAGAGGCCCCCCAACATTACTTTAACAAGCCCCGGGGGTGGTGGTCCCCCGGGCTGCAGGGGGGCATGTGCACCCCGCAACTATTAATGCTTTGCCCCAGGGGGTGGCGGTCCCCGGGGCAGTGTAGGGGGGATTAGGCCCCCACACTTTTTTCCAGCATGCCCCCGGCATTTGGCCCCTCCGGCAGGATCCGCGCACCCTGTGCGGATTTTGCCTTTTTCTTTTTTTTACTTTTGTTTTGGCCCTGGGGGTCCTTGTGGGATCCTCTAAGCAGGCCTAGGGGGTCAGGGTGTTTCTACCCTGCCCCCTTTTTGTGTTTTTCGTATTTTCTTCTTAGGTTTCTTGTGACTCGGTTCTACAGAGGCACAAGATGGCTGCCAACACTTCCTGATTTGGAGTGTTGACAGCCAATTAGCATACAGCTTGTGCTCGGCAGGGTGTCCTTAGGGTGCGCGGATCCACCGGGGCCATAGATATATATGTGATTTTATTTTTAATTTTTTCAGCAAATACTGAATGGATTTACACCATTTAAAAAAAGGCACGACTCTGAACCAATGGCTACCTTTTTGCCAAATATGGTGTAATTCAGTTCAGCAGTTCTGGCTGTAGCTGCCACTAAAAGTTCCTATGGAAAATTGCATGGGGAAAACACATTTTGGGACCCCCCTTTTTTCTCTGCCCCCACTTGACGAATCACTCCGAAACTTTCAGGATAGGAGTGGACCGGAAGCGCCCCAAGAGTTTTGAAAATTTCGTGAAGATTCGTCAACCGGCGCCAAAGGTATTGGGAATAGAATGTTGTGGATTTCAAATGAAAAATATGTCCTAACTATAACTACCTACTGGCGACCGCCAGTAGGTAATATATATAACATATGAACAAGGAAATTTGCTCTCCGAAACGCGTCAAGTGAGCTGTACTTCATAAACGCAGGCTGAACTAAGGAAAAGTGGCCTGGACATCGTTTTTATACACAAACGTATAAACGAGGATTGGTGGATTGTTTGGAAGTTGTGACCCCGTCCGTTGCGAGTGGCTGGGGGTTTTCGCGCAAAAAAAGAGGTGGTATATATATATATATATATATATATATATATATATATATATTCACTGAAAAAAACATAGGTTTCACACCAGTTATAGTTAGCTGGAAATTTTACTCGCATAAAACCATTGAAATTCCCACGTTATAGTTAGTTGGACTCACTGTAACTTGCGCGTGCAATGCACTGCTGATGACGTCACATATTACATCACTCATGACTTGGTCAGTGACGTTCTGGGAAGTGTAGTACGGAAAGCACACAATCAAGTCCTGTATGGCCCGTCCTCGATTCCATGTACGGCTGCTACTTCACTGCTCGCGGGCTACTCACATGGTGGACAACCTTGGAGCGTGAATCTATATGCGGCAGTCCAGCCGCAGAGTATGCACCACCCCGTTAACGTGGGGGTCACGTCAGTGAAGTAGCAGCCGTACATGGAATCGAGGACGGGCCCACTTGTGGAGTCCATACAGGACTTGATTGTGTGCTTTCCGTACTACACTTCCCAGAAGTCTCACTGGAGCCTCCCATCGACGGGCGAGGTATATAATTGGAGAAGTGTAGCGGGTGCGCACACCGCTTCCGTTAAAGCCCCTGAAGAGAAGCAGATGGAGCTTCGAAACGCGTCGGGCAGATCCATTACGGAGCGGCGTCTACAAGCGGATCCCCGTCCTCACCTACACATAAATAAAGCTGCTGCTCGCGTGCTACTCACATGGTGGACAACCTTGGAGCGTGAATCTATATGCGGCAGTCCAGCCGCAGAGTATGCACCACCCCGTTAACGTGGGGGTCACGTCAGTGAAATAGCAGCCGTACATGGAATCGAGGACGGGCCCACTTGTGGAGTCCATACAGGACTTGATTGTGTGCTTTCCGTACTACACTTCCCAGAAGTCTCACTGGAGCCTCCCATCGACGGGCGAGTTATATAATTGGAGAAGTGTAGCGGGTGCGCACACCGCTTCCGTTAAAGCCCCTGAAGAGAAGCAGATGGAGCTTCGAAACGCGTCGGGCAGATCCATTACGGAGCGGCGTCTACAAGCGGATCCCCGTCCTCACCTACACATAAATAAAGCTGCTGCTCGCGTGCTACTCACATGGTGGACAACCTTGGAGCGTGAATCTATATGCGGCAGTCCAGCCGCAGAGTATGCACCACCCCGTTAACGTGGGGGTCACGTCAGTGAAGTAGCAGCCGTACATGGAATCGAGGACGGGCCCACTTGTGGAGTCCATACAGGACTTGATTGTGTGCTTTCCGTACTACACTTCCCAGAAGTCTCACTGGAGCCTCCCATCGACGGGCGAGTTATATAATTGGAGAAGTGTAGCGGGTGCGCACACCGCTTCCGTTAAAGCCCCTGAAGAGAAGCAGATGGAGCTTCGAAACGCGTCGGGCAGATCCATTACGGAGCGGCGTCTACAAGCGGATCCCCGTCCTCACCTACACATAAATAAAGCTGCTGCTCGCGTGCTACTCACATGGTGGACAACCTTTGAGCGTGAATCTATATGCGGCAGTCCAGCCGCAGAGTATGCACCACCCCGTTAACGTGGGGGTCACGTCAGTGAAGTAGCAGCCGTACATGGAATCGAGGACGGGCCCACTTGTGGAGTCCATACAGGACTTGATTGTGTGCTTTCCGTACTACACTTCCCAGAAGTCTCACTGGAGCCTCCCATCGACGGGCGAGTTATATAATTGGAGAAGTGTAGCGGGTGCGCACACCGCTTCCGTTAAAGCCCCTGAAGAGAAGCAGATGGAGCTTCGAAACGCGTCGGGCAGATCCATTACGGAGCGGCGTCTACAAGCGGATCCCCGTCCTCACCTACACATAAATAAAGCTGCTGCTCGCGTGCTACTCACATGGTGGACAACCTTGGAGCGTGAATCTATATGCGGCAGTCCAGCCGCAGAGTATGCACCACCCCGTTAACGTGGGGGTCACGTCAGTGAAGTAGCAGCCGTACATGGAATCGAGGACGGGCCCACTTGTGGAGTCCATACAGGACTTGATTGTGTGCTTTCCGGACTACACTTCCCAGAAGTCTCACTGGAGCCTCCCATCGACGGGCGAGTTATATAATTGGAGAAGTGTAGCGGGTGCGCACACCGCTTCCGTTAAAGCCCCTGAAGAGAAGCAGATGGAGCTTCGAAACGCGTCGGGCAGATCCATTACGGAGCGGCGTCTGCAAGCGGATCCCCGTCCTCACCTACACATAAATAAAGCTGCTGCTCGCGTGCTACTCACATGGTGGACAACCTTGGAGCGTGAATCTATATGCGGCAGTCCAGCCGCAGAGTATGCACCACCCCGTTAACGTGGGGGTCACGTCAGTGAAGTAGCAGCCGTACATGGAATCGAGGACGGGCCCACTTGTGGAGTCCATACAGGACTTGATTGTGTGCTTTCCGTACTACACTTCCCAGAAGTCTCACTGGAGCCTCCCATCGACGGGCTAGTTATATAATTGGAGAAGTGTAGCGGGTGCGCACACCGCTTCCGTTAAAGCCCCTGAAGAGAAGCAGATGGAGCTTCGAAACGCGTCGGGCAGATCCATTACGGAGCGGCGTCTACAAGCGGATCCCCGTCCTCACCTACACATAAATAAAGCTGCTGCTCGCGTGCTACTCACATGGTGGACAACCTTGGAGCGTGAATCTATATGCGGCGGTCCAGCCGCAGAGTATGCACCACCCCGTTAACGTGGGGGTCACGGTAGTGAAGTAGCAGCCGTACATGGAATCGAGGACGGGCCCACTTGTGGAGTCCATACAGGACTTGATTGTGTGCTTTCCGTACTACACTTCCCAGAAGTCTCACTGGAGCCTCCCATCGACGGGCGAGTTATATAATTGGAGAAGTGTAGCGGGTGCGCACACCGCTTCCGTTAAAGCCCCTGAAGAGAAGCAGATGGAGCTTCGAAACGCGTCGGGCAGATCCATTACGGAGCGGCGTCTACAAGCGGATCCCCGTCCTCACCTACACATAAATAAAGCTGCTGCTCGCGTGCTACTCACATGGTGGACGACCTTGGAGCGTGAATATATATATATATATATATATATTACCTACTGGCGGTCGCCAGTAGGTATATATAGTTAGGATTTTTTCTCTATGGGATTTTTGAAAATTCTATGTCTAATAACTTTGCCGTTTGTGGACGGAATTGGCTGAAATTTTCAGGAAAATGGCACATTTTGTTTCTGAGCAGCCTTTGAAAATTTGGGGGGGGTTCGTCAAGGGGGGGCCGAGAAAAAAGGGGGGTCCCAAAACGCATTTTTCCCATGTTAATTTCCATAGGGCGGTTGGCCTCACTTTTAGCCCGAACGGCTGAATGGATTTGCACGAAACTTGGCAAAATTGTAGGGACTGGTAGCCCGATGTGCCTTTTGTAGGTCTCAATATATGTGCTCCAGTGGATTTTGAGAAATTAACGTTTAAAAAAAGATATATATCTGTAACAGCGGACCGGGCAGCGGCCCAGGACGCGTACTTTTCGCGCAACGGAGCTTTGTGAAGCGAAGCTGATTGGTTCTCCGGCGTCTGTCAACATTCCAAACAGTCCGTAGTGGCCGCCATCTTGTCTCTCGGTAGGATCGAGAGACAAGAGGAGGCCAAAGCGAAGGGGCAAATGACCATAAGGGGGAATAGTAGATCCTCGCTGACCCCCTAGGTTTGATGTGGAGGTTTTAAAAGGGCCCCGCGGGGCAAAAAAAAAAAATTATAATAATAATCTTACGGCTGAATGGATTTGCACGAAACTTGGCAAAATTGTAGGGACTGGTAGCCCGATGTGCCTTTGCTAGGTCTCAATATATGTGCTTCAGTGGATTTTGAGAAATTAACGTTCAAAAAAAGATATATATCTGTAACAGCGCACCGCTTCGCGTACTTTTCGCGTTACGGAGCTTTGCGAAGCGAAGCTGATTGGATCTCCGGTGTCTGTAAACATTCCAAACAGTCCGTAGCGGCCGCCATCTTGTCTCTCGGTAGGATCGAGAGACAAGAGGAGGCCAAAGCGAAGGGGCAAATGACCATAAGGGGGCATAGTAGATCCTCGCTGATCCCCTAGGTTTGATGTGGAGGTTTTAAAAGGGCCCCGCGGGGCAAAAAAAATAAATAATAATAATAATCGAACGGCTGAATGGATTTGCACGAAACTTGGTAAAATATTAGGGACTGGTAGCCCGATGTGCCTTTGCTAGGTCTCAATATATGTGCTTCAGTGCATTTTGAGAAATTAACGTTCAAAAACAAGATATATATCTGTAACAGCGCTCCGCTTCGCGGAGATAACATTATATCTGTATTACCTAGCTGTTGCTAACACCAGTTAGCGACGGCTAGTAGGAGATAGCGACCATCTTGGGCCCCACTTTGCATGTGAGTGATATTTATCACTAATGACATGCAAAGTGGGCATGCCAAGATGTTAGCGACTGGAAACAGTCGCTAACATCGCTATCTCCTATTATCAACTTTTGGAAATATTCGAGATAAGCGCGAATATCTCCAAAAAGTAACAGCTGCCCTGAGCAGTTCTTAGCCATGTTATCCTATGGGAGGTGGATAACATGGCTAAGAGGATTAGCTCGGTAATGCATGAATATCGCTGAGTTTTCAGCGATATTAATGCATTGCGGTCGGTTTTTATCGTATTTGCGATAAACTTTGATAATAGCAAGGTTTATCTGCGATAATTTCTGACGGTAAAAAAATCTTTGCAATGCATCGTTAGGGATAAATATCGGTTAACTTTGGTAATATGCCCCAACGTCTGTTAACGTTCGATTCGAAGGAAATCAGGAAGTGTCGAAAAACATTGTCTGCGCCATCTTGTCTTTTTTCAAATGCCACACTTTTGTCGTGCACGGCAGCCATTTTAGATGCCTTGACCAGACCCACTCTGTGCACGCTGTCGATCCTTAGCATGGCTCCCCACCCTCGCAAGCATCTCCCCCAGGCAGTGGTCACCCCCGCTCTCTGTCTTATGCATGGGTAATAAACCTCCCCCCATCTGCGCTGCTCTTTCCTGAGAATCACACCCTGTGCCCGCCCGACACCTCCCTTTCGCCCTATTCACTACTGCACCCTCTGACACTCCTTTTCCTCTGTGTCCGATTGTCCAGGCTGGTCCTAGGGTATCAGCTAGCCCTGCAGATGTAGTTTATGGCCACAGCTGTAAAGATTCACCCCTCTTCAAAGGAGTTATAGTAGATCAAGGCCCACACTCGATGAGATCCGTCACAGCAGAAGCGTTGCTATTATCTGAAAACCATCCTGTATTGTGATTGGGGAGGGGACCGAGCGTGAAGCGGAAGATTCCAGGGATGACTCTTTGTACATCAAAGTTTTTACAATTATGTGTCACATTAAAAATATATAGCACTCCGACAAAGTAGTAAGATTATAAAACTTTAATAATTTATAAATATATACAAGAAAACAAAAATAGTAATAACATATAAACATTTTTAGGGAAAAACAACGAAGTAGCGGTCGGCTGTGCGAATAGTCCCAACGCAGCACAACGTCCAGATTTCCGGCGTGGGGCGTCGCGGGGGGTGGGTCATCAGTAGCAAACTGTTGTGCGAATAGTTCCAAGGCAGCAGAACGCGCTGAAATCTAGATGACACGAAAGTGATGTCTAGTAAGTTGCCACCCAGCAAATAACGGCGTGGGGCGTCGCGGGGGGTGGGTCTTCAGTAGCAAACTGTTGTGCGAATAGTTCCAAGGCAGCAGAACGATGGCACCAAGGTGATGTCCAGTAAGTTGCCGCACTGGTTTTGGTATCCTACAATGCTGCTCCGAATAACGGCTTGGGGCGCCCCGGGGGAGGCGGCGTGAACGGGCCTCTCCAGGTGGAGTGTCATCTGTTGTAGTGGGGCGCCCCTTTACCGTTTCAGTTGCCATTCCGTCCGTTTTTGGTCCACTGTGTCAAAAGCCGCAATTCAGCTGAGTTGCGCCCACTCTTGCGGTGCAGCGATAGGCGGCTGTCACAGGACTCTCAAAATGGCGGCAGGCTCTTTCCTTTTTGGGCCTGGTCCACTGAAATGGCCCTGGGACACCTTGGAAATCGGACGCTTGTCTGCTAGGTCTTGGACCCCATTCTCGAAAGCGTCCCCTCCGCCTTGAGAATTCATCAAAAGTTTTGGGGGCCCCGACTCCTGCAGGCTTCTGGTGGGGAGCGGCTGCCATGATTGCTCGCGGAATGACCACGACGGAGCTACGAGATGGTGGTGCTCTCATGCTGACGCCAGCTTCAGTCTGAAACATCCAGAAACAAGGTGGGGCTTTCATCGTTTGGAAAAAAAAAAAAGTTTTCATCCAATGAAAAGTGTTGTTTTTAGGTCATATGATCAAGCCTTCCATCATTAGGAAACCAAAAGTAAAATGAACCAATGAAAAGTTTTATAAACAAGTCACATGACCTGTTATGCGGCATAGGGTATAAAATGCGGAGAAAATACGTTGGCACGTGAGGCGGCGTCAGTAGCGGACCGATGTGCGAATAGGCCGAAGGCAACACAACGCGCCAAGATCCGGATGGCACCGAGGTGGTGTCCAGCAAGTTGCAGCACTGGTGTGGCCATCCTACAATGTTGAAAGTCGGCGTGGGGCGCCCCGTTGGCCTGTGAGTTTGCGTCAGTAGCGGACCGATGTGCGAATAGGCCGAAGGCAGCACAACGCGCCAAGATCCGGATGGCACCAAGGTGGTGTCTAGTAAGTTGCCGCACTGGTGTGGCCATCCTACAATGCTGAAAGTCGGCGTGGGGCGCCCTGTTGGCCTGTGAGATGGTGTCAGTAGCGGACTGATGTGCGAATGGGGCCAAAGGCAGCGCAACAATATTTTCTGACTGACACCACAAGGCGCTGAGATGCCAAGATCCGGATGGCACCGAGGTGATGTCTAAGTTGCGGACTGATGTGCGAATGGGGCCAAAGGTAGCGTAACAATATTTTCTGTATGGAAGATACCACTAGGCGTTGAGATGCCAAGATTCGGATGGCACCGAGGTGATGTCTAGCAAGTTGCTGTACTGGTGTGGTCATCCTACAATGCTGAAACTCGGCGTGGGTCGCCCCATTAGCCTGTGAGATGGCGTCAGTAGCGGACCGATGTGCGAATAGGCCGAAGGCAGCACAACGCGCCAAGATCCGGATGTCACAGTGGTGGTTTCATAGTTGAGAGGCACTTCATCTGCAGTGGGGCGCCGAGATCCGGATGGCACCGAGGTGATGTCTAGCAAGTTGCTGTACTGGTGTGGTCATCCTACAATGCTGAAAGTCGGCGTGGGGCGCCCCATTAGCCTGTGAGATGGCGTCAGTAGCGGACTGATGTGCGAATGGGGCCAAAGGCAGCACAACGCGCCAAGATCCGGATGGCACCGAGGTGGTGTCCAGCAAGTTGCCGCACTGGTGTGGCCATCCTACAATGCTGCGCCGAAAGTCGGCGTGGGGCGCCCCGTTGGCCTGTGAGTTCGCGTCAGTCAGTGGGGGCTGTTTGAGGATCTGACTGCATTGGAAAGCAATGTGATGCTGTGCGTCGCCCCCAAGATGGAGGTTCCTCGGCTGCAGTGGGGCGCCCCTTGGTGTTTCACTCGCTATGCAGCTGAGTTGCGTGCGCACTTGTGGCGAATAGGCCGAAGGCAGCACAACGCGCCGAGATCTGGATGGCACCGAGGTGGTGTCCAGCAATTTGCCGCACTGGTGTGGCCATCCTACAATGCTGCGCCGAAAGTCGGCGTGGGGTGCCCCGTTGGCCTGTGAGGTGGCGTCAGTAGCGGACCGATGTGTGAATAGGCCGGAACCAGCACAAGGCGCCAAGATCCGGATGGCACCGAGGTGGTGTCATAGTTGAGAGTTCTGAGCAGCGCTTGTAACACTGTCTGAAGCTTATTTGCACCTGCTGCAGCTTCACTATTGCCCTGGTGTGGCCTAAGATCGCCCATGACATAGGCGGCCACCTCCCGGGGTCCGGCGGAACTTTTTTCCTTTTCCTTTGTGCATCTTGTCCCACAATCCGTTTGACCTGAAGACACGACCAGGTCCCTGAATGTGTGCAGGGGGACGCTATTGATTGAATCAAAATGGCGGCTTCACACAAAGCTGACTCAAGCGTTGCTGCTGATGCTATACAGACAAAAACTGGTTTTCAGTTTGTACATTCTTCAGGATTTTTCCATCCAAGGCTGGTTGAGAGTTTGTATAACAATGGCTTCAGATTTTCAACATACTACTCTTCAACATTCTTCCTAAATGTAACAATGTGAGACTCACTAGGAGAACGGTGTAGTGAGGGCCACAAACGGCTGTTTATCTTTCCTTTCAAAATGCTGCCAACAATATTTTCGGAATGGAAGACAACACAAGGCGCTGAGATTCGGTTGGCACCGAGGTGGTGTCCAGCAAGTTGCCGCACTGGTGTGGCCATCCTACAATGCTGCGCCGAAAGTCGGCGTGGGGTGCCCGAAGGGGGGGGGGGAGGCGGCGCAAACGAGCCTCTCCCGCTTCTCCATGTGGAGGCAGTTCATCTGCAGTGGGGCGCCGAGATCCGGATGGCACCGAGGTGGTGTCTAGCAAGTTGCCGCACTGGTGTGGCCATCCTACAATGCTGCGCCGAAAGACGGCGTGGGGTGCCCGAAGGAAGTGTCCTTATCCAGGGCATTATCGCTGTATCATGTCCTCCACTAAAATGGCCCTGGGACACCTTAGAACTCGGACGCTCGATTTTTTTTTCCTTTCCTGTACATGCAAAAAAAGGTAAATGCCCGGTACGTTACACGCTTCATCTGCCACGATGAACTCTCCAGAGGAACCGAAAAAAAATATAGTTGTGGTAACTATACCATGCATCGTCATATGGAGAGGTGGCACCAATTAATTATAGTGCTGCATAAAAGAGAGATTTGGAGGAGAACCCCTGACCTGCTAGTACATTCATCAAAGAAGTGGCACTGAGAGCTTCAGAGGCAAGGGAAACGGTCCCAAATATTTAGAAGAACTTTGGAAAGATTAAAATGACATGTTTAGATTGTGGCAAATTAATTTCATGTGGACAGATGAGTGTTACTCTAATAAATACAGCATATGAACATCATCATAGTCGATGGTTGGTAGAGACATTTTGACTATATCCTGGACCTGCCCGTCCTCGCCCAAAATGGCGCCGGAATAAATGGGACTCGTAACTCCTTGTTGTGTACTGGTTGCAGAACCTTGAAATCACGAGATACGTATGCAGTTTTGAAGCACATGGCGGGCGGGGACGAGAATTGATTGAATATTTCGACATCCCTATTGATATTAAGTTCTGATGTGTTATTGATTACTGTACTGTTGAAAGTTCGAATTAACGTCACCCATGGTACTTGCCCGCAAATGTATATCTAGATAATTTTATTGTAACTGGCCCTGTCGTATTTTAATTATAAAATGTACGTCCACCGATTCCGTAACTGTTAGACACCTTAGTTCTTGCAACCTAATGGCCCGCCCGTTACGTTCCTCTACAGTGTAAATGTCTACTCATCACATACGATTACAGTTTGCTCCGTGGCCGGCCCACGTGGTTATAGGCTCGTATTTGTATAATGAAATTTTCACAATAAAGGTTTTTAAAAGAAAACATGGTAGTAGTATATACATTGGTAAAGTTTGTAATAATAGTCACTGTTTTAGAATCATTAAAAGGCAAGTGAAATAAAGCAGACCAATTACATGAAGGGTAAAAGGTATAATACGAAGGAACGCAGTAAAGATAAATGGTCAAGGGCTGTTGTGTTTTCTATTCCTGCAACATAAAGTGATCGATAAGAATCTCATATTCAGGCGTATCGGCGACTAAGACAGCAGGTCGACCCTCTTTTGCTCAACGGCTCCATCATGGGACGAAGAAACGCTCTTTTTCTCGAAAAAAGAATATATTTTACTTGCAGGACAGTTGTAAAATTTCCGGGAAAGTACATTAGCCTGGAACATTATAACATATATTTAAGAAAAAATAATGTTCGGAAGTAATGAAAAGCGTAATTTTTAGGTCATATGACCAAGCCTTTCATCATTACAATAAGAAAAGTAAAATGAACCAATGAAAAGTTTTATTAACAAGTCACATGACTTGTTATGCTTACGTTACGCGCTGCGCGCCCCGGATGACTTCCGGATGCGCTAACGCGGCGCGTCATATGACGCATTACGCGACAACGCAGGTCCAGAATATAGTCAAAATGTCTCCACCAACCAGCGGTCGGAACACAACCCCTTTCAGCAGGCTAAATAGTTCTGTTAAATGAGAACAGAAGGGACAGGCAACAAGAACCATCAGTCAAAGAGGGGAGGGCTAGTTCTTCTCTACCGGGTTACATTGGGGCGCTACCGGAACTGATCGAATTGGTAGTCTACAGTGTTTCTGGATGTTTCAGACTGAAGCTGGGGTTAGCATGAGAGCAGCATCATTTCGTAGCTCCGTCGTGGCCATTCCGCAACCAATCATGGCAGCCGCTCTTTATCGTTATTTTGGGCGGGGTGGGTGGCGGAGCCGAGCTGTTTTGCAGCCATCATTGTGTGGAGTTCAGTTCATCTCACTAGTTTTGTATTTGTCATGAGGGGTTGTTCCTAATGTTTCTATTTTAGCGAGGTCAAAAAGAGATCCCATTAGTGGCCTACTGATTTTGCTCGATTCCTTTTCTTTTTTTTTACACGATTTTTCGTTATCTGCAAAGACTAAACAGAGTATTGCGACTCTGTGTTTGTTTGTAAATAGAGAATGAACCAAAGAGAACTAATTCTAAAACAGTAAATACTTGGATAACAATCAATCAAATGGAGAGAGAAGCAGGCACGACGGATTACAACGGGGGCAAAGGCCTGCGTTAACTACCTTTCACTATCTGCAAAGAGAGAGTACTCCTAATAGAAATGAGGGGGGGGGGCACCATTCAAAGCAGATCAGTGTGCATAAACACGAAAATGTTTTCACTTACCACGTACTTGACATTCGACAGCTTATGATATTTGCTATTAAAAAACCATTGAAATTCACTGAAAAAACCATAGGTTATAGACCATATATAGTTAGGAATTAGCATTTACAAAACCTTGAAAATTCACTGAAAAAACCATAGGTTATAGACCATATATAGTTAGGAATTAGCATTTAAAAAACCTTATTTTACTCACACAAAACCATTGAAATTCCATATATAGTTAGTTGCACTAACTATATATCGCGCACCCGCAATCCACTGCTGATGATGTCACATATTACATCATTCATGACATGGTCAGTGACATCACTGATGACATCACTGATGACATCTCAAATGACATCACTGATGACATCACTGATGACATCAGTGATGACATCATCCAGTGACTGTGTGTTTCTGTAAAGTTTAAATATGTTTGATATATTGAAGAATGAGTGGATGTATAAGTGTCTGGATGAAGGATTTAGTAGGTGCGTGACTGACTGTATGAGTGAGTGAATAAATGTGTCGTACTAAATGCATGGGTTAGTGACTAAACTGTCTGAATGTGTGCATCAGTATGTCTGTTGTGATGTAAACTGCTGCATGTGTTGATCATTAGCTATACGAGAGGCTATATGTGTTATTGATTGGTTGCCCAAGTATTTGTATGGGAGATTGAGTTTGTGTGGGGGTGGCTGGGAGGTGTGTGACTCTGTGCATAGATGTGTGAGCAGTTGATTTACTAGGTGTATGAGTTCAAGAGTGCATGTGGAAACAGCTACATGGGCGGTTGACTGTGTGCATGAGTGTATTGATGAGTGAATGGATATCTCAATGCTACATGTCATAGTAAGTACATATGTAAAACACAGTACATGTGAGAGTTGGCATATATAAATAACTGTGCATGAGAGCCACTGAATGTGTGAGTGGCTGTATGGATCATTGTGAACTTGTATCAGGGATTGTATAAGAGAGTAAATATGTGTTAGTATATGTTTGAATAAGTAAGGTGTGTATAACTGTATAGTTGAGGAAATGGAGGTGAGATTGTTTCTTTGCATGACTGACTAGGTGTGTGAGTAACTCCATGGATGAGTGACAGTGTGTGAGTGTCTGTATACACTGAGTGTATCTAAGGTTATATTAGAGTCTGAAGAGGTTCATCGTATTAGCACAAGAATGATGTCAAATGAGATGTCATCAGTGATGTCATTTGAGATGTCATCAGTGATGTCACTGACCATGTCATGAATGATGTAATATGTGACATCATCAGCAGTGGATTGCGGGTGCGCGATATATAGTTAGTGCAACTAACTATATATGGAATTTCAATGGTTTTGTGTGAGTAAAATAAGGTTTTTTAAATGCTAATTCCTAACTATATATGGTCTATAACCTATGGTTTTTTCAGTGAATATATATATATATATATATATATATATATATATATATATATATATATATATATATATATATATATATGAAAGCTCCGAGTTACCCACAGGTTAAGGATGCACTCATCCAGCAGCCCTTGCTTCAAACGGGTAAAGACATCTCCGCACCCCAGTCTGCAGCTTCTCATGTCTCGATTAAAAGCCTGACGCGTTTCTGAGCCTACGCTCGTCTTCAGAGGCTCGACTTGAGTTAGACGCTTTGACACTCCCACTATGTAACCGCCCTCAGATGAGCGAACTAGTGTGAGTTGGAACGCACTGCCTTGTGGGACTTGTAGTTCGTGTCTCTTCCCTGTATGGCTGCGTGTTCTGCCATTTCATAGCCCTGGATAGGCCCCGGGATGCAGATGTCCATAGATCCCTTGGCTGCTGCTTCACAACAGGTTCGGCGACTTCCGACCAGTGACCCCCATGGATCTTCCGCGGGGGGTGCACCCTTCGCGGCTGGGCTGCCGCGTGCAAATGAAAGCTCCGAGTTACCCACAGGTTAAGGATGCACTCATCCAGCAGCCCTTGCTTCAAACGGGTAAAGACATCTCCGCACCCCAGTCTGCAGCTTCTTATGTCTCGATTAAAAGCCTGACGCGTTTCTGAGCCTACGCTCGTCTTCAGAGGCTCGACTTGAGTTAGACGCTTTGACACTCTTACTAATAAACCGCCCTCAGATGAGCGAACTCGTGTGAGTTGGAACGCACTGCCTTGTGGGACTTGTAGTTCGTGTCTCTTCCCTGTATGGGTGCGTGTTCTGCCATTTCATAGCCCTGGATGGGCCCCGGGATGCAGATGTCCATAGATCCCTTGGCTGCTGCTTCACAACAGGTTCGGCGACTTCTGACCCATGACCCCCATGGATCTTCCGCGGGGGGGTGCACCCTTCGCGGCTGGGCTGCCGCGTGCAAATGAAAGCTCCGAAGGAGTTTCTGATGAATCCAGAAAGACAACGAGCCCACACACCGATCCAAGCAGGTAAGGTTTATTTTCCTGGCAGCAGAGGATGACGCGTTTCGACTACAGCCGTAGTCTTGGTCACATGACCCACGCCTCCAGTTTTTTAACATTTATTTACACAATGCAGTGACATCATCATGGACATGAAAGAAAGACGTACATTTTCATGTTTTAAACAATGTTAATACTTCATATTGTAATTGTAAGATAAATCATAAGGTGCAATAGTGCATTTTAATACATTTGGCATCGGTTTATACCTATAATAGGATAGTTCCCACATGTTGTTCGTAACTGAGACATATAGTATGTTTTGTTTTCCCAAATGTCATGTCGTTCAATGATGTACCATATAGATCATGGTAAGTCCAAGACTACATCCTATGAACAGTCCGTCATGGATGTGTGGTATTATATTCTATGTGATCCCTATTGTAGTTAATGTTCAGTTGCGTGAAGGTTTAGTACCTTAGTGCTAATAAAGAGTGACTAGAGTCTTAGCCGAAGACCATCGGTGACTCAGGTGCTCATACTCGTACCTCAGGTGTGATTCAGTCCTCACGTTCCTATAACAAGAAGCACATCATTGGATATAATTAGAAATCATTTTAGTATTACAGTTATCATACATGTATAGATTTCAATCTCATACAGACATAGTTCATCATTATCTGACATATCAACAACAATAATAATGAATAAATGGGAAAGATTGAGAGCCAAAGTATTTCAATAATGCGATAAGGTGAAGTAAGGGGGTGGAGGGTGGAATTGGTGGGATAAATATGCGAAAGGTTATCGTGAAGATGTCTGCTAGGCCTGTCATACGTATGCTGGTGTATGAAACCTACTATTGGGTGTAACATAAATTTACAAGTGACTATACATTTCTTCGTCCTGGTTCAGGCCATATGGGAACTTCGTACCTGCCAGAAGGATCATGCGGGACTCTCGTTTACGAAGGGCTGAGATACGGTTGCCACCTCTAGGATTGGGATTTATTGTGTCTAATACAAATAATTTGGCCCTTGTCCAATAGCTATTGTGTTCCTTTGCAAAATGTCTTGCAGAGCTGTAACTAAGGTCGACATTGGTTATTGCACGCCTGTGTTCTAAAATGCGCTTTTTGACCGCAAAGGTGGTAGAGCCCATGTACCACAGTCCACAGGGGCAGACAATCGCATAAACCACGTACCCTGTGCTGCATGTTATAATTTGTGGTATTTTCCATTTTGTCTGAGTTCTTTCTAAGATGGTCTCTGCAATGTTGGTGCTGTGTTTACATGCCTTACAATTTCCGCTTTTGCGGAACCCTTTGTTTTGTTTTAGCCAATTGTGTTCTTTGGGGCGGAAATGGCTTTGGACCAGAATGTCTCTTAGTGATGCATTTCTTACATATGTTATCGAAGGTCTGGGTCCGATCTCATTACGTTGTATGGGATCCTGTCTCAGGATGTCCCACCTATTCTTCAGGATTTTTCTAATCTGGTTTGATTGGCCACAGAACTTCGTAATGAATCTAGGAGCAGATTAGAATTCTCTACTTTTAAACTGGAAGGATAGAGGACTCATAAACTTTGAGGAATATATGTATCTAAAGGTGGAGAACCCCATAACAGCGACGATATACTTTCTACCGAAAGTACATAAGTCCCTCACTTTTCCACCGGGTAGACCCATAGTTAGATCTATGGGCTCACTACTTGAGAAAACCTCACATTTTGTGGACGTGTTCTTAATGGAGTATGTGAAACTTCTTCCATCATACCTTAAGGATACGACAGCCTTCCTCAACAAAGTGAAAACATAAATTGTAATGAGAATCTAATTATGGTAACGATAGACGTGAATTCATTGTATACGTCAATTCTACATCAAAATGGACTGTCAGCCGTTAGGAAATTCTTGGACATGCGATCATTAAGTTTCCTTGAACACTCTGAAATGCTAATGGAAATGTTGAATTACTGCCTTACTCACAATGTTTTTCTTTTTAATGGGGAGGTCTATCTCCAAAAGCAAGGTACTGCAATGGGGACATCTGTTGCCCCAACATACGCCAATCTCTTTATGGCGGTATGGGAGGAAAACATACTACAGAGTAGGTACAACTGGAACATAAAAACCTGGATAAGGTATATTGACGATTTATTCGTTATATAGGAAGGAGACCAATCTTGTCTAACAGAATTTAATAACAACTTGAACTATAACAATCAAAATCTAACATTCACATCCTCAAGCAGCAAAACCAAAGTGATATATCTAGATGTGGAGGTCTTTGTCATAAATCAACGGCTTTGTACCAAAATACATAGGAAACCCACTACCACTAACAGTGTTCTTCATGCCAGCAGTGGACACCCGGAACATCTAAAGTGGAGCATCCCGTATGGGGAGATGCTCTGCGTAAAAAGAAATTGCTTGGAAGATAATGATATCAGACAGAACATTGAAGACACAGGTTTAAGATTCTTGGCCAGAGGATATGCTATGGAGGTTGTTGAAGAGGCAAAAATGAAAATCCAAGAAAGACCAAGATCCACATTATTGGAAACTTCAGAAATGGTGGATAATGAGGAGAAAACCCGCATCATTATGGACTTCAATTCAGAAAATAGAAGTCTTAAAAAAATCATAAAGAAAAATTGGAACATCTTGATGCTGGACGACTCATTGAAAAGAACACTTCCACCAACCCTCAAGATAACATACAGGAAGACAGCCTCGTTGGGTGATATCCTTACACAAAGTCATCTAACCACCTACAACTCAAAGAATGAGAAAGGCAAAAAATCGTGGCTAACAACTCCTGGCTTCTGGAAGTGCTCGAAATGCAAAGCCTGTGAGCACGGTTGTAACACTCTCTCATATCAACTACAAAACGGAAAAAAGGAAAACATCACTGATCACATAACATGTGAATCCAAATTTGTGGTATACGTTCTACAATGCCCATGCCAAAAACTGTACGTTGGGAGCACAATAAACAAACTAAAACTGCGCATATTACAACATCTAAGGGCAATTAAGAATCAAGATCTTTCTTACACAATGGCAAAACACTTTCTGGAGAAACATTCAAGCAACAACCAAGAACTAAAATTCTTTGGTGCGAAATTGGTAAAACCAAATGAAAGAGGTGGAGATAGAACCTTGGATTTAAGAAGAGCAGAATCGAGGTTCATCTTGGCACTGGGCACGGAGAGTCCCTTTGGACATAACCAGGATGCTGAATTATATGTGCATTTGTAGAAGTGTAACCGCTCGGATAAGACATGAAGAATATATTCAATCTATGGGGATAGAACAATCATAAGTACAATGTGATAATACCTCTACGATAAAATGAACAAGAACTTAAATATGAGGAAACATTTGGGAAGAAGGAAACAAGGGGAGAGAGAAGTGTAGACATAATCAAAATATTGAGTAGGGGCACCCACTCGGGAATACGAACTACAAACACCATGAGGCATCGGGAATGCTACGCCCACACGTGCAGGTGTCTTAAATTGAAAATTCAACGCGATGTTTTCACTACCGTCCATGCCACTGATGAAAGGACTTCTTATCCTGAAACGCGTCTGGCAGAGCATCTACATTGAGAAGCCTGTTGTTCTGTGTTTGGGCTGCTGGCAAGTGTTCGAGTGCATAATAAATGAACTTTCTACCACAAGCTTCCCTGGCCTTCCTCATTGTGTTTTCCTGATCTATTGGATTTTTGGGGCTTTGCACGCCTAACGAGGAAGGCTCGCCGTGTTCAAGCGGGTCTGTTCAAGCTTGAATTTCGAGCCTGGAAATATCAGAAGGAAGCATTGCAGGCTGCAATTCAGGGCTGGAGCCTGCATCAAGTTCGCACTGGCCCACTATAAAGCAGGGCAGCCACAACAGGGACCTCAGCGCATCGACCCACTGGGGTTTAATATTTGCATCATACATCGGTGAGTGAGCATCGCATCCACTTGGGCACCCACTCGGGAATACGAACTACAAACACCATGAGGCATCGGGAATGCCACGCCTACACGGGCAGGTGTCTTAAATTGAAAATTCACGCGATGTTTTCACTACCGTCCATGCCACTGATGAAAGGACTTCTTATCCTGAAACGCGTCTGGAAGAGCATCTACATTGAGAAGCCTGTTGTTTTGTGTTTGGGCTGCTGGCAAGTGTTCGAGTGCATAATAAATGAACTTTCTACTACAAGCTTCCCGTGGCCTTCCTCATTGTGTTTTCCTGATCGATTGGATTTGTGGGGCTTTGCACGCCTAACGAGGAAGGCTCACTGTTTTCAAGCGGGTCTGTTCAAGCTTGGATTTCGAGACTGGAATTATCAGAAGGAAGCATTGCAGGCTGCAATTCAGGGCTGGAGCCTGCATCAAGTTCGCACTTGACCACTATAAAGCAGGGCAGCCACAACACGGAACTCAGCGCATCGACCCACTGGGGTTTAATATTTGCATGATACATCGGTGAGTGAGCATCGCATCCACTTGGGCACCCACTCGGGAATACAAACTACAAACACCATGAGGCATCGGGAATGCCACGCCCACACGAGCAGGTGTCTTAAATTGAAAATTCAACGCGATGTTTTCACTACCGTCCATGCCACTGATGAAAGGACTTCTTATCCTGAAACGCGTCTGGCAGAGCATCTACATTGAGAAGCCTGTTGTTTTGTGTTTGGGCTGCTGGCAAGTTTTCGAGTGCAGAATAAATGAACTTTCTACTACAAGCTTCCCATGGCCTTCCTCATTGTGTTTTCCTGATCGATTGTATATATATATATATATATATATATATGCACACAAACTCCTTCTCCAAGAAAAAAGAGGCAGATTCCCAGGAGGATCAGGTAGGAAACGCTTTTTAATGACAACTTGGCGAATGCATTTCGCCAGCACAACTGCCTTCCTCAGCGCTCAAAGCGTCCCGTGGGTTGAATGTCACGCTGCCTGTGAGTCCCTCATTCATGTTCTTGCTTGTGCAAGCTAGCTCCGCCCTTCAATTGAAGTCCTCGCACCTGTGGGCAGTCCCGAGTGTAGCGCAGGACTACAGGCCCCAGAATGCATCTTAATAGGTGATTGGGACCAAGGTGCAGGGGAACGACTGGAGTGGAATAAAGTCATTGCGGGCTGGTCGGGGAACAGCGTGGACCCAGTGGGAGACTGCGATGTCAGTCCCGCTTATATGTATATATATATATATATATATATATATATATATATATATATATATATATATATATATATATATATATATATATATATATATTACCTACTGGCGGTCGCCAGTAGGTATATATAGTTAGGATTTTTTCTCTATGGGTTTTTTGAAAATTCTATGTCTAATAACTTTGGCGTTTGTGGACGGAATTGGCTGAAATTTTCAGGAAAAAGGCACATTTTGTTTCTGAGCAGCCCTTGAAAATTTGGGGGGGGTTCGTCCAGTGGGGGCCGAGAAAAAAGGGGGGTCCCAAAACGTGTTTTTAACATTGAGTTTTCCATAGGGCGGTTGGCCTCACTTTTAGCCCGAACGGCTGAATGGATTTGCACGAAACTTGGCAAAATTGTAGGGACTGGTAGCCCGATGTGCCTTTTGTAGGTCTCAATATATGTGCTCCAGTGGATTTTGAGAAATTAACGTTTAAAAAAAGATATATATCTGTAACAGCGGACCGGACAGCGCTCTGGTTCGCGGACTTTTCGCGCAACGGAGCTTTGTGAAGCGAAGCTGATTGGTTCTCCGGCGTCTGTCAACATTCCAAACAGTCCGTAGCGGCCGCCATCTTGTCTCTCGGTAGGATCGAGAGACAAGAGGAGGCCGAAGCGAAGGGGCAAATGACCATAAGGGGGCATAGTACATTGTCGCTCACCCCCTAGGTTTGATGTGGAGGTTTTAAAAGGGCCCCGCGGGGCAAAAAAAAATAAAAATAATAATAATCGAACAGCTGAATGGATTTGCACGAAACTTGGCAAAATTGTAGGGACTGGTAGCCCGATGTGCCTTTGCTAGATCTCAATATATGTGCTCCAGTGGATTTTGAGAAATTAACGTTCAAAAAAAGGTATATATCTGTAACAGCGCACCGCTTCGCGTACTTTTCGCGTTACGGAGCTTTGCGAAGCGAAGCTGATTGGCTCTCCGGTGTCTGTAAACATTCCAAACAGTCCGTAGCGGCCGCCATCTTGTCTCTCGGTAGGATCGAACAGCTGAATGGATTTGCACGAAACTTGGCAAAATTGTAGGGACTGGTAGCCCGATGTGCCTTTGCTAGGTCTCAATATATGTGCTTCAGTGCATTTTGAGAAATTAACGTTCAGAAACAAGATATATATCTGTAACAGCGCTCCGCTTCGCGGAGATAAAATTATATGTGTATTACCTAGCTGTTGCTAACACCAGTTAGCGACGGCTAGTAGAAGATAGCGACCATCTTGGGCCCCACTTTGCATGTGAGTGATATTTATCACTAATGACATGCAAAGTGGGCATGCCAAGATGTTAGCGACTGGAAACAGTCGCTAACATCGCTATCTCCTATTATCAACTTTTGGAAATATTCGAGATAAGGGCGAATATCTCTAAAAGCTACCACCTGCCCTGAGCAGTTCTTAGCCATGTTATCCAATGGGAGGTGGATAACATGGCTAAGAGCATTAGCTCGGTAATGCATGAATATCGCTGAGTTTTCAGCGATATTAATGCATTGCGGTCGTTTTTTATCGTATTTCCGATAAACCTTGATAATAGCAAGGTTTATCTGCGATAATTTCTGACGGTAAAAAAATCGTTGCTAAGCATCGTTAGGGATAAATATCGCTTAACTTTGGTAATATGCCCCAACGTCTGTTAACGTTCGATTCGAAGGAAATCAGGAAGTGTTGAAAAACATTGTCTGCGCCATCTTGTCTTTTTTCAAATGCCACACTTTTGTCGTGCACGGCAGCCATTTTAGATGCCTTGACCAGACCCACTCTGTGCACGCTGTCGATCCTTAGCATGGCTCCCCACCCTCGCAAACATCTCCCCCAGGCAGTGGTCACCCCCGCTCTCTGTCTTATGCATGGGTAATAAACCTCCCCCATCTGCGCTGCTGTTCCCTGAGAATCACACCCTGTGCCCGCCCGACACCTCCCTTTCGCCCTATTCACTACCGCACCCTCTGACACTCCTTTTCCTCTGTGTCCGATTGTCCAGGCTGGTCCTAGGGTATCAGCTAGCCCTGCAGATGTAGTTTATGGCCACAGCTGTAAAGAATCACCCCTCTTCAAAGGAGTTATAGTAGATCAAGGCCCACACTCGATGAGATTCGTCACAGCAGAAGCGTTGCTATTATCTGAAAACCATCCTGTATTGTGATTGGGGAGGGGACCGAGCCTGAAGCGGAAGATTCCAGGGATGACTGTTTGTACATCAAAGTTTTTACAATTATGTGTCACATTAAAAATATATAGCACTCCGACAAAGTAGTAAGATTATAAACCTTTAATAATTTATAAATATATACAAGAAAACAAAAATAGTAATAACATATAAACATTTTTAGGGAAAAACAACGAAGTAGCGGTCGGCTGTGCGAATAGTCCCAACGCAGCACAACGTCCAGATTTCCGGCGTGGGGCGTCGCGGGGGGTGGGTCATCAGTAGCAAACTGTTGTGCGAATAGTTCCAAGGCAGCAGAACGCGTTGAAATCTAGATGACACGAAAGTGATGTCTAGTAAGTTGCCACCCAGCAAATAACGGCATGGGGCGTCGCGGGGGGTGGGTCATCAGTAGCAAACTGTTGCGCGAATAGTTCCAAGGCAGCAGAACGATGGCACCAAGGTGATGTCCAGTAAGTTGCCGCACTGGTTTTGGTATCCTACAATGCTGCTCCGAATAACGGCGTGGAGCGCCCCGGGGGAGGCGGCGTGAACGGGCCTCTCCAGGTGGAGTGTCATCTGTTGTAGTGGGGCGCCCCTTTACCGTTTCAGTTGCCATTCCGTCCGTTTTTGGTCCACTGTGTCAAAAGCCGCAATTCAGCTGAGTTGCGCCCACTCTTGCGGTGCAGCGATAGGCGGCTGTCACAGGACTCTCAAAATGGCGGCAGGCTGTTTCCTTTTTGGGCCTGGTCCACTGAAATGGCCCTGGGACACCTTGGAAATCGGACGCTTGTCTGCTAGGTCTTGGACCTCATTCTCGAAAGCGTCCCCTCCGCCTTGAGAATTCATCAAAAGTTTTGGGGGCTCCGACTCCTGCAGGCTTCTGGTGGGGAGCGGCTGCCATGATTGCTCGCGGAATGACCACGACTGAGCTACGAGATGGTGGTGCTTTCATGCTGACGCCAGCTTCAGTCTGAAACATCCAGAAACAAGGTGGGGCTTTCATCGTTTGGGGAAAAAAAAAAGTTTTCATCCTATGAAAAGTGTTGTTTTTAGGTCACATGATCAAGCCTTCCATCATTAGGAAACCAAAAGTAAAATGAACCAATGAAAAGTTTTATAAACAAGTCACATGACCTGTTATGCGGCATAGGGTGTAAAATTAGGAGAAAATACGTTGGCACGTGAGGCGGCGTCAGTAGCGGACCGATGTGCGAATAGGCCGAAGGCAACACAACGCGCCAAGATCTGGATGGCACCGAGGTGGTGTCCAGCAAGTTGCAGCACTGGTGTGGCCATCCTACAATGCTGAAAGTCGGCGTGGGGCGCCCCGTTGGCCTGTGAGTTTGCGTCAGTAGCGGACCGATGTGCGAATAGGCCGAAGGCAGCACAACGCGCCAAGATCCGGATGGCACCGAGGTGGTGTCTAGTAAGTTGTCGCACTGGTGTGGCCATCCAACAATGCTGAAAGTCGGCGTGGGGCGCCCCGTTGGCCTGTGAGTTTGCGTCAGTAGCGGACCGATGTGCGAATAGGCCGAAGGCAGCACAACGCGCCAAGATCCGGATGGCACCGAGGTGGTGTCTAGTAAGTTGCCGCACTGGTGTGGCCATCCTACAATGCTGAAAGTCGGCGTGGGGCGCCCCGTTGGCCTGTGAGTTTGCGTCAGTAGCGGACCGATGTGCGAATAGGTCGAAGGCAGCACAACGCGCCAAGATCCGGATGGCACCGAGGTGGTGTCTAGTAAGTTGTCGCACTTCTGTGGCCATCCTACAATGTTGAAATTCGGCGTGGGGCGCCCCGTTGGCCTGTGAGATGGCGTCAGTAGCGGACCGATGTGCGAATGGGGCCAAAGGCAGCGCAACAATATTTTCTGATTTGAAGACACCACAAGGCGCTGAGATGCCAAGATCCGGATGGCACCGAGGTGGTGTCTAGCAAGTTGTGGCACTGGTGTGGCCATCGTACAATGGTAAAAGTCGGCGTGGGGCGCCCTGTTGGCCTGTGAGATGGTGTCAGTAGCGGACTGATGTGTGAATGGGGCCAAAGGCAGCGCAACAATATTTTCTACTATATTTTCGGAGTAGAAGACACCACAAGGCGCTGAGATGCCAAGATCCGGATGGCACCGAGGTGATGTGTAAGTTGCGGACGGATGTGCGAATGGGGCCAAAGGCAGCTCAACAATATTTTCTGAAGAGAATACACCACAAGGCGCTGAGATGCCAAGATCCGGATGGCACCGAGGTGATGTCTAAGTTGCGGACCGATGTGCGAATGGGGCCAAAGGTAGCGTAACAAGATTTTCTGTATGGAAGATACCACTAGGCGTTGAGATGCCAAGATTCGGATGGCACCGAGGTGATGTCTAGGAAGTTGTGCCACTGGTGTGGCCATCGTACAATGGTAAAAGTCGGCGTGGGGCGCCCTATTGGCCTGTGAGATGGTGTCAGTAGCGGACTGATGTGCGAATGGGGCCAAAGGCAGCGCAACAATATTTTCTGACTGACACCACAAGGCGCTGAGATGCCAAGATCCGGATGGCATCGAGGTGATGTCTAAGTTGCGGACTGATGTGCGAATGGGGCCAAAGGCAGCGTAACAATATTTTCTGTATGGAAGATACCACTAGGCGTTGAGATGCCAAGATTCGGATGGCACCGAGGTGATGTCTAGCAAGTTGGTGTGGTCATCCTACAATGCTGAAACTCGGCGTGGGTCACCCCATTAGCCTGTGAGATGGCGTCAGTAGCGGACCGATGTGCGAATAGGCCGAAGGCAGCACAACGCGCCAAGATCCGGATGTCACCCTGGTGGTTTCATAGTTGAGAGGCACTTCATCTGCAGTGGGGCGCCGAGATCCGGATGGCACCGAGGTGATGTCTAGCAAGTTGCTGTACTTGTGTGGTCATCCTACAATGCTGAAACTCGGCGTGGGTCGCCCCATTAGCCTGTGAGATAGCTGTTCTTTGGATTTGGGCCTGGTCCACTAAAATGGCCCTGGGACACCTAAGAACTCGAACGCTCGATTTTTTTTTCCTTTCCTGTACATGCAAAAAAAGGTAAATGCCCGGTATGTTACACGCTTCATCTGCCACGATGAACTCTCCAGAGGAACCGAAAAAATATATAGTTGTGGTAACTATACCATGCATCGTCATATGGAGAGGTGGCACCAATTAATTATAGTGCTGCATAAAAGAGAGATTTGGAGGAGAACCCCTGACCTGCTAGTACATTCATCAAAGAAGTGGCACTGAGAGCTTCAGAGGCAAGGGAAACGGTCCCAAATATTTAGAAGAACTTTGGAAAGATTAAAATGACATGTTTAGATTGTGGTAAATTAATTTCATGTGGGCAGATGAGTGTTACTCTAATAAATACAGCATATGAACATCATCATAGTCGATGGTTGGTAGAGACATTTTGACTATATCCTGGACCTGCCCGTCCTCGCCCAAAATGGCGCCGGAATAAATGGGACTCGTAACTCCTTGTTGTGTACTGGTTGCAGAACCTTGAAATCACGAGATACGTATGCAGTTTTGAAGCACATGGCGGGCGGGGACGAGAATTGATTGAATATTTCGACATCCCTATTGATATTAAGTTCTGATGTGTTATTGATTACTGTACTGTTGAAAATTCGAATTAACGTCACCCATGGTACTTGCCCGCAAATGTATATCTAGATAATTTTATTGTAACTGGCCCTGTCGTATTTTAATTATAAAATGTACGTCCACCGATTCCGTAACTGTTAGACACCTTAGTTTTTGCAACCTAATGGCCCGCCCGTTACGTTCCTCTACAGTGTAAATGTCTATTCATCATATACGATTACAGTTTGCTCCGTGGCAGGCCCACGTGGTTATAGGCTCGTATTTGTATAATGAAATTTTCACAATAAAGGTTTTTAAAAGAAAACATGGTAGTAGTGTATACATTGGTAAAGTTTTTAATAATAGTCACTGTTTTAGAATCATTAAAAGGCAAGTGAAATAAAGCAGACCAATTACATGAAGGGTAAAAGGTATAATACGAAGGAACGCAGTAAAGATAAATGGTCAAGGGCTGTTGTGTTTTCTATTCCTGCAACATAAAGGGATCGATAAGAATCTCATATTCAGGCGTATCGGCGACTAAGACAGCAGGTCGACCCTCTTTTGCTCAACGGCTCCGTCATGGGACGAAGAAACGCTCTTTTTCTCGAAAAAAGAATATATTTTACTTGCAGGACAGTTGTAAAATTTCCGGGAAAGTACATTAGCCTGGAACATTATAACATATATTTAAGAGAAAATAATGTTCGGAAGTAATTAAAAGCGTAATTTTTAGGTGATATGACCAAGGCTTTCATCATTAGAATAAGAAAAGTAAAATGAACCAATGAAAAGTTTTATTAACAAGTCACATGACTTGTTATGCTTACGTTACGCGCTGCGCGCCCCGGATGACTTCCGGATGCGCTAACGCGGCGCGTCATATGACGCATTACGCGACAACGCAGGTCCAGAATATAGTCAAAATGTCTCCACCAACCAGCGGTCGAAACACAACCCCTTTCAGCAGGCTAAATAGTTCTGTTAAATGACAACAGAAAGGACAGGCAACAAGAACCATCAGTCAAAGAGGGGAGGGCTAGTTCTTCTCTACCGGGTTACATTGGGGCGCTACCGGAACTGATCGAATTGGTAGTCTACAGTGTTTCTGGATGTTTCAGACCGAAGCTGGGGTTAGCATGAGAGCAGCACCATTTCGTAGCTCCGTTGTGGCCATTCCGCAACCAATCATGGCAGCCGCTCTTTATCGTTATTTTGGGCGGGGTGGGTGGCGGAGCCGAGCTGTTTTGCAGCCATCATTGTGTGGAGTTCAGTTCATCTCACTAGTTTTGTATTTGTCATGAGGGGTTGTTCCTAATGTTTCTATTTTAGCGAGGTCAAAAAGAGATCCCATTAGTGGCCTACTGATTTTGCTCGATTCCTTTTCTTTTTTTTTACACGATTTTTCGTTATCTGCAAAGACTAAACAGAGTATTGCGACTCTGTGTTTGTTTGTAAATAGAGAATGAACCAAAGAGAACTAATTCTAAAACAGTAAATACTTGGATAACAATCAATCAAATGGAGAGAGAAGCAGGCACGACGGATTACAACGGGGGCAAAGGCCTGCGTTAACTACCTTTCACTATCTGCAAAGAGAGAGTACTCCTAATAGAAATGAGGGGGGGGGGCACCATTCAAAGCAGATCAGTGTGCATAAACACGAAAATGTTTTCACTTACCACGTACTTGACATTCGACAGCTTATGATATTTGCTATTAAAAAACCATTGAAATTCACTGAAAAAACCATAGGTTATAGACCATATATAGTTAGGAATTAGCATTTACAAAACCTTGAAAATTCACTGAAAAAACCATAGGTTATACACCATATATAGTTAGGAATTAGCATTTAAAAAACCTTATTTTACTCACACAAAACCATTGAAATTCCATATATAGTTAGTTGCACTAACTATATATCGCGCACCCGCAATCCACTGCTGATCATGTCACATATTACATCATTCATGACATGGTCAGTGACATCACTGATGACATCACTGATGACATCTCAAATGACATCACTGATGAGATCACTGATGACATCTCATTTGACATCAATGACCACATCACTGATGATATCATTCATGTGACAATACAATGCATCTCCTCACGTTTTAATATAACCTCTGTTTCACCCAGTGTTAAATACAGAGTATAATTTTTGAAACCATTGACACACCAATACTAGTTACTACATACGTACTCACTGATTCCTACGTCTACACACACATTCACTCATTCACCCATACAATCATTCATACATACAATCACTCATCTTTACAACACTATCATATGCACTCATACACCTATACAGACACTTACACTCTGCCACTCATCCATGGAGTTACTCACACACCTAGTCAGTCCTGTAAAGAATCAATCACACTTCCATTTTCTTGTCTATACAGTTAAACATAGAGCACCTTACATTTTCAAACATATACTAACACATACTTACTTTCTTATACAATCATTGATACAAGTACACATTGATCTGCACAGAGTCACACACCTCCCAGCCAGCCACACACACACTCAGTCTCCTATACAAATACTTGGACAATCAATCAATAACCCATATAGTTAATCATATAGCTACTGATCAACACATGCAGCAGTTTACAGAACAACAGACATAATGATGCACAAATTAAGACAGTTTACTCACTAACCCATGCACTCAGTGAGACACATTTAATCACTCACTCATACATTCAGTCATGCACCTACTAATTCCTTCGTCCAGACACTTATACATCTACTCATTCTTCAATATGTAAAACATATTTAAACTTTACAGAAACACACAGTCACTGGATGATGTCATCAGTGATCTCATCAGTGATGTCATTTGAGATGTCATCAGTGATGTCATCAGTGATGTCATTTGAGATGTCATCAGTGATGTCATTTGAGATGTCATCAGTGATGTCATCAGTGATGTCACTGACCATGTCATGAATGATGTAATATGTGACATGATCAGCAGTGGATTGCGGGTGCGCGATATATAGTTAGTGCAACTAACTATATATGGAATTTCAATGGTTTTGTGTGAGTAAAATAAGGTTTTTTAAATGCTAATTCCTAACTATATATGGTGTATAACCTATGGTTTTTTCAGTGAATATATATATATACCAAACACACACGTTCACGATTCCCAAGAACGGAGTCCAGGCCACCATCAGTTTTCAAATCCGGATTTATTTCACAGCTTAACTCGACGCGTTTCGGGAATTGCCTTCCCTTTATCACGAGTACAAGAGTCTGTTTGCATCCGTTTTTTAAAGTAAATCACGTGATTGTGTTGCAACAAAATTATAATGAACATAGTGAACAGACTACCATATCATCATACGTCTGGAGCTATGTTGTACAATCATCTTAACAGGCTGTGCGGCAGTTTATAATATCAACATGAAGTCGTATTTGGCATTTCAGTTGTCACTTTTAGTTAAATACATTTTGGGTCATTTCGATAAATTTACCAAACATTTCAAGGCAGCGGCATTTCTAAAGCACTAATGCCGCAGGTTCAAATTCAGTTCTCTGCATACGGCATGTGAAGGGAATTAATAGTCATACCCTCTTGCAGAATGATGATATTTGCAGGTTTAAACTGTTTAACATGGCGGGAAGCAATAAAGTTGTAAAAAATGAAAAAAATTAACACATTGTATAACCATATTTACAATCTGACACAAGTCTCGAACTCTCAACCATCGAGTTCGTATGTACCCTCCATTGTTCGTCAGGCTATTAGACCTATCCGGCAGCCTGTCTTTCGGTAGCTTACACTGTATTAGGTAGCCTCCCTGCGGTGTGCTTGATCACTTTTACATCCCAAGGACCGATTGCACTTGCTATTTACAGTGACCTGTGCCTGCCATTTATTTAGATACTGCCCCAGTGGGCAATTCAAACTTCATATATATATATATATCTCCAAACAAAGGCGGTTCTTTTTCCCTGGCTCGTGGCTCTGCTTGTAAGGTGCAATGCTAACGCGGTGTAACCAAACCGCAAAAATATGCCAACCAAAACCTCCAGGAGGAAGTGAGAAGCTGCACACCAGCAGTATTCTTTCCAAAAAGTTAATTTATTTTTAAATCCATTCTTTTAACGCCAGCACAGATTAACCCACGCGTTCCAGTATATCCGTATACCTCTTCATGGTTAATGAATCACAAGATTATTCTCTTTTTTAAAGAAACATTTCCAGGAAACCCTGAGTACGGCCTTTCCTGTTTGTTACCACAGCTACCCCATTGATTTATGGACATTGTAGTCCCCAATCTTTACAACTCATTACATATATATTTACAATAATGCACAGGGTACTAGAGATAAATGCCATAATTAATCAAGTGATCCAGCAAGGTTCTTTTTCCTATTGTAGCTGGGAATATCGCATTAGTACTTAATTATATACCAAATCTATTTAGGCGGGTTACATAGTTTTTCGAACAGAGGCATCAATAAAGTTTTTGTTGTCCATGTATAAGAGCATTACACCAAAAATGGGCCCAATAGAATAGTTTGTTTCTAATTTCAAAGCCCTCCAATGGGTATATTTTGCTGCACAGTGTAAACATTTTACATATTTGTTCCTTTATGGTCCCTCCAGTGCGCAGTCAATTTTGACACTTCCAAGATGCTCATTTTTTCTTATTATCAAAAATGTCTTTCTTTGAGGTGAATGTCCCATTTTCCCGCCCTCAGTTGGCATACCCAAATTAAGAAACTTATTCCTGCCTCTCCAAATGAGTTTATTTATTTGGTTTGTGCCTATTAAACAATTAGATGGCCATAGTTCTCTTTTACCGGTGCCTTTTCAAAGAAGCTAAATTGAAGTCTTTTTTTTTGGTGGGTGGCATGATTTGGGGTGTACCCATCCCAAGTAAGTGTCCCATTGGTCCCGAACTGTACCTACCTGTAACACCCCTAAATTGTCTATTTAGGGACAATGCTGAACCTTGCCTCCTCAGACAAGAAGAAACAAGAAGAAGAGGGACCGCAGAGCTGTGCTAAAGAAGAAGAGTAGGACACCAACTGACTTGGCCCCAGCTCTACCGGTCTGTCCAGACCTCGACCTGCTACAGTGAAATCCTGGTGTGTCCTGCAGCCAACAGCCCCCAAGAACCTGAAGGACCTGGCCTGCCTCCCCAAACCAGACTTTGTCTCCCTTGATCACCGGAATTGCTCACCCACAGACTCTGGCTCTGGCGAAATCTGCGAGTCTGCACCACTCTGCACCCGACACCCACGGCCCGAGTTCGAGGGGCCCAACACCACAAGGAGGTCTAACCAGCTGACCTGGGATCTACTGATCCTTGACCTACCTAAAGTCTCCAACCAAAACCTGCAGCCCCTTTCTGGAGGATCACCCCGACTCCAGACACCAAAAGACACCCCAGAACCTGACGTCCCATGGCTTTGGGTGGCCCAACCGACAGTGTCCCGGCATCCCAAGACATTCCAACCTACCTCTGCAACCGGTGGACTCCTCCAGGAGCTCTTCATTCCCGATCCTGCAGAATTTGTTGTAGCCTGAGAATCCCCTTTGAAAACAAAAGGGCACCAAGCGCCAAAACAGCACCCTGCACACTGCCACCCCAGCCCTGCTGTGGGTGCACATTGTGTGCTAAATTAGATCCCCCTTTGCCCTGAGCCAGAGTCGAGGAGCTTTGCTCCCACAACCCTGTGGCCTGCTTGTGAGCAACCACCAACGGGAGGCCTCTAACCCCCATTGGATAACATTGGGCCTCAGCACCCTGCACCCGGCCGCCCTAGTGCTGCTGAGGGTGCTTTTAGAGTGCACCTTTGACTCTGGGGGAACCCTGGTTCTAACCCCAGAAAACCAACTCCCAAACCTAAGTACTTACCATGAAGTCGATAACATTGTTTTCTCCCATAGGACTGCATTGAACTGCTTTCTTGTGAAAATTGTTCCGTGTGTGGAGTTAGTTTGTATGAAACCTTAAGAAACTGTAAATTTACCAAAACTGATCTACTTACCTTTCCTCTAGGAAATGTCCCAGTTTGATATCTAGGCATATCACACTGAGTAGAGAAAGTAACATAACCCCTTCCCTGTGGGGGTAATTCCCCCACGGTGCAGGGGAGATCCGCAGCTATGAGCCCAGCTCATCATGACTCACAGTGGAGCTGTGCTCATGACGAGCTGGGCTCGTCACAGACCCGCCCACTGATCAATTCTCCCGCACAGGTGGGGAATTAACCACCTGTGGGAGGGCCGCGGCCGTTATGACGAGCTCAGCGGATCACTGACATAATATAGAATGACAAAATATAGACTTACCAAAATATAGTCACCAAAATATAGAATGCCAAAATATCGAATTCCTATCTACAAACAGGTAAGTACAAAAATATTGAATCCAAAATATAGTCTGTAAAAAATATAGTCAGTCAAAATATCGAATTTTTTTAAATGTCCTAAAAGTAATTTAAAATTAATGAAATAATAAATATAATTAACTAAAACATACTTAAAAATACTCAAATAACCTTAAAATTATGGTATAATTAATTTAATTTATTAATAAAAAATGTACAATATTTTACCACAGGATAGCAGTAGGGTAACATTTATTATTACCACTCCAGTGAGTGCAACAGTAGGGAAAGCGTTGGATAGCGTAGGGGTAAAAAATACTATTCCCACTCCAGTGAGTGCAACAGTAGGGAAAGCGTTGGATAGCGTAGGGGTCAAAAATACTATTCCCACTCCAGAGAGTGCAACAGTAGGGAAAGCGTTGGATAGCGTAGGGGTAAAAATTACTATTCCCACTCCAGAGAGTGCAACAGTAGGGAAAGCGTTGGATAGCGTAGGGGTAAAAAATACTATTCCCACTCCAATGAGTGCAACAGTAGGGAAAGCGTTGGATAGCATAAGGGTAAAAATTACTATTCCCACTCCAGAGAGTGCAACAGTAGGGAAAGTGTTGGATAGCGGGAGGGTAAAAATTACTATTCCAACTCCAGAGCGTGCAACAGTAGGGAAAGCGTTGGATAGCGTAGGGGTAAAAATTACTATTCCCACTCCAGAGAGTGCAACAGTAGGGAAAGCGTTGGATATTGGAAGGGTAAAAATTACTATTTCCACTCCAGAGAGTACAACAGTAGGGAAAACATTGGATAGCGTAGGGGTAAAAATTACTATTCCCACTCCAGAGAGTGCAACAGTAGGGAAAGCGTTGGATAGCGTAGGGGTAAAAAATACTATTCCCACTCCAGAGAGTGCAACAGTAGGGAAAGCGTTGGATAGCGGGAGTGTGAAAATTACTATTCCCACTCCAGATAGTGCAACAGTAGGGAAAGCTTTGGATAGCGTAGGGGTAAAAATTACTATTCCCACTCCAGAGAGTGCAACAGGTGGGAAAGCGTTGGATAGCGTAGGGGTACAAAATACTATTCCCACTCCAGAGAGTGCAACAGTAGGGAAAGCGTTGGATAGCGGGAGGGTGAAAATTACTATTCCCACTCCAGTGAGTTTAACAGTAGGGAAAGTAATGATTTAATATATTATTAAAAATAAATTAAATATCAATACCAATAAAACATTAATTGAAATTAATAACCAATTTAATATTATGTAATAATTAATTAGAAATACAACTACATATTAGTTATTAAAAATTAATAACCTATTCACAATTATTTAACAACTAATAAATTTTCAATAACAAAAACTAATTAATAATAAAAATTAATACCAATTAAAAATTAACAGTAAATTAATTATCAATACACAAAAAGGATTTTTAATATGTAATTCATTACAATTACATTACTTCCCACCCTATTCCCCTATAAACCCACATCCCACTACAGAAAATACATTAATACAATTATCATAATTATCAAATATTTAATTAATACAAAATAATTACCAATTAATACAAATTAATTACCAATTAAAAATTAATTAACAATAAATGTAAAATCAATACCAATAAATGAAAAAAAATATTTACTTAATTACAATTAAATTACTTCCCACCCTATTCCCCTATAAACCCACAACCTGCTACAGAAAATAAATTTAGAAAATTAACATAATTAACATTTAATCAATTAATACAAATTAATTGGCAATTAATACAAATTAATTACCAATTAAAAAATAACAATAAATTCAAAATAAATAGCAATAAATAAATAAAAATATTTAATTAATTACAATTAAATTACTTCCCACCCTATTCCCCTATAAACCCACAACCCGCTACAGAACTAAAAAGCAAAATTTTATTAAAAATTAATAATAATTGCTAAAAATATACTAACATACAAATCACTTTAAAAAAATTGAAAAGTTTAAAGAAATCGATATATTTAATGCCTATATTGTATACTTCGATATTTTGACTTCTATATTTTGAAAATCGATATTACTTACCTTAAATTCGATATTTTTAACCACTATATTGTGTCCATTCGATATTTTGTCCATTCTATATTTTTACTTCGATATTATGTCCATTCTATATTTTGGAATCGATATTATGACTGTTTACCGAGCTCAGCTCATCATGAGCACAGCTCCACTGTGCCTCATGATGAGCTGAGCTCGTCATGAGCATGGAAGGGGTTAAATAAGTAATCTGAAAAGTAACTTGAAAAGTAATTCAAACTGCTTCACAAACAAATGACTTACCTGTAACCAATCCAACTGCATTCCACTGCATTTAAACTGTATTTAAACTGCATAAATCTTGCAGTGTTCTTTTACTTTTTTTTAACACTCTTTATTGATGACCGCTGTGTAGCATGTACGTCCAAAAATATAAGCATTCTAGTACAGTCTTTTGTTTTTCTCCCACCTTATCCATCCCAATGCATTTGTACAGAACAAGTTGGCCGCTCATGTCTTGCATTATAAGAAAGTCTTACAAAGGGTATTTATAGTCTGATCCCTGTTCCGATCCAACAGGGATCAGACGATAAGTGTTGCATCCATAAGTCGAAGTAGTGTATATTGTAAGTTCAACTAGTGACAAAAGAAAACCCCCAACTATTCCCCCCCCCCCGTTCTCCCATCCCACCCTAACCCTCTCCTGGTCAGTCGTACTGCAACTTTGACTATGATAATAGGGAGTCGCTATATGAGCTTCTTCCCTAAGGGTACCGTGTACAGGCCAGAATCATAGCATCCCTGTTCCACGGCCGTACAGGCACGTATGGACTCACACTCTTTACTTCACTGTGACGTGGCATCTTGTGTGGGGGCCAAGTCCATAGTTTCCAACTCAATCAACATGGCCTCCCAGTCCAGGGAGATGTGTTGCTTCTTCAGCCCCCTCTCCTCCTCCCTCCGGAGAACAGCTCCCTCTGCCCTTCTCCATTGAAGCATGTCAGCCTGCCAAACCGTGACCGCCGGGCATCTGGGGGACTTCCACCTCATAGTAATCACCCTAATTGCCAAGATGGGGGCAAGATCCACAAACTTCAGCCGCACCTTTTGAACCTTGTAGCGCCTGCGAAGGCCCACCAGGCAAGACAGGGTGTCGTCCGGGATCGGTAGTTGTGTCACTGTGGCTAGGGAGTGTCGCACTCCCTCTCAATAGCCCAGCAGCCGAGGACAAGACCATAACATATGGAGGAAGCCCGCCTCATCACCTCTGCATCTGGGGCAGCTGGGGCATCTGGGGCAGCAATGGGGGAGTCCGGGAACATACGGTGTATTCGCTTCGGCATTAGGTATGACCTATGTAGCACCATCGCCTGAATGAATTCGAGCCATGCATTACGCAACACATTTTTTGGGATACTCCAGTATACGTTTCCACGTGTGGTCTGTAATCTCCACACCGGAGTCTGTCGCCCATTGGTCCCTAAGGGAGGTGAGAGTGATTGCTGCATGAGCCCTTACTCCAGTGTATAACCAACACTCCAGATGCCCCCCAGATCCCTTGTAGTATAGGAGATGTACAAGGGTGTGCTGTGGGGGTTCAGTCCTCTGTGGGGCCCAGGTGGCTCTAATGTAGTGCGTGATAGTGGCATGTAGCAGATAGAGGCGTGGCGACGCCCCAGTGACCTGCAAAAAGGAATCATGTTCCATCAGATTGCCATCCCCGAAAAGATCACCCACCTCTTCTATCCCGCTGTCCGCCCAAGCCTGCATTCTAGTCCGTGTGAGTCTCCCCTGCGGTGTGGGTATGCCTAATAAAGGTATATTCCCAGCGTAAGGGGTTGCCTCAGAGGTGTAAGCCAAGGCCTTCCTCCAAGACAGTAGGGCAGTCTGCAGTAGGGGGGGCAGTCGGGAGGGATCCGGGCCCTCGGCAACAACAGGGAGTCTAGTTCCCCTCTATCTAGCCTCTGCGGTGTAAACCCAATCTCGCATAAGTTCCTCCCTGCGGTCCAATATGACAGCCACTGGAGTTGACTAGTGTAGTAGTAACCTCGGAAGTCGGGGACTCCCAGGCCGCCACTCTGCGTCCCCAGCTGAAGTTTCCGAAGACTTATTCGTCTCTGACCCGCGCCCCAGATGAGGGTAGTCAGCATTGTGTCCAACGTATTAAAAATGAGTTGTGTGAGAACTACCGGCAAATTCACAAAATAATATAGCAAACAAGGTAGCATCACCATCTTTGAGACGGCAACCCGCCCTATTACTGAGAGGGGCAAAGAAGACCAGAATCCCACACTGGCATGGAGCCCCGTTATTGCCCACTGGATATTGCCTTCTATCTGGTCCTCTTGCGTTCTATATACATAAATACCGAGGTATTTAAAGGTAGTGGAGGCCACTGAAAATGAGTAAGTGCCAAATTGTAAATCAGTAATGTGTGGTGTTTCTTGGAATAAGTAACTGGTCGATTTGTCAGGGTTTATGGCCAGACCCGATAGACGCTCAAAGGTAGTAAAGATATCCGGGAGGGGGGTCGCATCAGCCGTGAGGTCTCGCAAGTATAAAAGCATGTTGTCTGCATAGATAGATAATAAATGATACACACCATCAACGCAGATACCGAGTTGGGCCACCGATCTTTGAAGAGCCAGGGCTAGCGGTTCTAATGCCAGCACAAACAACAAGGGGGACAGAGGGCACCCCTGTCTTGTGCCACGATGAATAATATATATATATCAGAAATATAGCAGCCCGTACGGGCCCTAGCCGTCGGGGACGTGTACAATAAACTGACCCATTTTAAGTATGAGTCCGGAAACCCAAAGCGCTGCAACATCGCAAACATGAAATCCCATGATAGGGAATCAAATGCCTGCCTGAGGTCTAGTGCAATACACCCAGCTTGGCGGTGGGCCCTTGGGGTAGCCGCCATTACTGCGTGTAACCGTCTAGTGTTAAGTGAAGTACTGCGGTGTGGGAGAAAAACGCACTTGTCACTGTGGATAAGTGCGGGGAGGTGCGGTTGTATACGGTTGGCGAGGGCCTTACTCAATATTTTGTATTCAGTTGCTAACATGGAGAGGGGTCTATAATTTGTCATATCCAATGCGTCCAGTCCCGGCTTGGGTACAGACATGACCAGCGCCTGCATCGTGGAATCCGGTAATCGGCCCATCTAAAGAGCCGTCCTGTAGATGGTCTCCAGGGTAGGCACCAAGGACTCTGCGTATGTAAGGTAGAACTCAACATGGAGTCCTTCCAAACCCGACGTTTTATTACGATTTAAACCTTTGATCGCGGCACGGATCTCCTGTTGAGTAATAGGACCATCTATGTTTTTCTGTACTTCCTCCGAAAGAGGAGGGAAGGGGAGGTCTTGGAAAAAGTCGGCAGTGAGAGAGTCGCCCATCAAGGGGGGAGGCGCGTAGAGCTTTTCTAAGTGATCTCGAAAGGCGAGATTAATTTCAGCTTGTGTGTGAACTACGTGCCCCGCTATGGTGCGGATACTAGATATGGTCGGCGGGTCTGGTCTGTCTCTAACGATGCGGGCAAGCAGGGTACCAACCCTGTCCAGCTCCGCATGTTTACGCTGAAGAAATGCTCTGTAGTCTATTGTCCGCAATGTCTCCAGAGATTCTGCGTGGTCTATATGAGTGGATTGTAACAGCTTTTGCTTGGCTGGGTCTAATACTGCCTCCCTCTCCAGTACGTGCAACCTACTCTCAATGTCTTGCAGCCTCTGGTGTGTTTCTTGTCTAGCTCCCACCAGCTGGCCTATCATCGCCCCTCTGACCACTACCTTCAGCTCTTCCCATTCAATCAGGCGCGATGTCGCAGTGTTCCAATCAGTGGCCAGATGTCCATTGTCATGTGAGAAGCCTAGTCACTCCCTATAATCCCAATAGACATCTGCACTCAGACAATGGACATCTGGCCACTGTGCCCAGATTCAAGAAGACACGCACTGGAGGCCGTCGCTTCTCGGTCAAGGCGGCTTCACACTGGAACTCTCTCCCACTGAAACTTCGGGCAGAATCCTGCCACCTTCTTTTCCGAAAGACACTGAAAACGTACCTCTTCCCTAAATACCTTCCGTTCTACTCCTCATACCCCTCTCAGAGTGTAACTCTATCTTAGCGCTGGAATGCCTCCGGGTAGCTACGCGCTTTACAAAAACGCAATACAATACAATACAATACCTTACGTTCCATGTCATCAAATTGTATGACTCTATCCTGGTGGCGGTCCCCGTCATGGTCTCATACAGGAGCGGAGTTCGACTACGCGTGACATTAGCAAGGAAGTACTGACCAGGAGTCCCTTTTCCCCAACATCATGACAAAACTTGGCACAACACCTAACAGTGGTGCACAAATAGTACATAACAAATAACAGTGCATACGCCATGAGGGAGGTAGCCAACCTTATTTCCAAACATAGTCTTCGAATGGCCTAAGACCCAATGGCTCAACGGTACCCTGTCTTCCGGGGCGGTGTAGTGTACATCAGGGTGGGTGGGGCGCTAGCGGTAACAATGCAAGAACATTAAATATCACAAAGTCCCCCCACAAGCATCCTGATCTCTAGGTGGCACACAATCCTGTGTATACAGTGGCAGAACTTACGGCTAGCATCTCTCATAACAATAATAACTGACCCTGCTAGTATACCAGTTCATATAGTGAGCTATCTCTTTAAAAGTACACAATAGTCTTTCAGTTGCTGGGTGCATGCTCGCCGGAAAGCAAAGTAGTAGGAGTCCTAAGTGCCTGTGCCCCAGCTGCTCTCCTTATTCATCAATCAGGTCATCTGCTGTTCTCGGTGTGATGGTGGAAAAGAGTATGACACTATGGTCAGAGTCTGAATGTACCGTACTGTCCTCTGAATCCGTGGCAGTCTTGTTCGAGTCTTCACGGAAGGAGCCGGCCATCGCCAGCGCACCTTCCTGGTCCTTCCGCTGCTGTTCTCGTAAGAGTCCCGCTCGGTTACCGCCCTGTGTTCTACTAGAGGTCCGCTTCGGGAGCGCTTCCGAATCCTGTGAGGACCCCTCCGGGCGGCCAGCTTGGTTAGAACCGATGCACATGACCTCCATCCATTCTTCCACGTCCGCCGGGCTTTCGAAGAAGTGAGTCTTCTTGTCGTGCATCACCTTCAATTGGGCGGGATATAGGAGGGCGTACTTGAGTTGCGCAGCCTGTAGCTTTTTCTTCACCGCCTGATAGGAAGACCTCTGTCTTTGTACCATCACAGTGTAGTTCAGATATAGAGAGACACAGTGGTTTTCGTACTGTATGAGCGACTTCTCTCTAGCCTTCTGCAAGAGCATGTCGCGGTCCCTATAATTGTGTATTTTTACAATCAGAGGTTGGGGCGGCGCCCCAGGTCTGGGTTGTCCCGTCGGTATTCTATGTGCCATTTCAATGCAGAAGTAGGGAGAGAGTCCCTTCTGAGCCACATGTTCCCAGAACCATGTTTCCATGAAGTCAGCTGCCCTACTCCCCTCGCAGCGCTCCGGCAGACCAATAACACGGATGTTGTTGCGTCGGTTCCTGCCCTCCGCAACCTCCACTCGGTCCATGAGTGAGGTGACCTGCTGCTGGAGCCGCTGCAGGGAGGAGGAGTGGTCCCGCTACCACAGGGACGAGGTCTGCAAGGGATTGGTCGTGGTCTTTAACTGTGTCAGCCAGTTTGGCATGGTCCGCCTTCAGCAGTGTCAATCCCGTAGTGAGCGTACCCATCTGCAGCTCCATCGCGGTCCTTGAGTCCCGTATCTCCTGCAGGATGAGATCCAGTTTAACTGGGGTGCCCTCCGTGTGGTCAATCAGGGTCCCCCTCAGCGAGGGGGGTCCGCTAGCCCGGCCTGACGTGACGGAAGGGGGGTTGGTACTCTGTTGTCCCTCCGCCACTTTAGCCCGGTTCCTCTCCATTGCTCGACGTCACCACCCGGCCTCTCGGCGGGGCGTCCCCACAGTTGGTCCTGTAGGTATAACAATCCCGTTCCTAGGATTAGTACTGCGCAACTGCACATGTCTGGTATGTGCCAGTGGGGGGGTAGTTCTTTCTCCAGAGTGGTCAGGGCCCCAGCCAGGCAGCTGGGCGCAGTTCCGGTGGATTTTAACCCCCTCAGCAGAGCAACTAAGTACAGTGGCCCATGGGGGCCAGCCGAATCGCCATCCACTCGCCCCCTCTCTTCACAGGGCTCCCCACACCTCACTCGTGCCTTCCACAGTGCGAACAAGTCGGGTCTCCGGGTCCCAGGATGCTCCCTCCGATTCTCTGCACCGCGCTAGAGGGCCCTCTGGCGAGTATGGTCTTCGGGGTATCGGAGGGGGGGCTTGACCAGTCAACTTGGGCCCCCAAGTCATAGATCGGACCCAGGCAGCTCCCGCAGCGCAAGACAGCCAGGCAGCCTCACCCTCCTCACGTCGCACTCCACCACCAGCCCGTCCTCGCTACAGGCCGGTGGCTGTTGCAGGCCTCCAGGTCAAAAGGGGTCTCAGATCACCCCAGGAGCGGCACGGCACTGTCAGCCTACGCTCCTCTCAACCGCAGGGGGGTCACACAAAATGCGGAGCAGTGCTGAGTGGCCTTCCGGCCCATCGCGCCTGGCCCCAGGGCGCTCCCTCAGCGTTCCACCGTTTCTCCTGCTCTACCCCCCAGCCGCTCACCAGCAGTCCGCCGCTCCTCTGTGGAGCTCGTCGCCGCCCAGCAAATCCTCTGTGTCCCCGGCGGGCATTCCATGCTGCTCAGCGGGGTCGACAGCCACAGCAGGAATCGAGGAAAGGGAGTCCCCGCCTCTCGGGTAACAGAGAGGCCCGGCCAAGCAGCCCCGCCCGCCGGCGCACCCCGCAGGCCAGCTCCCGGCTCCCTCCGGCGTCACGGGACAGGTAGGCCAAAGGTCGCGCCAGTCTCCCAGGCACTCCGTAGTAACTTTCTAGCTGCCAACACCACTACCGGGGACGAAGGGCATCCACGCCCGCAAGCCCCCACCAGCTGTGGCCGTGGAAACGGCGTATAACTGCTGATTCCCCCCGGGAGGGTCTGGAGCTCTACTGAGCCACGACCGCCTTCGCCGGTGGTTAGTCACGCCCCCCCAAAGTGTTATTATACTTACCTGTACCAGGCCTGTCTTGGTTCTAGAAAATACAATATAACTAAATAATATTTTTATGCAAATAAATTAGTCTGATTTCAGTCTTTGAGTGTGACATCATTTCTTGCCTGCGTGTACAATAAATGCTTAAAACTACCCTCTGATAAAGCCTTACTGCTCGCCCACGCTACCACAAATAGAGAGTAAGGTATTATCTACGTTTACCTCTTCTTACCTTTGGGGTTCCACTGGACTCTGTGCACACTATACTTTACTTTGGTATAGTATATACAGAGCCAGCTTCCTACATAAGTTTCTATATATTTTGTAAAAATAATATACAGGGATTCACTTTTTTGAAATTTATATAAACATAAATACTCTTCCCTACTTTACTAAAGTGGTAATAGTTATGGGACAAATACCAAGCCTAATACTTACCTAAATTGAATGGTGTAACACAGAACACAGGGAAACGTGAACTGAAATAACAAGGCTGCCTTTAACTTTTGTGAAGGTAGTCATTAGCCAATCAGTTAAAGACTTGTCATTGGTATACACCTCGAGAGTACCAGGGTACTACTATGGCTACAGATATAGCTATATTAAAAACACTTAATATGTATACAATACTTACCCTACTTACCTACAACACCCCCACAGAATCATCTGTGCACCTTAATATATAATCCTTCCAAATTTGGTAAAAATCCCACTGATGAAAAGTTAAGGGACAAAATTACCCAAAATCCCTATCTCCGGTCACCCAAACTATAACTGCAGGGTGGCTCCGGCCACTCTGTAATATAGACCGTGTGTCTTTGGGAATATATATATATATATCTATATATATATTCCCAAAGACACACGGTCCTCGCTCCCGGGACCGTTCCACAATTAAGGGCACTCACAGCACTTTCACGTAGTTTTTCATTGCCATAGTTTATTTCAGGCGCTGCACAATCGTATCAACAATCGCTTTTCGGCGTTGCCGCCTTCGTCAGTGTCGATAGATACAAACTTGCAAACCATTTAAATAAAGTTACAACGTGATATTAACACACGGGATTAAAATCAAAATAAAAGAAGGCACAGTTAATTTACTGCATCACTGTGGCGGCCATCGTGTAATGTCAGAAAGATGCTTGGTCCTGTTTTCATATTAATTCCCCACATAGTGTGGAATGGATTAATGACATTTCATTGTTTAATCCCAACAATATAATACATAGGGCATTTCATTCTGCATGTAACCATAATTCAATTTCAAATTTACGAGTTTATTTCGCCCTGAATGGGCTTGTCCGGTTCTCTTAACAGGATATTCTAAAAACTTCTTTCTCACTAGGTGGCCTATTTCTGTGCCAGCAATTTCACATTTAATCTCTATCATATTGCCCTGAATGGGCCAAACGTGAAACCAACCATGTTCTCATAGAGGGAGTAGTCTTTGCAGGTAAACATACTTTTTTCTCTCTTCTTCTTTTTGGACGAACTACTATCTTATCCAATGTGCACCCACATCTCTTCCTCATTGTTAAGGCCTGTCGGGCTCTTTGTCCGCAACATTATTATATACCGTGATTCGAGGGTTCTTACTTTTTTTACCCAGTCTCCCCCACGTTCTGTTCTTGTTAATTGATCTAGGATGAAGAATGAGAGCAAATTGCTATTCCTTTTGTGCATTTTCTCATAATGTCGAGCCACCGGGTAGCTCTGATCTTTAGTGTTAATCGCTCTCATATGCTCCAACACCCTCAATTTTGTCTGTTTGGTCGTGCTGCCCACGTATCTTTTACCACAAGGGCACACCAGACAGTACACAGTGAACTCTGAGTTGCAATTCAAGAGTTTGGAGATTATGATCTTATTCAATCTATCTGGTACCTCGAATTCCTTCACTTTGCTGGAGTTTCTGCAGGTCTTGCATTTCATACATGGATAGAACCCCAGTATCGGGGTCTTTTTCTTGCATTTGGGGTCAAAGTGGCTGTTGACCAGATGATCTTTGAGGGAATGTCCTCTCCTATAAGTAACTAGTGGGTAATCAGAAATCAGTTTCCCTACTATGTTGTCAGACTGTAATATGTTCCAGTTCCTTCTCAAGATCTGGAACAATTCTGGAGACTTCTCTGTAAAATTGGTTATCAGTCTCACCTTCATATCTTTGGGTTTTCTCCTGTCTACTAGCAATTCATTCCTGGTCACAGCATCACTCCTTCGTTCTGCCTCATTCAAGACCCCCTTGTAATATCACCTTTTAGAAAATCTTTGCCTAGATTCTGTTCTGGCTTTTACAAACTCTTCTTCAGTGGAGCAGTTCCGCTTAATTCGCAGGAACTCCCCCAGGGGAATGTTGTGAACCACGCTTTGTGGGTGGCAGCTTCCTGCATGCAGGATTGAAGTGCCCGCCGTTGGCTTTCTATACAGGATGTCTCAATTCTCCCTTCCTGGACATACACTCTTAGGTCCAGGTAGTATACCTCTTTCTTACTGATGTTACTGGTGAATTTAAGATTCTGTTCGTTGTTATTAAGAATTTTGATATACTCTTCAGCCTCACTTTCAGTTCCGCGCCACACGATGAATAAATCATCTATGTAGCGCGTCCATAACGCTATTTTCTCCACCCATTTGCCATTGATACCCGCCCAGGCCACGTGCTCCTCCCACCAGACCACGAAAAGATTTGCATAGCTGGGGGCGAAGCACGTGCCCATCGCGGTCCCCTGTTGTTGTAAATACAGCTGTCCTGGAACAAAAAAATGTTATTTTTAGACAATATTCCGTGAGTTCTATCAACATGCAATTGTGTGTCCTGTATTTCAATGCTCTCCTGTCCAGGAAATATCTCTTAGCTTTCAAGCCATCTTCATGCCTTATTGAGGTATACAGACTGGTAATGTCTAATGTTATTAAAACAAAGTCATCTTCCCATGCTACACCTTGGATTATTCTCAAAAAGTCTTTCGTATCCCTTAGATACGAGCTCAGATTCCGCACTAGTGGTGCAATGAAATTGTCAATGTATGTAGAGGTTTTTTCCAAAAGGCTGTCCTTCGCCGATACAATAGGTCGTCCAGGGGGCCAGATTTTACTTTTGTGGACCTTGGGCAGGTGATAGAAGGTTGCCAATTGTGGATGCTCACATTTCAAATTATTCCAATCCTTCACATCCATTATGCCCTTCTCTTTCCATTCTAAAATGAGGGTATGGAAATTCAATACACTCTCATTGAATTTCTCTCTTCTCACCGGGGGAATAATGTTCTAATTTTTTCAGCTGTGATAATGCTTCATCCTCATATTGTTGTTTATTGAGGATAACTATATTCCCCCCTTTATCACTGGGCTTAATTACAATATTGCCATCTTCTTTCAAATCCTTGATTATTGTCCAATCCATTTTGTTTAGATTCCTCCTTTCACTATTGAATTTCTTTTTTTGTAAATTCTTGATTTCTCCAATTACTACCTCTTGGAAGGTATCTATGGCATCGTGGACGACTTTGGGAATGAATTTGGCTGTTATTTGCGCTTGAGCTCACAGAAAACTGAAAGCTCCCCTGCATGGTACCAGGCAGCTTGGAAAAGGGAGATGGCAAAAAGAGACAACCAGGACATCAGAAGAAATTAAATCTGTGGCCCTTCTTTAATTATAGATTAAGAATCTTCCAGATAGAGTGTTGTTTCTGGCTATTGGGTGTATAGAGCAAACCCATGCCTTTATTTACTTGTTTAGTGTTATATTATAGCACCCTAGACATCAAGCACTGCATAGAACAGTTAAAGTGATGCAGAGCATTTCACAAGAAACAGTTCAAACGCATAAACATATCATAATAATCTGTGTTAAACTTGGTGTTCCACATTTAGGCACTAAAGTTGGACATTTTACAAGAAACAGTTTATCGAGCCATGTCATAAAAGACAGCTGTAAACGTGGTTTAATATGAATCCAGTCGCAAGAACAGAGCTACAGAGGGTGAGAGGTTCACCAGAGGCATTGTGTTGCTGACAGGACTAAAACTCAGAGTGATAGGCTGAGAGGGAGAGTCAGAGGTCATTCTTAAAGCCTACCCTCCATGACATGTTACCGCCTCCAGGCCAAGGGGCTTACTGACAATGCAGGTTCCACTCACCTCAGGAGCATAACACATGCTCCTGCAGCCCCTGCTCAGAGGGGGCCCCAAGCCTTCAGGGATCCCCTAACCCTTCAAGAGCCAGCCCAAGACCAATGAATATATGTGAGTCTCAGGAGTCTATCTTTATATTCTACAGGGGAGGGCTTCAATTTGTGTTATGCCACTGACTCACCAGTAGCCTGCATGTTGGACCTGCTCGTTAAAATCCTTGGAAAGTTCCCCTGAATCTCTGTGACATTACATGTATACTCAGTGTCATCTTAAGGATTTTGGGGACCTCTGCAATACATATTACATTGTTCAGAACAACTTTGAATGTTATTATTCACTTCCAGTTTATTCAACCCAAAATGGTATCATGCAATACTGAATCAGTCAAACGTTCAGCAGCAGAGTCAAGCAAAAGCAGTTGGAATATGTCTTGCCGGGAGTCAAATATTCTTCAGAGGACACTGAGTAGAGAGAGACCGAGTCAGAAGTAGAGGTAGGCAGAGAAGAAGAAGAAAGGTTGAGATACAGATAGACAGAGGTGAAATAGAGATAAAGTTCACTTTCCCACAGATGCCCTTGAAAGATGGTAACCCTGGGCAGCTGACCGCTCTGGTCTGCGTTAAAACGTCACTGGCAAGGGCGGTTCCTCCAACTTAGCGGAGGAGCGCTGTCCCACAAGCCCCAGAGCGGAAAAATAAAATGGTAATAAAGTTTATTTATTACCTTTGTATTTTTCAGCAACCCATCCTGAACTTAGTGTCATGACGGGGCGGGGCCAGTACTGCCGAGTGGCAGCTGCAAGGAGCTGTGCACTTTAAAATGCCCATGTCTCTCTGCTGGCTGCCTTGGCTTGACATGCGCATTTTAAAGTTCTCTAATCCAGCTGTCTTAAACAGGTGGGTACAGGGGCGGCCTTAGGCATGTGCAAGCTGTGCAGGGGCCGCCACGCCAATATATATCCTTAATATAATAATCCTCTGAGGATGGATACATATTTGCTTGTCGGCCCCTGGCAGGGATTTGGCGGCCTCCGGCTCTGTTCAACTTCAACATTTCATTAAAACACCTTCCTGAGCTCCAGGGCGCTCCGCCCGGACCCCCTCTTCCGGGGCCCCCTACCTACGCTTCCTGCCCAGGGCTGCAGTGAGCCTAGAGCCGCCCCTGCTGGGTAAGAGAAAGCACACGCCTCCAGCACTCTTAGGAACACTGAGAGAGGCTACTCTATCCAATCCTGGCACTGCTTTCATGCTGTGAAAACAGCGCCAGGATTTGCTTCTTGCAGAAGACGCCTTGCTGCGCAGATGCGAAGATAAGTTTTTTTTTGTTCGTTTTTTTTGTGCTCCCCACCCTCGGTACGTGCCAGCTGCCACTGGTCACTGCGTATACTCCTGAATGCTGGTGAGTATGCTTCTTCCTCCTTTGTTGTAGGCCCTTATCTGAGCCAATTCACCTAGAGATGTAATGCGAGGAAGGAGGAAATAATTATTCATCAGCACTGTTCTTTCATTTGATTGCACTTCTAAGAAAACATGGTGACTGGCACTCTACCAGATGCCCGGGAATACTGACCACAATAAAAGGAAGCGATTAGTGTCTATTCAACACAGTGAAATGTTACATCTGGCTTTTTACCATGGTGTCCAAAACTATGTCCTTCAGTCTTGATTTGATTTGATTTGATTTGATTTTGGGTTTTATAGAGCGCATAGCTGCCCTAGGGCTTCCCAGCGCTAGTGACCACTGTCCTGTGGGGTGAGGAAACAGAGGGGAGGGCTCAGGGGAAGAGTAGGGTCTTTAGTTGTTTCCTGAACCTGAGGTGATTGTGTTCTTGCCTCAGGGAAAGAGGAAGGGCATTCCATAGTCTGGGGGCATTGTACGAGAACAGGCGGCCACCTGTTCTGGACTTCCTGATTCTGGGGACGTTTGCAAGGGAAAGGGAGTTTGATCTTAATTGTCTACTAGACTGTTGTTTTGTCACAAGTGGCCTAAGGATGGGAGGGCCTTCATTGTGCATAATTCTATGAGCTATGCACAGGGATTTGAAGTTGACCCGTTCCCTTACTGGCAACCAGTGCAAGCTTCTAAGAGCTGGTTTGGCAGAGTTCCTTGCTGCGGTTCCTGTGAGGATTCTGGCGGCCGCATTTTGTGCACATTGAAGTTTGTGGACTACAGAGGCTGGGGCCCCCAGATAAAGGACATTGCCGTAATCCAATCTGGAGTTCACCAGCCCCTGCATTAGGAGCTTTCTGGAATGGAGGGGGAGTAGATGTAGAATCTTTCGTGCCATCTTTATAAGGCCGAAGCAGGTTCCCGCGGTTTTCCTAGCTTGAGTCCTAAAACTGAGCTCCTGGTCCAGCCATATCCCAAGGCTCTTTACTTCGGGTTTGGGGGATGGCGGGGTTCCCATGCATGGTGGCCAGGGAAGGGGAGTGGGGATTTTCTTAGGGTTTCCCAGGAGGAGTATTTCTGATTTCTCCCCGTTCAGTTTTAGTCGGGAATCGCACATCCACTGGTGTACCTTTTCCAGACAACTGAATAGATTACGGAGGGCGTTGTCTGATTGGTTGAGGGAAACGACGAGCTGGGTGTCGTCAGCATACATTATTGATTTAATGCCGAAAGGCTTGACAACATCCTCGAGTGGTTCCATGTACACATTAAAAAGTGTGGGGCTCAGGGAGGATCCCTGAGGCACCCCACACTTGAGTGCTTGAGCCTTGGAGGTGGAATACCCATCTGCTCCTTGAAAAGACCTGTCTTCAAGGAAGGATGAGATCCAGGCTAATGCGGAATCCTCCACTCCTATCAGCCCAAGACGGTGAACAAGGGTTGCGTGGTCCACCGTGTCGAAGGCGGCACTCAGGTCGAACGAACGAATCTAAACCCTCTTGGCTTGCAGACTGAGTCACAAAATTGCAAGCCGAGTCCAGCCGGTATCAGAATATACTACTGAACCTTGGCACTAAACTTATGCGGCAATCGGAGGTCAAAGAGCGCAGCAGGGTTGACTAAATAATGCGGCAAGTTATGCAGTATCTTGCAGCCCCCTTCTGTTGCAGTATTATTTTGCTATTTGGAACCATTTTAGCATACACCTATATACTACCTAAAACCAATTACACCATTTCAACTGAACACAGAACGCTCTTTCTGAAGAGCAAAATTCAAATGTTAGAACAGTAGAACATTCAAATATGAAGGTCACTGTTCTGGCGTGAATCAATGTACCAGCATGTTCACATTTAGACATTTAGACAATACACTTTCCTTTTGAAAGGTCTTCAGAAAAAAGGATTACAACAAAGCTGTAGTGTTGAGGACGTAGGCCCATGCTGGGGCAAGAAACAATGCAGAGAATAATTGCAGTTGGCAACTGCATTGAAGGTATATGCGGGCGACTCCATTTTATGGCAGGTCACCTGACTGGTGATGCCTGTGCTGGGGTGGGTGTGGGGAGGAGTATGAGAGAGTTCTCTAGGAGATGGGGCTGTACAGTGCTGTGTCCTGGTGGACACTATAGGGCATGTTTGTGAGGCCTTTGCGTCATGCTTGCAACAGTGGACAACTGGATAAACGATTCCAACTGCAAAGGTCAGCACTCAAGTTTATAGTTTAACCTGATGGTGAGTCAGGGCACAAATGCTGATGTGGAGGGGTGAAGGTTGTTTGTTGGTACACATGGCAGGACGAAACCTGGAGAGTTCGCTGTCAGTCCACCTTGCTGATGCTTTGATAGTTCGTGGGCATTTTTCAGTAGTTCAAACGGTGCATCAGGAACATTGCTAGGTAATGTAAAGTCCATCATAAAGTTTTCTTTCTAGTGGTGGTGTTGGACTTTCCAAAGTCTGTGTTTGTGAGCCCTGGGCCCACTCCAACTTCATTATCCTTTAGTGGAGCTGCCCTGAGTCACTCATTCAATTCAGGAGGTACATTGGATGTGTTGTCACAGGACTGCACATGAGCTGTGTTGATGATGTCTGTGCACTGTGTGTAGGCCACTGAAATACTGTGATTGATCCACTGCCAAGTCACAAAGGGCAGGTGGGTTATGGTCAGTGCATTCTAAAAACCAGACCCGGACACTGATGAGGTGAGAAGATTGAATATCAGAGGTTGGCCGTTTCTTCAGTTCACCAAGGATTCCTCACGATGTGCTCATATGGTACTGATGGTCTGGATTCAGTTAGATGAAGAGTCAATCTAATGATGGTAGTGGTGATGAACAACAGAAAGGGCAGAATTGTGTCACCAGTTTGGGCACCAATAAATGATGTGGATGTCTTCATTATCCCTGGTGGATCCTGGCAGGACTGGATCACCAGATGGCACCCAGAGCAGCAAAGTTGCAGATGATATGCAACAATAGCAGACTTTAAAAGTAATGGTTATAAACTTTAATAGTAATGGTAATAACTTATATCTTCTTGGCAGTCAATGTCTTGTTCATGGATCCGTGATCGTTCTACCACGGTGCATCAAGTCTTCACGTGAGCGTGAAGATCGTTTGTGTGATGGTAATGAGACAGACTTTGGAGCCTGGTGAGTATGTGAGCTGCTGGTGATATCTGAATGGCATCAGCTTGTGCAAAGAATGAGGAATTCTTCTTGGCCTGGATGCCCTAGTTTAGGAGGCACCAAGTGGCGTTTCTATGGGAAATAAGGGGTTTAGCCTCCAGTGCACGTGTGGGCAGCTTTTTCTGGGCCTTCAACTTGGCCTTCGCACAGTCGTTATGACACTTTGTTAGTGGTGTGCCTGTTGTGGGTGGACAAATGCACTCATTGCCAGCAGTACCAGTCATCTATGGTAGTGATCATCGTGCATGGTCAGACCTGAAAAGAGCCTGTGGCAGTTTTCTTCTCTTCGTATGCACAGGGGTGGCTTCAGGTTTTTTATAGTGGAATAGCAAGTCACTCTCTTCTTGGTGCTCAGCTGTAGCATGATCTTCTAGGATTCATGATCCTCTAGGATTCATGATCTTCAAGGATTCATGATCTTTTAGGATTCATGCCAACAGCACCAATGTGGGAGTGGGGTGATCAGAGTTGTTACTCCTCATACCTTCTGTCATTAAATAGTCTGTTGTAGCATCAGGCCACACAGACACAAGGCCTCATCAGCGCTGCCGTCCCAGATTCTGTAAGCGGGGATGTACAGCAAAATGGGATTGCAGTTTGGAGAGACAGACAGATGACAGCAGCGTTAGGGTAAGGTGCTGGGGGCAAATGCTGTTTGCTGCAGCACATTCTGGTGGAAGTCAGGCTTTGCTGATGTCGTCCTTTTCTTCAAAACTCTCTACTTCACATGAGGTCAGGCTCTTCTGGCCTAGGAGAAATGGCCATGCTTACACTGATGGGCAGTTTTCTCTTTTGGGGTTACCAGGTAGGTGTGTGCAGGCCTTTTGTATATGCAGGGGCCATGTTGTGGCAAGTATGGGACCTTAATGGAGGCGATACACATGGAGGTGCCAAGGCTCCTCAGTTCCAGTGCCTATCTCATTATATCTTTGGATGAGGTGAACGGTGGCCTGCAGGCTGATTCTATTGCTTGGAGTGTATTTGGCTACAGCACAGAGAGGCGGTGGGGATCTCACCCTAGTATCAGTGAGAGCCTTTGGCTGAGAGGGTTTGTGTGGCTCTGTATTGTGGCTTGGCTATATGGCAGGAGGAGCGCGTTTTGTTGCAACAGTACGATGAGTTCAGCGCTGCACAGCCTCCTTTGAGGCCTGCTTGACACCAGCAGGAAAAGAAATTGATCAGCTCAGTTCCAAGGCCTGAAGGAGGCTAAGGAGCTCAGTCCTTTTCAGAGCATGAGGTGCCTTTTCCCACTCTATGAGATGAATTGAGAGGAAGGGCTGCCTTCTTCCAGAGGCAGACTGCTTCAAGTAGGGCGGCCGCTGAGATTCAATGTTGCAAGTGCAGCCCTCAGCACAGGGCGTGGCCACCCACTTCTCATGCTGGTCTTGTTCATGCGCCATTGTCTTCCGGAAGAGACTGCATCAGAGTGACCTGCAGCAGGTGATGGTGACAGGCCTGTGCTACGTATGACAGGGAGGTCCTGCAGACTTCCCACATCTGGGCATGACACCAGAAGGCGAGACAGTGAATTCTAAGCCGCGTCGAAGAGCTGCACTAAGTGGTAAAATAGGGGGCGTTCGGTAACCAGGCACCCCAACTTCTTTTTCTTGCAGCCGGGTCAGACCCACTCTCTCTTCATTCTGGTCTCTGCCCCTCCCAATCTCAGGCTTGATATGTGGTCTTTTCTTTGTCCTTTGTATTTCCTTTGCATTTCGCTGCTTCACAACAGTACTAATCCCACTAATTCGACCAGCCAGAGGAGGATGAAACTGGATGACGTTGGGTCTGAACAAAAAGCTGCTTTTATTACAAAAGGCTGTTTCATTAAAAATTAATGCTACAACAAGTCTCTTCCATTACAATTTCTTTGATTTTGCATGAAATTAGAAAATGTACTTTAGTGAAATGACAATATGTGAAATTTACACAGATTCAATGAGTCCCATATCTCCAAATACCAAACTTCCACTCAAATGCTATAATGCATAAGGAAAAAAACCTGATTTTGTACCTAAAGCCCAATATCTTAGAGAATCCTGTCAAACTGGTGTGATATACTTGACATGCTTTAAGTGTGTGGATCTCAAGCATGTGATTGCCATGCATCATCAAATTTATGAAGATAAAAAATTGGCCAACACATCTACAACAATTTTCTTACTATTTCTATCCTTGCTTTGAAAGAAAGCCAGTGAAGGGCTCTGAGGATATGCTTATCAAAGGATTTTTGGACAATATACATCTGAGTAGCGCATGGTGTAAGGCACAGAGCAGAGGGTTTGAGCAAGAAGATCCAACAATGGTACTCTTGCATTATACACAAGCTATGAAAACTTTAGTTCAATTCTGCACTTGATGCTTACCTTGTTGTACTGTAATCACAAGCCTTTGGTTCATGTGTGACCTCCTATTGCTCAAATTACATCACTAAGAAGAAACTTAATAGAGTTATAGTCTAGCGAATACCTGTCTTAGAGATGTGAAACTCCACTTGCCAAGTGCTTCACGAAAAACATAATTTGCACCTACCAGGCTCTCTTCCCAGGTGCACTTTTCAGTGTAGGACTCACAGCAAAGTGAAACCAGACAAACGTTTTTTTAAAAATATATATTTCCCTTGTCATAGCTACTTATGACCAAGGAGGACTGGCAGCACATGTAACTACCTAAGAGTTACAAATTACCAAATCAGAGACAAAAATGTGTTTTGTCTGCAGAACATCAGAATCTATCAGCCTCCATAATTTGGATATGCTGGTACTATTCGTTCCTCGATGCCTGTCCTATGATGTGTGAGACAAAAGAATGTTATGATACCTGTACGACATGGGCAATGCGCTGATGCTTGATTTTAATCTTTGGGATAGATGCATAGTTTGAAATGTTTAAATGCTGGTTCAAGAAGAAAATCGCCTAAGTAAGTGTTTTCAGCCTGGAGCGCAGAGAGGCCAGTGCACATAAATATGAAAATACAATGCACACTCTCCTTCAGGAAACCATTAAAAACTCAGGGCCTCATTTACGATGAGACTGCACCACCAGAGCGTCACTTTTTATGACGCTCCCGTGGCGCAGGGGTCTGATCCATATTTACCAGGCAGCACTAAGCCACTTTGCGGGGCATAATTATGCCTTGTAAATATCTTTCCCTTTAACGCAGTTTTCTGCATTAAAGGGGCGTGCAATGGGTGTTGCTGTGGGCGTTCCCAGCACCACCCATGGCTTTTTGACACTGCCCCAGATTTATGTGGAATCGTTACTCTGAGGCAGTGCCAAAAACGTACCCCAGGCACAACAAGGAGAAATACCTTTATTTCTCCTCGTTTTTCTTTTTTCTCTGTGTGCTGCATTCACAGCACACATACAAAGAGTAAAATGGCATCTAGTATTGTGTTTGTGCAGGAAAGTGTCCCTTCCTGCAAAAAAACATTCATCCCCACAACGCACGCACCCTTGCAACATGATGCAAGGGTTCCTGCGCTGGCACATGGCAGCCAATTGTGCGCCAAAACAGGGGAAAGCACATGGATGCGCCATATTGTTGTCAATACAATGCATCTGTGTGTTTTTAAAATGACACAGCTCGGAGTAGCTAAATGGCTTGCAGGGCCGGCTGCATAATTTTTCTGTAATTGAGGCCCCAGTTGTACAAGATCTACCTAGGCAATACAGGTTCTATAGCAAACTCCATAAACTAAGCTGTTGCTCTATGCATGCTGTCTATTGCTTCTGTTTGTATCAATTCCCAGGCTCTCCTGTCTATATTTGCTTATCCTTGCTGCTGCCCTTCTTCTCCCCTATTTTTCTACCCTCTCACTCTCTCCTTGTCTCTCTCCTCCTTCAATCATTCCTCTCTCCTTCCTCCCCTGCCCAGCTCTACTGCTGTTGCTCCTTCATAGTTTCAACTATTTGTGCTTTTGAATTGTTGCTATATGTATCATTGCTGTCAAGTGCTCTGATACCTTATTGAATAGCAGCACTATAGATAAAAATTGAACACGAATAAATAAGTGAGTAACATTCTGGGTCATAGGCATACGCTTCTGATTTTAGTAGCGTAACTCCCGTAACAGGAATCACAAAACTTCCAACTGTGAAAAACTGTTAGAAATGGCGATTTCTGGTTGGCTGAGGCTTGCGCCAAAGCCAGGCAGAAACCACCACTCTAGTCAGGGCAAAGAAGTCACCGGCCAAGATAACCCCTGCTCACCCCCTTGGTAGCTTGTCACGAGCAGTCAGGCTTATCCCGGAGGCAATGTGTAAAGCGTTTACGCACGCACCCAGCAACAACACCCAAGGCCCACCACAAAGGAAACTCCACACAACGTTATATATAAAAATAGCCTTTGTATTATACCAACACATTAGATAATAAACACACAATTTACACTGTGCCACTGGCACGGGTGGAATTTACAGGGGATTATATACATGGGACAGGGCCACATGGACCACTGTCAGGACTAAGCACTTGGTAGAACTAGCACTTTGTAGGAATATCACTTATAACATAGAATAATTGTAGCACCAAATAGCAAATGTAGCACACAACCAGTAATCACTGGTAAAAGGTAAGTACCTCCTACTCAATCCTAACCACCTTAGGCATATATCACGCAGGGAACCATGAACTCACAAGCATAACCTATACTAGGAAACACAACCTCCTAAGCATAAAAATACATTTAGAGGTATAGGCAACAAGGCATGGCAAACAACGTGGGAGCCTCGCAGGCTCTAATTACCAAAATGCGCTTTGGAGCCATGGGGCTCTGAAATACAACAATGACCCCAGGAGCCTCTCGTGGGCTCTAAATACAAAAATGCGACCTACATTGGAGCCTCGGGGGCTCTGAACACAACGATACCCCCAGAAGTCGAGATTAAAGTGGGAGCGGCCCGCTGCCTCCCGGGGCCGCTCTATAGCAAAAGAAATGCCCCAGACGTTGGAGCGGCCCGCTATCCAGTGGGGCCACTCAAGGGACAAGCAGGAACCACCCAGACCCCTCCTTTCCGGGCTCTTCTGGGGGGACACAGCTCCTTCCTCTGGTGGTGGTCGGGGGACTCCTTCACTACTGGAGTCCCACTCGCTGGCTGGCCGATGCAGTAGAGCTCCCGCTCCTCGAGGCTCTCTCACACTTTCCGGTGCCCCTCTGTCCCATCTCAGTGCGGGGTAGGCACCCCCCTGGGTTCTCCGAAGGCGGTGCTGCCTGGGACCAGCTCACTTCTCTCCCAGGCACCGGATCGCGGGGTGGGCTCCCGGCAGCTTCCGGCTTCCTCTCTCCTCTCGGCCCCGCCCACGTCACCACACAGGTTGTCTGACTTTCTGTGCGAGCCGGGCTGCAACGGTGATTTCCTCGAGGCACAAATACGGGGCAAAGCGAGGGGTAGGCACCCTCGGAATTTGTAATATAACGTGGGGTAGGCACCCGCCGAAATTTAAATATTAACCAGCGGCAATCCTGCAGGGTGGGCACCCGCTCAGATTTCAATAAAAATGCGTGCCAAATGCAGGGTGAACACCTGCTTAGAAAATAAGCAAAAAAGGGGGATCTCCACGCCGGGGAATCCCTCGAGGTAGGAATCGCCGCACAAGCGGAGCAACGTGCTATTTTTGGAGGGGGAGACCAGCACTCCCCAGGCGCTGGCGGGCCCCAGAAGTCCCAAAAGTCCAGGGACAAAGTCCAGCAAGGGGTCCTTAGGAAGGCGGGGGGGCAAAGGCTGGGCCCAGAGACCAGCTCACAGGGCCCTCCATGCAGGGAGGCAGTCCCCAGTGGCGGTCCTCCTGGCGCCCAGCAGCAGCAGCAGGCCCCCCTCAAGTTAGGATCAGCAAGAACATTTTTCCAAGGGGTCACATCCCCTTTTTATACACATAAATCCTTTGTCTAGGCTGCAGGGTTAAAGGAAAAACCAGACACAGCTGGTTTTGGAGCACTGTGTTTTGCTCAGCCCCTCTCCCCATTCAAAAGTCAGGTTAGGGTCATCAGTCACACCACAGGGGGCCGAGCCAGCATTGTGTAGGGAAAGCCCAGCCCTATTCAGGTCCCAGGTGCACCCCTCCCTCACATCAATATGCAGCTCTCTCCACTCACCACCAGGATAGACCCATCCTGACTTCCTGGAGCCAGGCACACCAGCCAGCTCCAGCCAATCACAAGCCAGACAGTCATTTCACCTTTATAACACAGACAGGCCGCCTTCTAGAAGTGGCACTTCCACACTAGACACATTAACGCCGCACACATCATCGCGCAGCATTTACTCCCACGATTTCGCACATACCAAACTCGAGCCTGCACTCCCCACACATCAGGAACTACCATGGACCCACATATCCCCCATGCATTCCTATGGGAGGGCAGGCTAATCTCACACACGCACTCAGAGTGCGCACGCACTTTACACTGCGCCACAGTGCTAAAATGCGCAAAGACCAGAAATCACTATAATGATGTAACATTAAAAGGCAAAAAGTTCAGGGGTGAACCTGCCAGAAGGGCCAAGTCCAACAAAAACCAATTGTGGTAGTACATCCTACGGAATTCCTGTTGTCCTGATGAAGACCTATTAAGTTTTTCCTATTTGGTTGAAATGTTGAACCTTATCATTACAGGTTGTTAACATTAGAAACTTTTTTGTAGTACTGTAACTTGTCGATACCAATAAGTGGCTTCGTTTCTCGACATTTTTTGTCTTGCACCCATCGGTCCGTGCAATTTTGATCTCTGTGAACTACACTATCATATACCCCCTGTTGGAAAACAGGACCTGTTTGCAGTGTCCCCCACTTTTTGCTGCAATTGAGACCCTTAGATGCTGGTTTTCTGACTCTGAGTGTGCCTTGGGCTCTGCTAGGCAGGCCCATGAACAGTTCGATGCTAAAAAGACATTTAGAATACAGTGAAAACACCTACATACACTAGAGTACACTATTAGTTAGGGTACCCTATGATTGGAATGTCTCCCTTATAGGGCCCTAGTACATAATAGGGCAAGGGGATTAAACTACCTTTAAGTACCTAGTATATAATCCAGCAGCCCTTTCTGCACTTGCATCTGTGCACTGCTGAGGCCTGTTGAAAATCAGCCCTGCGTTGCAGGACTGCTTTTAACATGTCAATTATGCACAAACTCGACTTTGGTGTTTGGGGCACTTAAAAATGGAAAAATTACATTATTTTATATTAGGTACCCCCAAAGTCTCGCCTAGGTGTCCCAGTGGTAGGAAGTCAGTTAATTATAACGAGGGCCCTTATAAAATAGGTTTTATATGCCATGGGATTAGTGAAATTGTACTTTTCACTTCCCACTTTGTAGTATCAACCCCTGATAGATTGATTGATTGATTGATTGATTGATTGATTGATTGATTGCTTGATTGATCTGGGAGAGCTACAAGCAAAGTTCCAGAGGAAGTAATAGGATGCAGCAAATCAAAAATGTAAAAACTTCAGCTTAACCTTCAGCAAAACCTGACAATGAGAAATAGACATCAAAGTCCTCATTACAAGTTAAGGACTAAATTCAATCCTTGTGTAAACTCTTGTTTGCAGAAGGATCAGAATTACAAGTTATTTTATCATTATCACACCCTCGCTGTTTTCACTTGTTAGATTCCAGCAGATCAAACCTGCAGATATTTATTAGGTAAAATGCCCCCTCAAAAAGCAAAAAGCAGAATTCTGTGTGATAAAAAAACGATTCTGCGTGTTATGCCTCAAACTCGGAATAGGAGGTATTTACAAGTGGTAGTAGTAGATACGCTTTATTCGATAAAAGATTTATCATAAAAGCATAGCAAAAAACATCCCTTTGTGTCCATGATAACATTTATCATTTAAAAAACCACCATAGTATAAAATCAATTCAAAGCCATTAAAAAACTATAATATATACAGATTAAAAAAATGGAAGTTGTATACAGTAGATAATGAAGAAGCACAGTGCATATAAACAATAAGGAATAGGATAGCAGCTTTGGATCGATAATCATGGTCGACATTCAGTTTGCAGGTCTTTCACCCTGAAGTCCATCAAGTGTTGGAACCTGCTCCATTCTTGCCTGGTACTTTGTTCGCAACAACCAGGCGCAACGCAGATATTTTGCTACTCCGCATACTAATGTCAAGGAGGAAGTATCAGTTTTCAGGATGCGTAATGCAGCACGGTAATCTGTAAGGCCCAACGTTTTACATACTGGTTTAAGCCACTTAGCTCTGGCCCTCTCGTAAGCCGGGCATGTCAGAAAAAAGTGGGCAAAGGACTCAGTGTGGTGTGCACAACAAGGGCAAGATACAGGCACTACGTTAGGCCACTTCCATGATACTATCACATTATTAAGTGGCAGGGTCCCTAATCTCATTTTCATATATAGGGCCCTGTCTCTGGGAACCTGTATGAAGTCAAGATAGGGTTCCAATCTAGGGATGTTTTTATGTTCAAGGAACCCTTCAGTGAGTTTCCCAGTTTTTGGATTGGATAGATCACGCATCTGGACCCAATCCCAGTAGGCACGCTTTAATGCCTGCTTGGGAGGTGGTGTCTGACATACCCATGTCTCTCCAAGACCAATATTAACCAAGTGCTGTCTAATATTCACTATCCATTTTATTCTACTCCCTACATCGATAGATATCAACTCGTCAAGGGCAGCAACATAATTGGACAGCTCAGTAGTTCTTCTTAAGCGTGCCCAAAAAAGCAAGGGGCGCAGGCGTGCAATATCTTGGATAGAGCGCCTCCCCAGATCGTAAAATAAGGGCTTCAGGGGAGTAGAGGTGGGGAGCGAGGTGAGATCTCTTAAAAATGTATTCTCAGACTTGGACAATTCACTGGTGTTCTCCATGCCCCCGATTTCTGCCCCATATAGGGCCGAAGGTAGTGCTTTGCCATCATAAATAGCGAGCGCCGGGGCGATTGGTCTGCTTACAGACCGATGTTGTTCTCTCACAATCACCCCGTAAACCCGCTTATGATTTAAAAGCATCTTGGCCATATGGAAGGACCATTTCATGTTTTTCGAGCCCCTGATTCCCCAATAATCAAAGGAATCCACCACGTCCAGAGGGGCACCATTGAGAGTGATGTTATTTCTGAAGCGTTTCGAAGGGTTGATAGTCATTAATTTGGTTTTACCAGTATTGACTATCAACCCTTGTTCATTAAAGAATGAGCTAAATCTGTTTAGGAGCTTCTGGAGGCCGCCAGGAGACTTGGACATCAAGAGAGTATCGTCGGCAAATAGGAGGGTAGGTGTTTTCTCCACCGCCAGGTTTGGGGCGTCTTTCGGCTCCCCATTAAGGTGATCCACAACCCCGTTGATGAAAAGTGAAAACAGGGTTGGGGCCAACACGCAACCCTGGCGTACCCCCCTACTTACCGCAATCCTCTCTGTCAACTCCCCTTGGGAGCCCCACCTAACTCTTGCATAATTACCATTATGCATCCTCTTACAAGTGATAAACACATCATTCTAGGTTAATGGTATTTGACACGGGTAATAACTATCTCACCCTGTTCCACACAACTTGTAATGTGGGTTCATGAGTGCAACGCAACAGACAAAAACAGCAAAGGTGTTGGGGCCATATGTATCAAGCAGAATTGCATTCGCAAACGCCGAAATTCTGCGAATTTAGGCGTTTGTGGTTGCAATTTTGGCTAATGGTATGTATGAGGCAAATCTGCGTGCAAAATATGGAATCGCAAAATCTGCGATTCCTTATTTTGCGATTGCATTTAAGGAATCACAAATTTTGCGATTCCTTAAATGCAATGTAAGAAGCATCAAAAAAATGCAACTTGGCCTTAAGGAATTGCAAATTACCACCAACTTAAAGTTGGTGGTAATTTGCGATTTCATTGAAAAATGCACTTTTTTGCATTTTTCAAAGTGCAATGTGAAGCAAATACATGCCCTTAGGGCATGTATGTGTGCCACATGTGCACCCATGCTTATTTCAGGGGTGCAACAGGGTGTCCTTTTGACACCCCTGCACTCTTGAAATTGCATTTTCAATTTGCGATTCGCTAATTGCTAAGCACAGATTGAGAATGTCTTCCCATTTATTCCTATGGGCCTTTTGGCCCATAGGAATGAATGGGGAGGTATTCCTTAATTGTGAATCGCAATTTGAGATTCTCAATTAAGGAATATGTAGGATTCGCAACATTTATTGCAAATCCTACATACATAGCATTTTGCGATTCTCAAATAGCAATTCGCAAAAAATCGCTATTTGAGAATCGCAAAATGACTTTTTGATAAATATGGCCCTTGGATTCTAAAGGCCTAGGTGCGGATTGGACAACAAACAAGCAAACACCTACAACCACAGTGTAGCCAGGCAAATGACGAACATTAAAATACACAGCCTTTCAAAATCTTTAGTTACTGGTATAATTACAGAGAGATAAGACAATGGCATATAGAATATGGTAATTGCCTGAGAAAAGATCACATTTTATAGACGTCTTGAAATCCATAGTAGTGTAAAGTACAATGGAGTAAAGTACAGCTTAAGAGAGGACGGGCGTCATTAGAATCCATATTTATGCATTTATCAAGTTTGTCAGTACTGTTGTGGTCGGAAAAGGTGTGTTTTGAGTGGGATCACAAAACATCAACACAGATCGCCCTTCACCTGCAGCAGACTGGAGCAAGAACTACCGTGAATTCAACACCTGCTGTTTTGTATGCACACAGCACCACATATGCAGCAACCATCAGGCAACACAAATACATCGATCATCTCAAGCGGTTCGCACAGTACTAGAAACAAACAAATACTGTGCTATACCACAGATAACGAAAGAGATAGGACCAAACAAGCCCCCCCTCCCCAGGTTAATTAATACTCTTTGGTCTGGAGAATGAGAGTTTCGCTGCTTCTTTGCTCTCTTTCAAAAATGTACCATTAAAACCGACTTCATTCCTAACCTCTGACCCTATTCCTTTCTGGTGCGAGTTCAAAAGTCTCTGTACTTTGATGTACATGTGTTTTAATCAGGGCCACTAGAGTTGTGCAGCGGGGCAGGACCCAATGATGTGTGCATAAATAATGCAGCAGGGTTGTCTACACGGTTTGTGTTAGTGTTACCTCATTATGTTGTCATTTTTACACGTTAACACTATATAGGCAAAGGTTTTACCACTTTGACACCCAAATACAGAAATACAAACTGAAAGGAGACCATTCAACTTTTGCAAAGGGTCTTCCGCTGCACATCAACACGTGTTGCAGGGTTTTCAGTCACCTTTGATCCGTTTGCTGAAAACTGCAGATTATGCTGAGATGGTGGATTATGTGGCAAATACAGTAAATCCCTAATTATGCTTAGAATTCTGAGGCTGCAAATCGCAGTATCTCAATGGTCCTGATATTTTTATTGGGGTTTTGCCAACAAAGGGTCCCAAACGGTCCATGTGCAAACATAAGATTCTGCAGAATAAAGCCCGTATAACATGTAAAACACTAATAGATGCACAAGAATACCCCCCCCCCCCAATCCCAGCGATCCTGATTTTAATGCATTTTACCTGCTGTTTCAGTGTAGAGAAATCTTTGGCCTTACAGTTTTATTTGAAAGACCTTATCCCTATATGATTAGGTCCTCAAACAATTATGTAATTGACAAATGTACTATACTACGTCTATTGTATCTCTGGAGTTTATTTTAGGAAAGCGACAATCTACTGCATGTCAATGCACATTCTAAGCCACAGCCATTTTTTAGACTAACATGTTGAACTGCTTAAAATATGAGCTAGCGACAACTTAAATAAATTTCACAGTACAGTATTCTATTTCTCATAAAACGAAGCACCTGACCAATGTATTTAAAAGAGGAATGAGTGAAAAATCCCTAAAATGAATATGAAAATGACAATGCAAGTCATCTCAGGGTTCCTTGACCCTATAGAGGACCTCACCTTTCTAACTTGTTTTTCTCCATGCTCACGAAACCTGTAATATCCTTAAGACATATGGTCTGTATTTTTTAAATCTTATTTATCATCATTCATTCCTCACTTCAGCTGACAACAGTACTTGATTCAAGGTAAAAGCAAGCAATAAATGAAAGCAAAAAGGCTTTGCAAAAATAGGAAACAGAAAACAAGTAGGAAGTAATTAAGTTTGGTCTTGCGATTCTCAAATAACGAATTTTAGAGAATCGCTATTTGAGACTCGTAAAACGAGATGTATGTAGGATTTGCAAAAAGATTTGCGAATTCTACATAGTCCTTAATTGCGAATCGCAAAGTGTGATTCACAATTAAGGAAACCCTCCCCATTCATTCTCATGCGCCTAGAGGCCCATAGGAATGAATTGGAAGACATTCTCAATTTGAGATTAGCAATTACAGAATAGCAAATGGAGAATGCAATTTCAAGGTGGTGGTAATTTGCGATTCTGTAAGGCCAAATTGCACTTTTTCTGTGCTTCTTACATTTGCGATTCCTTAAATGCAATTGCAAAATAGGGAAGCGCAAATTTTGTGATTCCTTATTTTGCAAGGCAGTTTTTCGTTAATACATACCACTAAGCCCAATTGCAATTGCAAACTCCGAAATTCTGCGAAATTCGGCATTTGGGATCGCAATTTGGAATGATACATCTGGCTCCAAGAGCTTGGTGGAGCTCCAACTCCACCAAACATGCGGTTCTCTCACCTGTCATGTTTCTAATGGTGGAGCAGCTGGCTAGACTGTTGAAATACTCAAATCAAAGGCCCACCAGCCAAAGGACAGCCAGGACACCGTAGTGGTAGCCACACCTTATTTAGGCCAGGACTCATCCCAATTTTTTTCCCTACCTAGGCAGGAAATGCAAACATTGAGCCCGGGACAGAGGGTGATAATTCCCTACGAGTCATGGCCACTGATTATTTGTTTTCTTAAAGAAACTTTTTGGGAAATTGTTTGAAGTAAACCTACAAGAATGCAGAGAGGAACAAAAATCACATAGCACTCACTCAGGGTCTTATTACAAGTTTGGCGGTCCAACAGCCGAAGGACTGTGTCCGGCCCCGCCAGCAGCCCACAGTGCTGCCATAGTACGAGTTGACCACGGGGCCAGCGACGAGGAGGCATGGATCTTGCAGCGATGGTGAGTACTTTTACCAAATATATTGTTGCCTGTGTGTGCATTTCGACTGCAGTTGTGTCGGATGCACACATATGCATCATATATGTGTACAAATACCAAGTACCCATTACCAGGTTTCAGCCCATATGTGGGCAGTTCTGGCAATGAGTATATGGTACAAAAAGGACTGTAGATCACCGCAAACAGGGTTGTAATACTCAATATGAAGATCCTGCTGTGAAGGGGAGACATGAATAAATGGATCCACATCAGAATCTGCCTGGAAGAACAAGAAAGAGGTTGGTACGCACCCCAATTCCTTCGTCAGCGCTACCTTGAAGCAGGCCGTCAGACCGCAGCCGTTCACTCATGGAACAGGCAACTCCTAAAACAGACGGCAGTTCTGCTCCCCTGTACCACCCTATGGCGGCTGCCTTTTACCGATCACAAACCCAGCAGTCGGCAGTCTGCTGGGGGTCTCGGCTGTCCAGCCGCGGTCTTGGCAAAAGCGATCCACCCAACTCGTAATACATTGGTCGGTCAGCTGAGCTCTCCATGTTCTGACCACTGCCACTGATACGGCGGTCCATGAGACTTCCAAACACGTAATAAGGCTCTCAGTATTCTGTGGTGCCCACAGTTCCTCTGCTTCACTCCCAGATGCACTGCAGGCGCAGGAATCCCCTTCAGAAGGGCTTCTCTAAATTGGAAGTGCATTCCTGTGTCAGTGGGATTAGCAAAGACCTTTGACAACATGATGGACTAGTGAGCTGCCTGACAAGTTGTCCTCCTAGTCTGCACAGTGCTTGCTGATACTTCTAATTGCAGAATGAAGCTGAAGCCTGTTCGACCAAGTGTTGCTATTGGGTAAAGACAAACGTAAGGCTCAGCAACTGCAGTTAAAACATCTCAACCATTTGCAGTCTTACTGATAGAGATGAAATACAACAGATCTGAAGATTCATTCCATTTTGAGTAAGATATCATATGTTCTCATGATTAAAGCGTTGATTTACCACCTAAGGGCAAACCATAAAAGGTGGCCTGTGTTCAAAAATACTTTTACCATTTTTTCCAAAGAAAATAATAGTGTTTTCCTACAATCTGCATGCACAAGTTACAATTTTCGCCATGGTTCCTGATTTTTGGGTGGATCACAGTGCTTAGCTTGTGTAGGTGGTTGTAGGTGGTCACTAGCGCTCATTTTTGGGGCACAGTACTTATTGTATGTCATCAACTCTTGACACAAAGCAAAAATAAAAAAGATAGGATAACAGCGCGAAGTGAGAAATCAAAGATGAAAACGAACATGTAAGAGCGAAGATAAAGTATCAGGATGTGTGGGTGGGTGGGAGGTAGAATATAGAGGCTTGTGGTGGAGTTAAGACTACACAGCCTCGGTATTCCGTAGCCCTGGCAAGAGATGCATACAAACACAACAGAAAGTCTAATTTTCAGAAAAAGATTCGCTCACTTAAGAATGGCCTTTTTGGGAAAGTGAGGGTATTACTGGGTGTACTGGCCTTCTGTCCATAATAGGACCTCCCCTCGACTCTAGATTTGAAAGTTCGAATAAAATGCAGATTACATATATTTGCTCACATATATAGATTTCCAGTAGCGGTTCCTAGGCTAGGAGTGATAGGTGGTACTCCTGACTAGACATTTGGCACATTTAACACTTCACTTGCTTCCAGTGAGCAATGGGGTCATTTAAAAAGGAACCGGAAGAAAACGGTTTTAAAACCACCGCCTGATCTCTGTGGTAGTGATAAAAATATTATTTCGACAAGAAGGACATCCCCAGTGTGTGTTTGTTTATTTGATTTAGTTCTCTACTGAGAATAACACATTTTCCGATGAAACATTTAACATATGTCAGTATACAATAAAATGTTCAATACAAATTTAAAAATGATTTAAAAAAATGTAAACAGATTGTGATAGACAAATTCATCTAGTGGGGATTTAAACAAAAAAATCAAACTCTGCACTGATGTACTATTATTGAATTAATCTTAAATAGCGCGTTCTGGCCTCTACTACTTTCGGATTCGGACAAATAATCAAAACATGCTTTACATCTTGGACTCCTCCTTTAAATAAATCACAATCACTGGTAATATTTTCTTTATAGTTCCATTTGGATGTTAGTGAATTAAAAGGGAGTATCCCAAGATGTAAAAGTACAAAATAAAGACAGAATACACATAATTAGCAGCAATTCAATCAGAGAATGGCGCAATAATTGAGAATCCCAATTTGCAGATGTAAAATACATTTCTCTCTGTAGTTTCCAGTCCCTGTCATTCACATTGCCTCACAACAGCCAATAGAACGCTTTTAGGAAGGTAGGGCTGGGACAAGTGGTCAAACCGTCAAACCTATGATGTCAACAGGGGTGAAAGGGCGCATCATGTCGCTTCCTTACCTTTGAATTTTTTTGTTTTATTCACGTTTGCTGTATTCCTGCTATGACTGCACCTCCTATTCCTAGAAAAATGTGTGTGGCCTACACTGAACAATCAGCGGCCTTGCCGGCAAAACTGTGGCTTAGCAGAGCGAGAGGGAAGAATGAGGGCAAACCGCTTTGAGGTTGGAGATGTGAGAATTTTCTGGTCAATGACGCAATGAAATGCATGTCTAGGATTCAGCTGACGTCTGAATAGGCTGACTGAAAATAAAACTAGCATGCTTTGATGCCTTTATGATTCTAAGGGAACTCTTGCAGCAGGGCCACGATGAAACACTCTTGAAACTTTACGGTTTTCATATAGAAAAGTTAAAGGGAATAAGGAGAGTTGAATTTTATGCATAGCTCCAAGAAACAGAACGCTGATGTATTAAGCTCTATTTTGTCGACATTTTACGTGATTTTTAGGGAGAGAGGGACTTCGGAAGTGACTTTGAACACATATAATATGTTTCTTGATCTGACTTAAAGTAGAAATCCTTCACACATGCTAGATTTGTATACATTGAGGTTTATGGTACACAATAAAACTGTTCTTTTTGATACGTATAAAGTTCACGCCACAGTTCAAGCAATGGTTATTTGCTATATGGACGATGTGAATGCTGCTTTGTTTGGTATTCTTAAATCATATCTCTCGGGTTGGTTTCTCAGGTACCTGCATAAGTAGCTCACCCTGTCCTGCTTTTTGCTGGCATTCACTCCAGGTTTTGGTAATGGATAAACTTGATTAGAAGTCCCAGAGTGCAAAGTGAAACATGGATGAGTTACCAATGCATGGATGTGGGAAACTTGGAAGCTCTGCCTACATGCCTTCTGCTGCCCTTGAAAGGTCTAAAGTTCAGTTGTCCAGCTTCTTTATTGGGGCCTGAAAGTTGGCTGAAATATGCCTCTCTAAAAATTATTTACTAAGGGGCACATGCATCAAGGCAAAAACCGGTAGCAACCGGGCAGATTCTCAGAATCTGCCCCTTTGCGACCGATATTTTTGCATTTGGGATGCATCATCCCAAATGCAAAAATCACAATTGTGATTGAATTTAAGGCATTGCAATGATGCCTTAAATGCAATGCAAGAGTGCATTTATAATAGTGATTTCGATATTAGGGTCCACTAAATACTGATAATTTAAACCTGATGGTATTTAGCAAAAACTTTGAAAATTGCACTGAAGTGCATTTTTCAAAATTCCAGGTTACACACACATATGCCCTTGGGGCGTGTGTGTACGAAACATGGGTGCACATATCAATTTCAGGGGTGCAACAGGGTGTCCTTTTGGGACCCTGGCACCCATGATATTGCATGCGCAATTTGCGAGTACCTATTGGGTACTCGCAAATTGCGCATGCAATTTCTCATTCATTCCTATGGGCCTGTAGGCCCGCAGGAATGAATGGGAAGCCATTCCCCTTCCATGCTCATGACGAGCTCAGCTCGTCATGAACAATGGCAATCAAGGATCTGCAGCACAGAGGATGAATTGCTGTAGCATTGATAGTGTTCATTGTGACTCGCAATTTGGAGGTCGCAATTAAAGAATGTTTGGGAATCACTATTTTTTTACGTTGCCTACATGTATAGGCTTTTGCAATTCCTTAATTGCGATTCCTTAATAATCACAATTAAGGAATCGCAAAAGCCTACTTTGATGCATGTGTCCCTAAAGGTAGTTTCTTTTTGGACACATTCTAGTGTCTCAGCAGGTACTACTTTACCAGCCACTCCTTTGAGGGCAGCCCCCCCCCCCACACAAACACACACACTCACACCCATCCACCACAGGCATCACGAGTGACGTGGGCCTGTTAATACAAGGGCCCGAGTGCACATCCTTGTGGCCAGTTAACTAAGCATCACACTGTCTATGTCGTGATTTACTGAGCATGTAGGTCTAGGGCCCACAACATTACAATGGAGACAAGGATGGGATAAAAACCCACACGTGCAAAGCACAATTGGCCCGCAATCTTTTCTAATTTGCAGCGGTTGTCTTATGATGCCTTGACATTTAAACCGCCTTGATATGTGGCTGCTAAAGTGGTGTTAGTTGGTGGATTAGATTGCCTGTCAATGTTTATGCTGAAGCTTGTGTTTTTGGTCTATTTTTTGTGTTTATTTCATGCTTTGATCCATGGACTTTGATTCACAAAAATGACAAGGGGAGCGAAAATGACATCACACATTCTCAGATGACACCACAGCAATAAAGTAAGGTGAAATTTGACTCTGATAAATTCACAGAAAGTGGCATCATGTGACCTATGAAAAAGCTCCCAGTGATGGTTTCTTCCATAAAGGCACATTTATTGTTGATTACTGAAGCGACAGGTTGAAGACTTTATTTGGGATTTCTGTAAGAGGAATTATTTGTGTTATGACTGCTCACTTCCTCTGCATCTGTGCATGCGACTTCAGCAAAGACACCCTCTGGCCAAACAATGCTATTAAAGTCAAATTTATTGTGAAAGAATACCCTCCTAGAATATTAAGTGAAGCAGGTCTGTCCATGAATATATCAGAATTTAGTACACACGTACAGTAAGACAACACTTTCGTTAAAAAAATGACATCCCTAATCATTGCTGCATTAGACATAGGTACAAATGTAGGCTAGGACACTACTCTGTTCACAGCAAAGTCAGTGCTTTTCTAGTCAGCACAAATAAAGTCAGAGACATGCAAACTTTGGAAATGTTGCCCCTTCTGCAGGATCACCCCTTCTTTATCTAAACCCGTTTTTTTGTTGACCATGGGACTTTGTGCACTTTACTTCTGCTAACCAGTGGTAAAGGGCTTGTGCACTTCATTTTCAAACATGGTAACATTAGCATACACCTAATTGGCACATTTTATTTATTTATAAGCACCTAGAATATGGTACTATATGTACTTAGGGCCTGTATACTAAATGCTACAAGTGGACTGCAGAACTCATTCTTTCACCCACTAAAGTAGCATTAAAAACATATCTCTCTAGTTTACTCTTGCAGCTTGTGTTTGGAGTGTCACACTGCCGTTTCAACCTGACAAATTAAACCTTTTGCAGGGCCTAAACCTTACTTTACAGAACTTATAAGTATAATGTAGCACATAAACGCCCACAGGCCAGGGTGCATTGTATTTAGAAAGTAGAACATGTACATTTGAGGTTTTACATGTCCTCACAGTGAAAAGTAGTTTTAGCTACAGCCAGGCAGGCTCTCCCATAGAAAACCACTGGGTTGCATTTTAACTACTTATAATGCATAACTTCAGTTTGAGGCTAGGTAGAAACCTGATTCAAGGACGCATTGTAATAGGAATTTCAAATCCAACCTAATGGTTAAGTCGAATTTTAAAATGCAATTTAAAAAATGCCACTTTTAGAAAGTTGGCATTTTCCTGCCTTTCTGTCAGTGTCCAGCCAGGGTGACCTGATTATTAATGGCTCTCTTGTGGTGTGATGTATATTCCTCCCAGGCAGTGGAAAAATGACCTGGATGTGTGGAGGTGTGGTTATTTCTGTCAGAATGGCTGGAAAGGATCTGTGCCCTTGTCCAGAATATACATCTAAAGGGCCTGCCCTGGCCCACTCAGAAGAACCTGACACCAGGCCTGACCCTGTCTTTGTTTCTCTAGCCAGACTGGAGCCAAAGCCAAAGGAAAGGGAGGAACTGACCCGAACCAGTTTTAGAGTTAGAGAAAGGGGTGTGTTCCATACAGAAGCTGGCACCGGTCATACAGTGGCATTACAAGATCCTGGAATTAGAACACTCCTGGACCTGTGAAGATTCAGAAGAAGGACTGCACTGTTGTCTGAAAGCAGAAGGAAGACTGGACATGCTTACCTTGAACTCAAGACCCCAGAGGTGACTCAAAAGGTCAGTTGACTGACCTGCTGTGTAAACTACAGGGATACAACATGTTTCTAGAGTCCATTCCTGCGTCCCAGCTGACCAGACCCAAATGTTTCTGACCTGGTCCCCTCTGCTGGCCTCAGTGGGAGTGCTAGGGTTAGCAACCCCCTCCTTGGAGGACTGTGAGGTTATGATTTTTTAGCTCTCCCTTAGCAAATTGACTACATTGGGAGAAGATATCCTCTATACACTCCCCTTGATATAACCCCTAGCTGGCAGATCATCTATCTGTGTTTCTGTCCGGTTTTGCGTTAAAGTACGAATACTTTCTTATTATTGGTAACTTCAATCTCCACTTTGAGAACAGGTCAAATTCTTTTAGTATGAATCTGGAGAACGAGATGCAGATTCTACAGCTAAATCAGTGGATAAAAGGTCTGACGCACAAGGCAAGGCACACTCCTGACTTGTTATTCACCAATTTAAATACAGTGATTATACAGTCTGTTGACCCTATCATTTGGTCGAATTATTTTTTTAATCACATTTTATTTACTATCAAGTGATTCTCCAGCCAGATACAATTTAACTCCTATCTTCTGGATCATCAAAGTCAGAAGGCAAAGCTGTATCCGGCCAGTGATCCATTGCGTTCAGGCTGAACTTGTGACTTCAAACAGACAGAGTTAGAGGTCTTTTGTTCTTAGTAGACACAACACTGGAGACTAGTGCAATTCCTAAATTATCTTACTAACTTTATTTAGAACGTTTTTGCCACAAATGAAAGTTTTATCAAACAGGAAATAGGCCAACTCGTGTTTCACACCAGTCCGATGAGCAATTCATTATTCAACCTCTTAGAAAATCATATATAGAGCGACTTCAACTGCTAGATTCTATATTTTAAATGTAACATACTGTATCCAGAAGTTGAAGTCGCTCTGTATATGATTTTCTAGGATTTTCTAGGTGTCACACTTTTCAAAACAGGATAATTGACAGTTGTGAAGAAGGTTAGGTATTCCTAATGTATATTGTTATTCAGTTGTCCTTTTGGCCCTGAGGAAGTGACATCAGTAGTCGCGAAACACATGTTGACCAATTTCCTGTTTGATACAACTTTAATTTGTGGCAAAGACATTCTCAATGACATTTTGTGTTTCCTAGAAGGTCGATGCCGAGGGGATCAGGCATTTCGGACAACAAAAAGTATAGTGTGCTACTATACTTTTTGTTGTCTGAAATGCCTGATCTATAGAGTTTATTTCCCCTTGATTCGTTTTCTTCAACTTGTGACTTTGTCCTGGTCCGGCGCAACCAAAGAGTCATAGTGCCGCTATTTTGAACCCTAACATTTGGAAATTCATAACTCTTGTTCTACTGTTTGGATATTTGTTGTTTAGGTGTCATTTGTCTTACTAAGAAATTCCCTTTATTTCTAAAATGTTTTTGGATTTTATTTTGCATTGGTTTTTCACTTTGTTGATGTTTGAGTACTGCATAAATACCCTACACATTGCCTCTTAGTTAAGCCTAATTGCCTTTTTGGAAAGCTACTAGAGGGTGAAGCATAGTTTTGTTTAGTGACTTTCGTGGTTCACCCTGTGGTTCTCACCCCCTCCAACAACTAATACTCCAGCATCTTACAGTAACCCTTGCTGGTCTGCAGCTCAATTGCAATATATATATATATATATATATATATATATATATATATATATATATATATATATATATGTATGTATATATATATATATATATATATATATATATATATATATATATATATATATATATATATATATATATACATACACACACACACACACACACACATATATACGCATATATATATATAGGACTACTTTAGTCAATTAGGTGCTCACTCAGGGAAAATTGCTCCAACAAAGTTCTGCTCCAAGTATCAGGAAAAGACCAGTTTCTGCTCTAAATATAGGTAGAAGAGTCTCCATCTCTTTACATGCACTTACTAAAAGAAAACACTACGACTTCAAAAAGGTATAAGTTGCCTGGAGAAAAACAATCACCACAAGCCAGCAGAAAGACATAACAAAGTAAGTATAGATAAATTATGAACCAATATAAACTCACACAATAGCGAGTAAAAATAAGCCTAACAATCTTAATTTCTAGAACTAGCAACAAACAAACATGAAACATACCTTTTTTTCTTCCAACAGCAAACAATTGCTCCACATTATACCACTAACAGAAAAGCTGCAAAACTCTGTGAAACTAAAAGCAACATACTTGTAAGTATAAAAAATAGAAGTATTTGTATCATTTTGCATGTAAATGACAAACGTATACATTTTGAAATTTTTTATTTATTAATACTATTACGCTACTTTCAGATACAATGACACAGAGAGACAAATATATAACATCCCAGAAAGGAAAACAATTACTAAGGGCCCGATTACAAGTCCGGCTGTCCACAGACCACCAGAATTGTGGGGGCACGTCACTGGCGGTGTCCGAACTGCCCTAATACTGTTCGGGCAGTCGGACCGCCACAGCCCTGCTGCAGCCGCCATGGAACCGCTATTCCCTGGTGTTACTACGGCAGTCAGGAGGCCTCAATATGCTTGGCGGGACCACCGCGGTCCCAAAACACATCACAAGCCAAATTCCAACTATAACCACTTTGCACTAACAATTGAAGCCACCAGCGATACTTCTCCTGCCTCTAGAAGATACAAAGACATTGAAATACCTGAACCTTTATCATTGACTCATAATGAGGAACCAGTTATATATATGACTACCTTAACAATAATAAACAAATCCTAATATTTTCTACAGCAAGTAAGCTACTAAAATTAAGTCATTGTCAAACCTTGATGATGGACGGAACCTTCAACATGTCCCAACATTCACTCAGATGTACACCATACAAGGTGAATATACAAATATCCCTTTGATATATGTCCTAACACCAAATAAACAGATTAACACTAGCTATGAAATCACTATGACCAAGCCCTGATTCAAACCATTTTAAAAATGTAGCCCTGCACAATCATACAAGGTTATTACTATCATTTCAATCAAAGCATATGGAGACACCACCAACAATCTGAACTAAGGGGGTGATTATGATGGCGGAGGGCCCGCCACCGCCAGCCGTGCTGTGGCTGGCCCTCCGCTATCGGAGGATGATTCTCCGCCTGCCAAATTAGGATGGGAGGGGGAATCGTACCGCGACCGTGGCAGGCGCAAAGACCGGCCGCCATGAATCCGCCGTTCCGATTGCCTGGTGGAGCGTCCAGATAGCGTAAAATGGTGAAGGTGCCCTGCAGGCACCATCTGCCAGATTATGATGCTGGCCGCAGCCAGCCTTTCTGTGGTGGGTAAACCGCCATGGAAAGGCTGGCGGAGAATGCATGTCGGGCCTCTTGTGGGCCCCCCTTGTGTTGGAGAGAGGTGGTGGTGCACTGGGGGGATACCCATGGTACCCTCTGTTACCCCCTACATTTTTTTGTTGTTGCTAGTAACAAACTTATCTTCACGGGCACTCACAACAACAGAATCCAAGGTCCTCAACAAGGGACTAGGCTTCGTGCCCACTGCGGCCCTTGACAAATTCAAACTACACTGCGAACTGGCTTATTTTTTCAGAAAACTCAAGCTAAAAGCATTTTTTGAAAAAACTAACACGGATGACTCAACTGAGACCTTCAATGAAACAGGACTTAGACTGCGATCAACATTCATACCACCACCGCACTCTGTCCCGGTAGAAATCAACACTTTTGAGCAAGCAGTGTTCAACGATATAGAATCCATGACAGTCACCTCGCAGTTCCATAATAACAGCAGAGCTGAGAACAAAGCAGTGTCTGACTTAAAAACTGACGACACCATAATAATCAAACCAGCGGACAAAGGCGGAGGCCTTGTTCTAATGGACAAAAGCGATTACGATGCAGAGTGTAGACGCCTGCTAGGGGATACCAAGATTTACCTAGCACTCCAAACGGACCCGACGGAAGACCTACGCATCGAAATCATAAACTTGGTAGAAACAGCAGAGGCTACGGGTCACATCTCGAAACAGGAAGCAGACTACTTGAGCAAAACAGAAGGCAAGATCCCGTACTTTTATGTGGTCCCTAAGATGCACAAAGGCAAGATCCCACCTCCTGGTAGACCGATCGTATCAGGCATAGGTTCACTACTGGAACCTCTGTCAAGGTTTTGTGACTTTTTTCTTAAAACCATTGTACAAGGTACATCGACATATCTGAGGGACACGAAGAGCCTACTAACACTCTTGGAAAACATCAAAATGGAAGAAGACTCTATCCTTGTAAGCTTTGACATAGAAAGCCTTTATACCAACATACCACAAGATGCTACCATAAATGTGTTGAGGAAAACACTAGACAACTGCACATGGGATCACCGCACTCCTAAAGAATTCATCATAAAGTGCGCAACCCTTGCCCTCAAAAGAAACTACTTTGAATATGAGGGTTCCCTGTACCTCCATTAGGGGGTACATCTATGGGCAGTGTTTTTGCCCTTAGTGTAGCGGGTCTCTACGTGTATGATTTCGAGCAAAAATTCATTCTGGCAACTGATAATCCCTTTATTGATCACATCAAGTTCTGGCGACGATACATAGACGATGTCTTTACTATCTGGCAAGGGCCACAAGACACACTAATGTCATTCATAACCTGGCTCAACAACTGTGACTCCAACCTACGATTCACACATTGCATAGACAAAGACAAGATGGTCTTCCTGGATATCGAAATCCAGAGAGAGAACGACAGTCTAACATCAAAGACGCACTTCAAGCCAACAGCTAAAAACAACCTGCTGAGGTATGACAGCTTTCATCCCCGCCCCCTTAGGGAAAACTTACCCTATGGTCAGTATCTCCGATTAAGAAGGAATTGTAGCAAACTGTCTGACTACAAAAACCAGGCGGAAGACCTCACAAAGAAACTAACCAATCGAGGCTACCCACAAAAAATCACCAATAAATGTCAGAAAAGAGCAAGGAATCAACCCCGACAAGCCTTACTCGAGGAAACAACTAAAAACAATGATACCATCCCACTCACATGTGTCACTACGTACAATGCAGTATCGAACCTGGTGAGCAAGAGTATAAAAAAACATTGGTCCATCCTCAACACGGGTAACCACAAATGGGACAAACCGCTTTTTTCTTATAAGAAAGCACGCAGTCTCAAAGACAGTCTGGTCAATACTAGACCTAAGAAAACAATGACCACCGCAATCCCAGCATCACAGAAATATGGGGACTTCCACCAGTAACGGGACACTCAAGATGTGGGGACTGCAGTGTCTGTCACCTCACCGACAACACCAAGACCCTGAACCTTGAAGATGGAAAAGTGTGGGAGCAGAGGTCACATACCAACTGCAACAGTCACAACGTCGTATATTTGATCAAATGCTCCTGTGGCAAACCTTATATAGGAATGACCACACGCAAAGTGAAGCAACGTATATCAGAACATCGCAGCACGATCAGATGCAGGAAAAACAACACAAGACTCACGGATCATTTCCTAACAGAGCATCACACCCCCAATGATATGAGGTGGACCGTGATTGAACAAATCCAACCGGGTCCAAATGCACAAACACGCCTCTTTGAAAAGGAACAACGGTGGATTTATAGACTTTCCACCCATAAGACAGGTCTTAATGACAATATTCCATGGGCATCTGTATTAAAATAATACCCGCATACCCCACTCTATGAATCACTGAGTCTTCCCTTTATCCATTTGTCTGCCCCCACTTGGCATCCTTTTCAGGTCTCCCTTGATGTGTCCTTTACCCTCATTCTATCACTACTAACATCAGTAGTGATCAAGGCACCAGTGCTTCACTTGGATTACTATCCCGGGGCATAGCTTCGGGCAACAACAGCCCCTCTTCCACCCCAACACCCACCCTCCCCGCCCTCCGTGTGTCGAATTGTCCAATGTGCATATCTGCAGGACTCGACATCATCACTTTTAATCACTGAGGGGTCAAGGCATAAAATCGTCATTTGCCCATACATCTTACACCCTACAATAATCGGTGACAGTCCTACCTAGACCACCCCCCCCACGTCATAACGCCGCCCGGCGCTCGTAGCCCCTCCTATTGCCGTAACGTAACCACGCCCATCCCGGAAGCGGCAAACATTTGATTACTGAGTCCGTCCCGCACGGCATCACTAGCCGAGCAGAGGACAGTAGAAGTAGGTTAACGGCCTGTTTCTTCACCAACAAACTGTAAGTAGACATCTTTCCCTACAGATATCCTGACACCCTGTCGGGGATCCCTTCGTTACATATTACGTGATCGAGTGAGGCACATCCCACGCCGCTCGACAAGTAAACGCGTCTCTCACTTACTCATATTCTAACATTACAGAATATGTTTCCTTTGTGTGAAGAGCCTACCCCCTGCCCGCCGAAGCACTTAAGAGCCTATAATTAAGTAAGCCATCCGTTCTCACGCCATGCAGCTTCTATGTACTTCTATGTGTTACATGTGTGTTAGTCTTGTATGTTACTTAAAAACAATGGCATAATTTGCACCGCCGATTTTCGAAATCACTGTACCTGGACATACTGAATGTAAGGACTGGGTATCACGAATGAAATTTTACGCGGAAGTATGCACCAATGTGAATATTTACGAGTGCGATAAATATAATGCATGTAGCAATGCACGCACCTATTGATAAGTGTATGTGTCCTTCAATTAACCCCCACGGACACTCAATCATCACATAATTTAATCGCATGGAGGGCTTCAAACCTCATTGGCATGAAATACGAAAGCACAGAGACACATCACGACGTAACAGGATAGTAAGCATGATCATACCTGATATGTGTTTACCTTTTTTTCTTCCCCACAGGTCTCTTTTTTCTTATGCTCGTCCACTTTGACTGAGCGTCTATACTACTGGCCATTTGCCATTAGGTACACAGGGGTTCTGGATAGGGTGCGCCTTTTAGGGGGCCCATACCGTCCGTCTCCCTGTTTTTTGGTCCTGAGGAATACCGGGTACTTACCCATTTGGTAGAAACATGTTGACCAACCCACAAAGACACATATAGAGATACTCTGGTCATAACTTCCCTACCAGTATCTCGCCATTACTTTTTAACATTGTTCAGTTGCTCTAAAATAAAAATTCAGTTTTGAGCTAGACCAGGACAATTTTTAACACTATTTTTTGCACCTACAGTCACAACCCGCTCCACTGTACTACAGGTGTTGAAGCACATCCTGGTGACGCTAGGTCACCAGGGTGGACCCCGATGATGAAGCATGTCACCACTAGGTTGGTGAGTGAGGGGTTTTATACAAAAGGATGAATTTTTTCCTTCTTGCCAATAAGTCCACCCTCCAGAGAACCTTCAATTTCTCCGTCGGGGGTACTCCTCTCTTTGTTTGAATTACCCCCCTACATTTACCTGCACTAAGTGGCAGGCACTGTGTGGTGCCTGTCACGTAGTGCAGGGAAATGCACTACATGCATTTTTAACATTGCTTCGGGTGCTGCAGCCAGCAGCAACCACCGCATGATAAAGATGCAAGATGCAACCGCCACAGTGGCGGTCGTATCATAATTCTACGTGCGGACCGCCACCATACAGGCAGCCAGTCCCAAGCACCACAACGATGACGCCCGCCATCGTAATGACTCCCTAAGTGTAGAATATGCTACAAACAGCCAATTTGGTTTTGAAAAAAAGAAAATGATAGCACTAAGCAATGTCCCTGTTACAGAGGTGCTAATCACTACAATTTACTAACTTTTCTACCAACAAAATGAAGACAACCTTAACCACCTAATGAATTATTTTGAAGACATTTGGGTTGGCAAACTGCATCACTTAGGACACAGATGCCAACCCAAATCCTAATACCATGGTGGAATGTCTATGACAACACCTTGGTAGAGGAAGCCAAAACAAACAATGCAGTGGAAGGATGGCACAATGCCTTCCAATCCACACTAGACAGAACCCCACCTACACTTTATAAATTTATAGAAGCCTTACAAAAAGAGCAAAACCACCAACTACTACGAATGGAGCAATCTGTTAGACAAATTGCACCTAAACTTAGCAAATAAACCAAAAGAATGTATAGCATGCAACATTTTGAAGTAAAATTCTTCATATACAACAAAGGAATATATTACTTAGAAATAATAGCCAAAAGCATATAAAATCAATAGTAACCTACAAAAGTCCGCAAAAATCTGATACAAAATCTAAACCAACATCACAAATAAGTTTTTTATATAAATAATAAACATAATGTTTTATCACATCAGTCGAAGCATTAAATAAACTCCAATGTTAAATAAGACTAATAAAATAAAATTATAAATGAATTATTTACATATCAACTGTAACCCTCACCAACCAAAAAGATCAAATAGCAAACTAAGTCTGTCATGTAAACAAATACCCAAAAATCAGGGGGGAACGAATCACTTGTCCTGGGTCACCAGGGTTTTTGATTTGTCGTCTGGTGGTACCGATAAAAACCCTCAATCACGTGCCCGGGCTAAATGACGGTATATCTTGATTCTCCGTCTTTATTGGTATGGGGCAGCATCATCATTGGGTCAGTGGTTGTGCTTCCTCCACCCGGAGGTTAACCACTGGTGAAACCAGTAGTGATCAGTGACCAAAAAGAAGAAAGTTAATTAAAAAGCTTGGATAACCAGAAAACAAGGATTTATTAAATCTGGGTTCAGGCTAGATAAAATTCTCGGGCGTGCAATGGAAAAGAGGTTAGGGGTCTTCTGCACTAATAAGTATCCATTAAAAAGGTCAACATGTTTCTGCCTGTTGTCGTCCAGGAGGGGTCAGTTAGGCTTTCATCAGGACACAAAGGAGAAAAGAAAAATTAGAAAAACGCCAATTTGTTGTAGGTGTGTAAGTCTAGGTACACTGCCCTGACTTATAGAGGTCTGTAAGTACCACTTTCGGGGACCTAACGGCAGAGACAGCACAAGTCGTGCGAAGCCTGCACACAAGCAGATACTTCGTCTCTGGGATCACCCGAGGAGGTCGGTAATTACTGACCAAGAGGTAGTTACAGACCTCTATATGTTAAAATAAGGTTGAAAATTGGTATACAAACAATTTAAGAAAGTTTTAAAAATTGTGAACATTAGAAAAAGAAAATGGACAATGTACAACAAACAATACTATTTAAATATAATTTATATTTGTTATATAATAATATAAAATGTATTAAAAATGTTTGAGTTATTTATCTATATGCAAATGTTTATTTTTAAGATTAAATGTATATGCTTAAAAACACATACCTTAAATAAACTTAGAAAACAAAAATAAAATGAGTAAAACATGTTATATGTTTTTATTCTATAAAAACATATCATTAACAATATTTATTACAAACATGCAACTATTTTTTAATTACATTTCTAAACACCAACAATACTAATTAAATAACATATACTATTTCTTCTACACACAAGTAAAATTTAAACGAAGGATTTCACCAAAAAGTTAAAAAACTAAATAATTACACTCCAATGTAAACCAATTTTAAGATAGTGTTGGACACTAAAGGGGTGACATTTACTATTCCACTCCATTCTAAACCAATTTGGGAAAAGTGTTGGACATTAAACTGGTGACGTTTACTATTGACGTTTACTATTTCCACTCCAATCTATACCAAGTTGGAGAAGATGTTTGGCACTAAAGGGGTGAATTTTACTATTCCCACTCCAATCTAAAACAATTTGGGGAAGGTGTTGAAAACTAAAAGAGTGACATTCACTATTACCACTCAAATCTATTCCAATTTGGAGAAGGTGTTTACAAGAAGCCAGCACAACTAGAGCGTCACTTTTGTTTGATGCTCCGGTGATGCAGGTCTCCAAATGATATCTATGAGGCAATGCAAAGCCACTCTGCATGGCTTTGCATGGCCTCATAGATATGTTGTAAGGCAAAGCAGCACAAAGCACTGTTTCGCCTTACTCTGCATCAAGGAGACGTTGCGGTGGGTGTTCCCACGCAACACCCCTGCCTCAGATTTACAGAACCACATAAACCTGGGGCAGCGTCAAAACCTTATACCTCCCAGAGCAGGGGTAATGAGGAGAAATGTTTCATTTCTCCTCGATTTCTCCTCTTTCCACGTGAGCTGCATTCTGCAGTACACATAGAATGAAGAAAATGCCTCCATGGATTGCTTTTGTGCAGAGAGGAAAAACATTGCCGCCAACAACGCAGACACCCTTGCACCATGGCGCAAGGGCTGCTGCGTTGACACTGGGCACCAAATTGTGCACCGGCACTGGCTGAAAGGACAGGAATGCACTGTATCTCATAAATACGCCAATGTTTTGCAAGTTAGGCCCTAAAGGGGTTGCATTTACTATTCCCACTCCAATATAAACCAATTTAGAGAAGGCTTTGGACACTAAAAGGGTGACATTTACTATTCCCACACCAATCTAAATAAATTCGTGGAAGGGGCTGAGCACTAAAGGGGTGACATTAACTATCCCTACTCCAATCTATACCAATGTGGAGAAGGTGTTGGAGACTAAAGGGGTGACATTTACTATTCCCACTGCAATCTAAACCAATTTATAGAAGGTTTTGGACACTGAAGGAATTAGGTTTACTATTCCCACACTTTTTTAAAGAAAGTATTTGACACTAACGGGGTGACTTTTATTATCACCACTTCAATTTGAAAAAATTTCGAGAAGGTGTTGGACACTGCATGAATGACAATGGCTATTCGCACTTCGATCTATAACAATTTCAGGAAGATGCTGGGCATTACAAGAGTGACATTTACTATTCCCACTCCAATCTTTAACAATTTTGAAAAGGGGTTGGACAGTAAATGTGTGCATTTCCTATGCCCACACCAATCTAACCCAATGTAAGTAAGGTGTTGGACACTAAAGGGGTGACATTTACTAATCCCACTCCAATCAAACAAATTGGGAGAAGGGTTCGAACACTAAAGGGGTGACATTTTAAATTTCCAATTCCAATCCAATTCAAAACTTTATTCGATTCAATACAAGAATCATAAAAGTAAAAGTACATTTACAGCACACAGTTAAGAATTCACTATAAAAACAGTTTTACAATTTATGGCACTATAAAAGTTCATTGGCAGAAAAAGTCACATAACCATATTATTGCTTTAAGTTAATCATCTCTGGTAAATACATAATTTTATCAGGCGGGGGTGTTTTTTGGGAACAAGTAAAAATAAAAAAAATAGAAAAGAATCACGGTACAGGATTATAAAGTGCACATGTCAAATGGTATAGTTCTTGGGGCAAAATTAGCCATACCGTTTCCTAATCTGGAGTGACACGCGAATAAAGTTCAACATTGCACAGCAGACTGTGGGGGATGACAGAGATATTAAGAAATCATAACCCTCTTTGTAATGGCGTATTTGTTCTTCCTTGAGAATCGGTTTGATAAACCTAGTTCTCGGGTCTTTATATAAGGAACAAAAAAGAACAAGATGCATTGTGTTTTGGCTATCTTTGTAATTACAATTGCAAGGTGGGAGTTCCTTACACCAGCCCCCCTGTTTGGGGAATGCAAAAAGAAAATGCAAAATATGTAGCCTGAATCTTGTCAAATAAAAACGCCATTGTACATGATTTGTAAAAGTCAGATAGAACTGATGCTGTAAGACAGCCTTGGGTGCATAGGGGCTGTCCATACAATTTACAATCGATGATTTCCAGTAATTCGATTTAATTACATTTTTAATATCTCCCTGTATGTTTTCAGGGTTGTCAAAGATGTCACCCAAACCAATTTTATGAAACATTTCATTTACGTAGGATAACCAGGGGATTTGGTTCATATTTGACAATTTCAAACAGTCCTGGATAATATCCTTAGTAAGCTGTAGGTCCTCCGATACCCATATTTTGCCCCATAACAACAGAGGAGAAAGACGAATAATGTCGCTTACATAATTTAAACCTAATTCATTGTGGGCGAATTTATTTGAGGAGCCTGATGGGATGGCCAAGACACGTTTTAAAAATTTGTTTTCCATAATCTGTATCGTGTCGGGGCTATCTGTCCCCCAGACCCCCGCCCCATAGGTAGCAATCGACAGACATTTTGCTTTATACAGGGTTTTTAAATGTGAAATGGGTTTTTGGCCTAATTTGCCACAAAAGCGGAACAATCCCTCTATTGAGCGACTAGCACTCTGCACTCGTGTTTTCATTAACGGTGCCCAACTTAATTTGTGATTAAAAAGATTTCCCAAATAATTAAAATTTTCAACCTTGTCAATGACGGAGGTACCCACTGCAAACTTTCTGCTCTTTGTGCCCTTTGGGCCACAGACCATGATAAAAGACTTAGCGAAATTCACTTTGAGGTCTAGGTCCAACATAAATTTGTGAAAAGCATCAAGACAGTGCTGCATGCTATTTGCAGTTAGTGTCATGAGTACCGTATCATCGGCATAGGAAAGCATTGGAGTGCTTCTACCATTTACTTTTGGGAAATCATGGCAATGGTCCAACAGGTATTTTTCCAGGCCATTAGTATATACAAGGAATAAAAAAGGAGCTAATATGCATCCTTGTCGGACACCCTCGGTCGAGGGAATGGACTTGGTTTTCTCCCCCCCTGGTCCAAACCTTATGGCCACCGTGGTGGATTCATGGAGTCTGCGAAGAAGAGTGACCAGGGGTTCCTCGAAACCCATTTCCTCCATCATTTGCCACAGCTTACTACGACACACAGTGTCAAATGCACTTGATAGGTCCATAAAAGCAAGATGGATTGAGGATTTTTTTGCCTTTATGTATTTCCCAATAATTAACGCCAAATTAAGGCACTGTTCAACAGTGCCTTTACCTTTTCTAAATCCATATTGGGAATTTACAATGAGGCCTACCGAGTCCGCCCATGATTCTAATCGTGCTAAAATAACCCTGCCCAAAATTTTGCATGATGCGTCAATTAGAGAGATTGGGCGATAGCATCGGGGATCAGATCTATCGCCCTTCTTAAAAATTGGCACCACCACTGCCTCCTTCCAGGATGCAGGAATATGGCTAGTGACGACTGCTTTAAAAACATTCAACAATACAGGTGCCCAGACTTTGATATTGTGCTTAAAAAAGTCCAATGGTACTCGGTCGGGGCCAGGTGCTTTTAATGATGTACCTTTTAATAACGCGTCCTCCACTTCTTGCAGAGTCAGCGACAAACTTAGAGAGAGGGAAGATTGGGGAACCACAGATACCCTTTCGTCTCCTGTCGGTATCACATTTGGTTGGATATTATGAGGATTAAAAATATTCCCAAAGTGGGTTTCCCACGAATCACAATCAATCTCCATTACGATATTATCCGTATCATTATTTGCAAAAAGGGGGCGATTGATGACTTCCCAGAATAGCCTACTATCCTTTAATTCTGTTGACTTTTCTAAGTCTTCCCAGGCTTGATTTTTTAAACCCAACTTCCTTGTTTTAATAGCTTCTTTATAAGCTGATCTAGCTGCTCTAACTGATTTTATATCCCTAGGTTTTTGTTTTAATGCTGCTTTTGGCGGAATCCACAAAGGGGTCAGCTGCAAAAGGGTCTGCTGCACTGAGGGTCCGCTGTGCTCCTCCGGCGTCCTGGCGCTACAGGTTCGTTTCCAAAACAAGTCCCACAGGCAAAAGGTGAGGTTTGCTTTTACCTCCGTTGGCGGGGGGGCGTGGCCAGCGGGGAGAGCAGCCCAGGTGATGGTGATTGGGCGCGCAGGGGCTCCTGGACACTGGAGTCCCCTGCCTATGCTCGCAGCCCCGCTGGTTACTCGCCTGCCCCGCGCTCCTCCTGGTGATTTAGTTGCTGCCTCCTGGCAGACGACGCGCTGCGGGACCCGCGAAGCGGGTCCGGCGAGTCGTGGAGGCGGGCGGAATCCACAAAGGGGTCAGCTGCAAAAGGGTCTGCTGCACTGAGGGTCCGCTGTGCTCCTCCGGCGTCCTGGCGCTACAGGTTCGTTTCCAAAACAAGTTTTAAATTTCCATGCCACTTTAACCCAATTGGGGAATGGGTTTGGGCACTGAAGGTGTGACATTTACTATCCCAACCCAAGCTAACACAATTGGGGGAATGTGGTGAACACTAAAGGAGTGACATTTACTATTCCCACTACAATCAAACCTAACTGGGGGAAGGTGTTGGACACTAAAGGGGTGTAATTTACTATCGCCCACTCCATCTAATCCAATTGTGAGAAGGTGTTGGATACTAAGGGGCCGATTCACAGAACTAATCTGAGATAAAATCCTAAAGTTACTACTTTTGGTATTCACAGGAGACTTTTAGTAGTAGTAAAGTTAGGATTTTGTCTTAAATTAGGATTTTGACTTAAATTAAACTTAAGTTAAACTTAAGTTTGTCTTAAGTTTTGGTTTTAAGACAAAATCCTAATTTAACACAAAATCCTAACTTTACTACTACTAAATGCCTTCTGTGAATACCAAAAGTAGTAAGTTTAGGATTTTGTCTCAGATTAGATCTGTGAATCGGCCCCAAAAGGCCTGATTAAGAGTTTGGCGGTGTGGGAGTGGGCCACCACACCACTGCCGCACTGCCACATCGTCAAACAGGGTCGCCATCTGCCCGCCAGATTACAAGTATTATTGTGGGTGGCAGGCAGGCGGAATGGCTGTCCTGCGGCGGTGCAGGTTAAAGGCTCATATGTGAGCCTTAAACTGCACTGCTGAGGGACTGCCAGTGCTCGTTCTTGCACGCCATGGACTGTGCAGTCCATACTGTAAAGGAATGGGGTGAATGCAAAGAGGGGGCACAACATGGGCCCCCTGCAAGCGCCCCCAGGAACAGGGCCAAGGGGGCTCCCTACTTTCCTCAATACCAGCACTTTCATGGAGTAAGAACCACAATGAGATTGCTGGTGGTGAAGAAAGTCGTAATATGCTTGGCGGCACCACCAAGTATATTGCGTCCCTCAGACTGCTGCGCCACCACCAGGGATCTCTGATCCCTAGCGGTTGTGGCATTGCTATGGTGGGCCGACCGCCCAAGGTGTAATCTGGCGGTCAGACTACCACAGCAGCAGTGGCCGCACCGCCACAGCTGCACCACCGTGATGCCATAATTAGGCCCCAAAGAGGTGATATTTTCGATTCCCAATCCAATCTAAACTAATTAGGGGAAGGTGTTAGACACTAAAGAGTCGAAATTTTATATTTCCACTTCAATCGTAATCAAAAACGTTTTATGCAAGGTGCTATACGCTAAGGGCCTTATTTTGAGTTTGGCGGTCTGATGGACCGACAAACCCACGGTAACATTTCTGCGGTCTGACCGCCCTATAACAAGTTGGGTGGTTGAACTGCCATGGGACTGCTGCTGCCGCCAGGGATCTGCAGCAGTCTGGAGCCCCTAATATGCTGGCAGTGCTGCATTAATCGACATTTTGCCCTCCGAACCATAAACCAGTGAAAGAAGTGATCACTTTCGAACGAACCATCTTGTCAGCAATATCACAAATGGAAAAAAAGAAAAAATGGATCAAACATAATATAACAAATTCTGAGTCCATGGCATTAACCACCCTGAAGAAAGACACATCAGTAATTAGTTAAGCAGGCAGATAAGGGTGGCTCAATTGTAATCTGGGATCGTCTACTATACATTGAGGAAGCAAAAAAACAATTGAGCGATGTCAACTGCTACCGGAAGATCAATAAAGATCCAACACCAGAGTTGAAAAATGAATTGCACTCAATCATAGATGAAGCATTCCAACAAGGCTTCCTCTGCAAAAAGGAATCAGAATACCTAAAGATCAAATATTCACAAATTCCTTTATTTTACATCTTGCCAAAAGTGCATAAAAATCAAAACAACCCCCCTGGACGTCCCATAGTTTCAGGGTGCGAGTCATTAATGGAACCGATATCCAAGTTTGTGGACTTTTTCTTGAAACCATTCTTGCCCACTGTAAAGTCATACATCAGAGATACGATGGACTTTATTAATAAATTGAGTGACATCGAATTTGACAGAAATAACCACTGGATGGTAACAATGGATATAACATCTTTGTACACCCAAATACCTCAGGATGAGGGTATACAAATTCTAAGAGAGATATTGGACACAAGAGAAAAACCACAAAAGGTGCCAACCGAGTTCATTGTTTTACTTGCAGAGTTTGCCTTGAAACGCAATTACTTCAACTTTGACGGAGATTTTTATTTCCAGGTAGGGGGCGTAGCAATGGGATGCCCATTTGCTCCTGAATTGGCAGTTTTATTTATGTCAAGGTATGAGGACAAATTCATTTATGACAATAACCCCTACGGACTTTGGATCAAAAATTGGAATTGTTACATTGACAATGTCTTTTTTGTGTGGACAGGCCCAGAAGACGAACTAAACAATTTCCATGGATGGCTGAATAATAGAACACATAAGATCAAATTCAGCCTCAACCACTCTAGGAGCAGCATGCCTTTTCTCGATGTTGAGATTTATCCATCGGAAGAAAGAGGTTTGATAACAACTCTTTTTAAGAAAGAAACAGATCGAAACAGATCACTGCACTTTTCCACCCTCGTAGCCTTAAGGAAAACCTTCCATATGGGCAATACCTACGGATTCGTAGGAATTGCCAACAAAAAACAGAATATATGAAACACTCTGAGAAGTTGACGACAAATTTGATTGACCGGGGATACCCTAAGAAATTGCTCAGAAGATGTATGAAACGAGCATGGTGGACACCGCGAGAGTGTCTCCTGGAGAAGAAGGCAAAACAAAAAATGGAGAGAATGGTACTCGTAACGACATATTGCCCCAACTCAAACCTGTTAAAAATGGTAGTCAATAGCAATTGGCATTTGATAAAAAATCTAAATGAAGAATTTACAAAACCACCTCTATTTGTCTTTCGAAAAGAATCCAGTATAGGAAATAAACTAGTGAGAGCGGCAATGCCTGCTAGAGAACAAGTAACCCTAAGAAGTATGATTGGGCTGGCACCGATCCAAGGACACCTCAAATGCGGTGGGTGCAATTGTTGTGCGACCACTGAGGAAGGCTCTGTTTTTAAACATAAGGAAATCATTTGGAAACATGAAACCTTCACTAACTGTAAATCACGGTACGTGATATACGGAATAAAATGCCAGTGTGATTTATTGTATATTGGGAAAACCAATCAGGAAATTAAAACAAGAATCCAGCAACATAAATCTAGAATTAAACGGAAGGTCCCAAATGCCCCCCTGGTACATCATTGGCAGCAAAAAGAACATACAGAGAATGATTTACGGTGGACTGTGATCGCCAAAGTTGAACAGGACATACGAGGCGGAGATCTGGAGGCAAAATTGTCAAGACATGAGGCAATGATGATAGTGAAATTTAATACAGCGACAGAAGGATTGAATGAACTTTCTGAAATGTACAGATTATCCTAAATGATACACCAGCACATGAAACCCCACTTATTCTAAATTTTTTAAAAACAGCAGTTTTATCAAATATTAGACATGCGTGGCTAATTTAGATGGAATGACGTTGATGCCCTATCAGCACACCAAGCATTCAGTGGAGGACACAATGCTTATGCACACTACAATATGGCGCTCACAAATGTGATTAAGCCTGAATCACAAAGTCAGGCGAAAACCAGCCGAACTAAGCAGCAAGTATCTAATATTCACAAATGACCCATAGCCTTTAATATATGAGCCAGTCCTAGATAATAGACCTCTTTTAGACGATTTTAGGCATTCAAAGATGGCGCGACCCGGAAGCACAGCCGGTAACTTAGATATACTGCAACCCGGCGAGCTGAAGCTTCAGTGAGAAGCCGCGTCCCAAACGAATGACTGAGGAACTTCGAGGACTGCCCGAAACTAGGGTAAGCACCACTGAAAAACCGGAACATTCCCCCCCCCCCCTTTTTTATGTTAGCGATCGGTCAAAGGCCCCCGACAAAGCGCATTTAAATGATATTCATTATGCCGGTGACATAAAATCCGCTTCGTTTTTGCAGGGGCAACAATTCAACAAATCAACCCTTCCTACCCACCATCACCAAAGTAAAAAGATTTTAGGTAAGAATGAAATTACACCTCATATACTGACAGAAGCTTTGTTCACATAAATAGAGTCCTCCCCAATGACATCGCCCTTGTTTCATTACAGGGTAGAGTGTGCACGAATACCACGCATTAACTGTGAGTAGTGTTTAGCCTCATTTATGCTGTTTTGAATGGAAAAATATTGGTACAGCTCGGCTGAGCTTTGTATTTCATGTCATTTAGGTGGTCCCGCGCCGTGTTTTCCGGAGAATAGTACAATTCACTTGTTTCTGAACTTAGAGGTAAGATGTGTGGAGGTGGTTGTTGAGCTAACTAGCAGTTTCAGATATGGTTATGAGTATACACCTAATACAGGTCTCCCCTCTCCATTCACAGTGTGTGGTCCTGATGAGAACTCCGCAATAAGAAGAGTTCGAAACGCGTAGACCTTGTGTTTTCAAAGCCATAAGAAATCAACTAAAAATTGGAATTTTATGGATTATTGATTTGTGTTTAAATTATAATCTTTGGCTATGTAAAAAATTTGTTTTCTGAGAAATTTTATCATTGTTTGTAAATAAGAATGATATGATTGTAAGTTTGTTTGAGAATGTGTGACAGTGATTTAGTATGACATTGAGTGTGAATGATAGGAGGGTTATGGTTTATTGTACAGAATGTTTTGCATATATTGTGTGTTATAAGTTCTTTTGAAATGTAAAGATTTTTGATAAAATAAAACTAAATATTTCTAATGAAGAGAATTAAAACAAAACAAAAAGATTGAATCAAGAAACTAAGGTGTCCTCACTTTATGTTTGATTCAAAGGTGAGATGGAAAAGTGACAGCAAATTGAGATAGGCAGCATTGGCATCTCTTTAGTTTATAGTACATAAGGCAGTGCTGCTGCGGCACCACCAAGCATATTTGGAGCTTCCTCACCACCACAGTTTTCATGCCAGTGAAACCGCCATGAAAAGTGTGGTGGTGAGGAAACAAAGGAGAAGTGTGGCTCAGGGGTTAGAGGCAGCAGACCCGGAAGCTGAGATCGGTCCTGGACCAGGGTTCAATTCCCCACCTCGGCGGGTCTTGGGCTAAAAATTCCACGGACTCGATAATTCTCGCTCCGGTGCCTCCTCGACTCACGGGTTCACACTCTGCGACTCTGGGCAATAGCTTGCTTAATCTCCACAACGGCCCCTCGCGGCGGGATGCCTGACTTTCACCTTGTGGATACCCTGCTATCTCACAGGGGAATACCAGGAAGGGTTCCCTAAGCAAGCGCCGGGACACCCACTGCGGGTAGCTGTGCGCTATATAAGCTCAACTACATTTACATTTACATTTACAAAGGAGGCCCTACAGGCCCCCTAGTGCATCTGCGCCATGAGATGCACACAGAAGGGCACATATTATGCTCCCCCTGTCTGCATGCACCCCCAGTTCCTGCAGCGCAGGGACTTTAAAGTCAATGCCCTTCAGCAACGTGTAATGGCGTTCCTAGCTAAGGCTCACATATGAGCCTTAGCACTGTACCGAAGTGGGCCAGCTGCCGCAGGACCGCCCGACTTGGATTTCTTTCGCAATTTGGCAGGCAGTAGCATTATGTCAAAGGAGGTCTGGCAGCGGGGGGGGGGGCTAGTGTGACTGCCCGCTGCCACACCGCCGTAGTCATGATAAGGCCCATGTATTTTATATACACATTCAATACTCCTTATTCACACATAATTTTTGATCTATAAAATAAACTAAAATGTACTTAAAAACCCACTCACCAAAACAACAAACCTATACATTCATTTGTTGTAAACCAGATTTTATTGATTTTTCAAGTGTTCATGTCTGGCAGGCTTTGCCCTATTCAGTCAGGCCTCAGTCCTCCTCTCCCCGGTCAGGTGTTGTGGGCTGCTATGGTTCTGCTGTCTCTGCCTCATGCCCATAGGCTTTCAGTTCTCCCACTAGTCTCTCCCATGCTCTTGCCCGATCTATTTTACTGATGCCTCGTCTCGCTTCTCTAAGCAGCAATCTCTCTTCCTCCCACCCACTTTTCCAATTCCTTTTTCCGTGCTCACACTCTCTGTCCCCCTGGTGCTTTCCAGTTTCTAGCTATCTCCCGTTTAGCCAGGACATAGGCCAGGTCTTGGAATTTCCCTGTCATTTTTGTTTTGGTCATATGTGGGAACCATCCTAGTAAATAGTGGCCCGGAGGTTGTGGTACTTCTTTTTCAATGACATCTCCTATTATTCAGCAAATCTCCCAAAATACGCGCAGTGTTAGACAATCCCAAAACATGTGCAGTTTATTGCTTCATTTTCTCCACATCTGGGGCAAGTTGCTCTTTCTACGCTGAAATATCTTCGAATTAGCATCGGGGTAAGATATATGCTCTGTGGAGAACATAATAGTTTATTAGTTTGAACCTTCTGGACACTTTTAGAGTCCTCTCCACTATAATCTTATAGTCTGTTTCGGGGATCTGCCTTCCCAAGTCCTCCTCCTACTGCAACCGTAATCGCTCTAAGGGTTTATGTATGTCACAGCTGATCGCCCTAAAGAGGCAGGAAACAGTTTTAATCGCCCACGCCGAGAGCTCGACATATCGACAGCCATCGAGCGTTCGGGGTTCTGTAGCAATCAGCCACTGGATCATCTAGTTATAGTCGAGCTGCTATAATATGCAACTTTACAGATAGGTTATTTGTCACTCAGGTCTGAGGGGTATGGGGTTGTCAAGGCAGATTCGTAACTAATGAAGAGGTCTACAACTTCTTCCTCTGTGAGGTTTAGAGGGCTAGGCGTGACAGTGGTAGGTATGTAGGTAAGGAGGTGGGCTGCAACTTCCTCCTCCAAGAGGTGGCAAGGTTGCTTGCGGGGGCGCAGGTGTCTCAGGGATAGTGGTAATGGGTGAAGGAGGGGCTCGGTGTAAGGGAGGGTAGTGTTCTGCAAGAGCCTGAGATTCAAGAAGGAAAGTTCGGTGAGGTGCAGGAGGTTCTTTAGATCCAGAATGGAGTTGTGGATGCTCAGGGTTAGTTTGGTAGCTCTGCGGTGGAGAGTATCAATATCCATATAAGACGAAAGTTCTTGCGGGCAGGGGGCCGTTAGTATGGGAGAGATTCTGATGGAATGTGCTGGTAACCAAGTGGTGAGGCTAAGTCGTCCAATGTCGTGGGCCCTTGCAGAGGTTTCAATAACCATATGTGAGGGAAGATTTTGCAGGCAGGAGGTTATAGGTTTGGGGACGCTTCTGTCGGCATTTGCTGGTAGCATGTTAGAAGGACTAGGTTGGCTAGAGATGTGAGCCCTAGTGGGGGTTTCAGAAGCCATAGGAGAGGGGAGAGCTTGCAGGCCTGAGGTCAGTGGCATAGGCGCACAGTGGTTGGCATGGTAGTGGGGCTAGGTCGACCAGTGGCGTAAACCCCAGCATTGGTGGTTTGTGAAGGGCTAGGCAACCTCGACAGATTGGGGTGGTGCGGTGGGAGCATGGATGGGGGAGGGTTGTGCACATATTTTTTAAGGAGGGTAAAGAGATTCGAAAATTTAATGAGGTCTTTGGGTGGCGCTTGTATCAGGATGAAGCAGTTTTTGTATAAGGTGATGTTGAGGTCAGCACGCAGGTTTGCAGACGGTGTGATTGTGAGTTTATTGCCGTATGGGATGTTCCTGGCTTCGTGCACTTTAAGGTGGCTCGAAAAGGCATTGCGCCATAGAGATGTTTTCCTGTAGTAGTAGTCATGGGAGCGCCACCATCTTCAGTATGGCTACTCATCCAGCGACGATACTGGCAAGGAGTTCCAGAAGTTCATAGAGGATCGAATCAAGCGTATCGCTCTGCCCATATTACCCTCCAAGAGCTCAGTGGGGCTTTGTACACTTTTCCCCCCAGTTAAGGCAGGCAGCTGGGTTCCCACTGAAGGCCACCCAGATCGGCTGGTGGGGGTCTGCTAGGTGTAATTAGGAACAACTTTGATTTCTTCCTGTTGACCTTGAGGCCAGATAGCCTACCAAATTGTTCCAGTATGGACTGTGCTCCTTCCAGATCCGTTGTTATGTCCCGGAGGAACAGTAGGAGGTCGTTTGCATATAGGGCTATGTGGTGGCACGTCTCTTTAATCACCAGACCCCTTTAATGAGGGAAATAGTCTTCCCCATGCGCACCTTAGCCATTGTGTTTGTGTAAAGCAGATTGACCCATGCCAAAAATCCTCCTCTGAGACAAATCGTGGATAGTACTTCATAGAGTAAGCGCCATTCCAGTCAATGGAAGGCCTTCTCAGTGCCTACCACGAACGCGAACACCACTGCTTCTGGCCTATTATAATCTTTTGTATTCATAATAGTTAGGAGTCGCTGTGTATTTATAGCTGTGTTCCGCCCCAGGATAAACCCCGCCTGATCCTGATGGACCAATGTCGACATATGCGGTAAAAGTCGGGTTGCTAATATCTTACTTAATATTTTGTAATCCATGTTCAACATGGACAATGGCCTGTAGGCTGTGTGATCGTATGCCAGTTTTCCTGGCTTCAGCACCGGGACAATGAGGGCTTCCCTTGTGCTTTCCGGCAGCATCCCTTTTTCTCGAGCTACTGCACAGTAAGACCAATCTGGGGGCTAATTCCTCCATGTATGTTGCATAAAATTCCGCCGGTACCTGGCGTCTTGTTATGTGCCATATGTTTGATGGCTGCCCACACCTGCAATGTAACGTCCATCCCTAGCTCCTCAGTTTCTTCTGGATCTAGGGGCCATAACTGTATCCCCTCCAGATATTCTCAGGCCATCATTCCATCGCACTGCGCCAAGCTCTTATATAGCCCAGCATAATACTTAGCAAAGATATAATGAATCTTCTCCTTTGCATATTGTCTGGTGCCCTCCTCATTGTCTAACTCCACTATTGGGTAGCCCTTGCTGTGGAGATTTTCCAACCACGACAGAAGGGACCCAGGTTTGTCCCTCTCCGCATGCGTTTGTTCTAGGTAGTGTTTATAATCAAAGCACCTGAGTCTCTTGGTCTGTCTCGCTACCTCCTCTTTGGCCTCCTGAACTGTCCTCTGGAGCTTTGGGTGCTCTGCGTGTCTGCACTCCAGTACTCTGAGAGCCTTGTCTGCCTCTTTGACCTCCTTGAGGCGTGTACGTCTGGCCCCATGGTTTCTGCAATACTTTGGCCTCGCAAGACCACTTTAAAGGAGTCCCATTCTGCCTGTGGCGATGAGGCCGTCCCTTCATTGTCGGTGAAGTATTGCGTGATTTTTCCCCTAATCCCCTCCTGAAACACCTTATCCTCCAGGACGTCTGGACAAAGTCTCCAGGTAGGGATCTCAGGTCTAGGACGCGCCCACTTTAGACTTATTAGTGCTGGGGTTTGGTCTGAAATTGTGTGCGATAAATATTCTATGGTGTGTACTAGTCTCTGTATGTCTGCAGTGCATAGAAAGGCGTCTAATCTCACGTGTACGTCATGTACAGCTGAAAAGTAACAGTAATCCCTGTCCAGAGGATGAAGGGTTCTCCAGGAGTCCAACAGTCCCCATTGTTGTCACCAATTAATGAATGCCTGTGATGCACGCGCTGCTGGAGAATCCAATCCAATCCAGACAAGCTTTATTTGACATATAGTCATAAAAGCACATTACAAAAAATATTCAATAAATATACATTAAAAATGTCGTACATAGATTATAAAGCAATCCTGCTTTGGGAAAGTTAGTTAAAAAGCTTCATATTTACAAATAATAAAACGTGTACAAGATTCTTATTTATAGGACCCCAATACGGACAACTTTATCTCCGGTAATTTAGGCCTGAACTAAAGAAAAGCTGGATGAATTTGGGTGAGAGGGAGACATTTACAATACTGGTTAAATTTACTAACTAATCACAGTTTGCAAAAACAATTCACACAGGCGTTGATTTCAGTTATTACCCACATCCACCTAAGATATTTTGCAACTGCTATTGAGATAGTTGATGAAGTACTAGTGTGTATAATCCTTTCAGCTTCCACACTCCTTCTAGTACCTAGCAGTTTGCATATGGAACTCGGCCAAACGCGGCGAGGGGCTAAATGGGCAGGGCAGGCAAAAATCATAGATGCGATTGTTTCTTTGTGGGCCGCACATGCAGGACACTTATTACCACTTTTGGGAGACCACCTAGAAGTAAAAGATCTTAGGGGCAGCGAACCTGCCCTCAGCTGAAAATACAATTTCCTGTATAGTGGTTTGGTTTTGGTGTCCCAGTATGATTCAAGGCCCGAAATATGTTTAAATTCCAAAAAGATTCCTGTCCAGGAGGCAGAATCACTATTTCTCAGAGTGTTATAAGTAACCATCTCCCAATACTTTTCTTTTAAGATCTTTTTGAGGGAAAGCAGGCCTTGGTTGGTTCCTCCCAAAGCACTTTCATGCCAATATCCACTAGAACTTCTCTGACTCCCCGTAGCCAGTCAATTTTGTGAAAGTTATAACACTGGACGCAGTTTGGCAACATCAGATATGGGTTTTCTGCCTAGTTGGAGAGTCTCCTAGTGGTGAGAGGGACTTATCTAGATGCACATCGTCTACACTATTAAAGTCTCCCCCTATTATCCTGGTGCCAGTCATATATGGAGCCAGACAGTGGTTCAATTGGGTGAAGAAGGCGGATTGCTCAGTGTTGCAGGCATATACACTCACTATGCTCAGTTTGCGGCCTTCTAATCGTCCCCGTATGGCCACATACTGAGCCTCCGGATCTATCAAGGAGTCTATGAGCTGAAAGGGGACCCTTGCCTGGATCCATACCATTACCCCTTGAGCATAAGCTGAATACTTGATATAATAGGCTTGCCCTCTCCTGCACCTCTGTAATGCTATTCCCTCTTTCTTCGTGAGGTGCATTTCTTGCAGCAGAGTTATTTGAACACCCCGGCTTCAGAGGTAGGAAATCACTTTATATCTCTGTGCCATTATGTGCATTCCTCTAATGTTCCAAGTCACGCATTTATACAGCTGTGTGCCTGGTATCTAGTGTTTGATCTAAAAATATGTATTCTCATTCCCCCTCGCCCTGTTTCTTCAACTGATATAAACTCCCTTTGATCTGTGAAACATTCTGTAGGCGGTGCAACTCAAGGCCCTCCCTCTGTAGAAACTCCAAACAATTTCCCCAACTCCCACTCCCCAGGACAAGTAGTTAAACTCCTCCAATCCAAAACTAGTAAGTTAGTTCTGCATGTACCTGCTTGCAGATCCTTCAGTCAAAGGGGGTGGTCCACTGCTCCTCCATCCCTTATGGCTGCCACCCAGCTCTTAGGCATCAGGAAATCCCTTCAAGTTTGCCCCCATAGCAACCCCAGTACCATGCCTCTTGGCCGGCTGCACCGCGTGTCCCTCAGGTTCCCCTTCTCGGTTACTGCACCCACATGTCTCTCATATGATGTCATTAGCTGTTTGGGGTGTCCCCTGTGGAAGCACTGTGCTCAGGGTCTCAGACTCACAGGATCCCAGTTCGGAGTCTGACTCCATCACTGTGTCGCTGCCTCCTGGGGGTGCGCGTTCCTGTCCCTTTCCGCTCATCAACACCACCAGCTTAATCGCATTTTGCCTTTCCATTTTCGCCTCCTCCTATGTGGGGGCCAGCGCGTCTCTCTTGGTCATTCTGTTGCGGGGCGTGCCCTCTCATCTTCTTCTCTGTCCGGGCTCCCGCGGTGGTCCTGTTCCTTCGTGACTTTTCAGCCACTCCCAAGCCTCTTGTGGGTTTCGAAAGAACTCTGTTTCATCCGGCGTGGATACTCGGTACCGAGCTAGATAAAGCATTATGTATTTGTAGTGCAGTTGATGGAGTTTTTGCTTCACACTCTGGAATGAGCCCCATTGTCTGCACGTCTCTAGAAAAATACGGGACGATTCGTATTGTTGCATTGTTCACCTTGATGTCTCCCTTTTGCCACGCTTGAGCCAATATACAATCTCTATTTCTGTGGTACTACTACTACTCGCAGTAGGATCCAGGCACAGGTGGTCTCGCCGGTACTCTGTGAACTCTCTCCAATGCATAGAACTACGACAATCTTTCAGGCGCTATTTCTGTATATAGTCATTTTTCAAGGTAGTCCACCATGTTGGTGCCTTCCACTTTTTCGGGCAGTCCTACTAGGTGGATATTATTACTGTGGATCCTGTTTTTGGCATCTTCTTCCCACAGTTCTAGTGTGTGCTGTTTTGTTTTAAGGGCAGCCAACTGCTTTTTCATTGCTGCTATATCCGGTGAAGTTTCCGACAGCTGAGGCGCGTTTGCTGACAATCGCTCTATTAGCCGCCTGTGGTCCTCTCTAAGGATGCCCAAGTTGTACCTATGGAGTCTATCTTGCCGTCCAGCCGCTCACCTGAAATGGTTATGCCTGCAGGATGTCTTGCAGTGTCGGGTCCTGCGGACATTGTATGTGGGTTTAAGGATTCTTATTCTCCTCTGTCGCTCATTCGGCCAAGGTTCAATCTTTGTCCTGCCTCTTTGGCACTTTCCCCACCTTGCTATCCAGACCAGGGCTGCCTTGTGTGTTCCTATTGCTTACGTGCCTTCTTTCCAGGAGTTTCAGGTGTTTCAGCCGTCTGGAGTATAAACACCAATCACTGTTGCATCCTGCATCCCACTTTCATGTGCCGGAATGTCAATGAACAATGTTGACAACTAGATTACGGGATGAGATGTCCTTACCTTCCAAAGTGCCGGTGCTAAAATGTTGCATTTCTCCTTCTCAGGCCTCTTTATCTACTAGGAATAATAATTATTTCACTCAACTAATGAAGCCTTGTCCACCTGCAGTGGCAACACAAGATACATGCAACATTCCAAAATACAATCAGAAAACGGTCTCAAAAGTTAGCTGGAAAATACATTAGAATTGTTTTTTAGGCCCACAGTTAGGCTAAATTAGCAACTCACAGATTACATTATGTGCACACTTACTATAAACAACTTATAAATACATTAATCACATTTAAACAGATATGAGTGATAAGTTTTAACATATTAAGGGTTGGTCTAATGGCTACAGTGGTCGACCTCGAAGATGGGTTCGAGTCTCGACAGGGACGCTCAGAATCCTGTGATTCTGGGCAAATCACTTAGGGCTAGATGTAGGTAATCACAATTTACTGATTCTTAAATACCGAATTTTACCGATTCGGTATTTAAAGAATCGGTAAATGTGATGTAGGTGATAAAATGGGTACTTACTGATTCGGTAATATTCCTTATTACCGAATCGGTAATACCGATTCGGTAATGAGGAATACCTTCTCATTCATTCCTATGGGCCTGGAGGCCCATAGGAATTAATGGGAAGCCATTCACTATTACCGATTCGGTAAATAGCGAATCGGTAATAGCGGGAGCATATTCAAGGGTGGCAGGGTGTCACATTGACACCCTGTTGCACCCCTGAATCGTGCATGTGTGCACATGTGGCGCCCATACATGCCCTAAGGGCATGTATGTCTGCCACATGGCACTTTTAAAAAACCAAATAATTGCTTTTTGAAAGGTATTCGGTATGTACCGTATCACATAAAAAATGTCCATGGGTCTAAGTACAACAAACCTACTACCTTAATAAAGATGTGATGTGAGAAGCAACACAGGATAAAAAATGTGTAACTAATCCTGGAATTCTCCTAATAAATAAGGATACCCATCAGCCACCACACGGTACCGCCCTGGTCATCATCTGGGACACCTTTTGGACCTTCCCATTAAGACATAAATGATGAATCAGAACTAGATGGAATGTCTTACATCAAATTGTGACTCACCGTACGGTCCTTCTGATGTTGACTAATGATCTAGTGTGATGGGTAGAACAAAATTGCAGTGCATGTGAGTGTAAAAAAGTGTATTAAGATTGGGTGAATGAGCAACACTACATTTTATTGTTTTTACTCAATTCCCCAAGATTAAAAACAGAGCAAAAAAAGAGCAGTTTTAAACAAATATCTGCCCAGATAGAGTATCAGTCGGGGAAACATCCTTTACAACGCAACTTTTACCACGCAGTGCCTTTACAACGCAGGTTTTACAACGAAAACCATTACAACGCATTGCGCTGGGGGGCGCTCTGGGATAGGGAATAGATTTAATTTACTATCCAACACCTTCCCTAGTGTCCACGGGGACTGGAGTTGGAATAGTAAATTAAACTATTCACTATCCAGCACCCCAAAGTGCTATGCGTTGTAATGGTATGCGTTGTAAAAACCGCGTTGTAACAGCATGCGTGGTAAAAGCATGCGTTGTAACGTCATACATCCATAGGTCGACATGTTTCAGCAATTTAAATGGAACCTTTTGTCCTTGCCTTCCTCAGGACCTTTAATAATGATTGCTACTGCAATGTGCAATGTAAACAAAATTGTGTTAACAAATAAACAAAAAGAAAGATATCACCTGGAGTCCTAGGTGTCTACTGATTCCTTTCTGCATATGGACTGATTTGTCACTGAGAAAGAAATAAAAGTATTACTATATTGTAGTGCGCATCTTTAAGAAAAGGTGTAAGCAAATCATCAGGTGTCTTGTTATTTCGACATCCTGGTATTACATACATGTAAATCTCAGTTGCATTATGCTAACACTAGTATTCATTAAATCATGTATTATCCTATCACATTGATGTAATTTAAACCCTGCTTACCTATTTTGTAGTTGGTGGTAAATAACGAATCCTTAAAGCAGAAATGCACTCACTTGAGCGCTTCCTACATAGGTTTTAAGGATTCGGTAATTTACCGATTCCTTAAAATAAGGAATCAGAATTTTACTGATTCCTTAAAATAACGAATCAGTAAATTACCGAATCCTTATTTGGGCTTCCTACATTGTAAAGGGCTAAATACCGGTCGGTAACGGGAAAATTACAGATTTTTGGCCATTACCGACCGGTATTAGGCTACCTACATCTGGCCCTTAATCTCCCTGTGCCAAATAAAAAAATGTATGTGTCCTTCTGTAATGCAACTGGTGCTCATTTAAAGCGCTCTGATACCTTCTGGTCTAGTTTGTGTTATATAAAACTCCTGTAAAAAAATAATCAATAAAAACAGGTAGTTTGTATCCTTTGTGTATAACACAGAAAACACAGAGGGTCTATCAGCTTAATTATATAGCTGGACTGTCATTCCGAGTCACCAGGATCTCGGGGTGTATAAATCGCATGAAGACAGCATAATTCAATATACGGTGAACACCATGTGTATAGGAAAAGCCAACACAGCGCAGATCATTCATACATGGCTGACAAATCCAGAACAATTAGTGAAGGGTTTCCATCAAATAGACTCAGTGATCAGTCCTATCATTTGGCCAAACCCAAGTGCATGTCAGTCTGGTCCCCTGATCATTGGGACAGCAAACACTGCACAATCTATTGCTGGTTAAGGATTTGGTCCACCAACATATGCGAACCGTCAGTGAAGGCGGATCCTTGATGGTCAAGTGAATAGCAGTGCAACAAAGAAATAGTGACTTTAAAATAGGATGGAGTGTCCTCCTACTAATAACTTTATTCTGCGGACGAACCACACCTCCTAGTTAAAAACCAAGAGCAGTGCAAGAGAGACAGTCAAACAAATATCTGTCTGATAACGGGCCAACATGTTTCTGCTTATCGGGTATAAAATCCCATGTCATTCGTCAGGGCCTCTGTTCTTTCAATAGTTGCACAAGTAGTAGTGAAACAAAAGAAACACCACCACCACCAAAGTGAAAGAAATAAAAAGTTAGAAAGGTTAAATACGGTACAACCTGTAACAACCGCAGACATTAGCCCTCCATGTCAATAAGGAAATACAAATTCTATGGAGGAAAATGTATAGTCGTTAATTATGGACTGACTGTGTCAGTTACCCACACACCTGGTATCACCAAAAATAAATGAAAAAACTATATCATATATTCATGCTCACCCTCCATGGTAGGGAGAAGGACCTCACCTCACCTGGACCTTGCTCAGGTTGTACGAGGCCCCGCGCTACATAGATACAAGAAGGGAAACAGAAATGGAGCACCCTAAAGCGTAGATTAATCAGCCTATTGATATGCCCAATGTGATTCCTGTATAAAAAATCCCCTTATATCTAGGGACCAAAATGTAATGAGACTCTAGCACTCAAACATAGTGAGCCCTGCCTCAAAGCCTCCCAGGTCTATCATCTAACACAAAATTGTACTCATACAGATATATTACGTGTTACTAGTGTCACTAGTCAAAAGCTACAAACTAAATCAACAACATTCTCTATAACTGTATTTACATACTGGGATTAAAAAGACTCCTTATTAGTATGATCTGTTGTAGACTCACCTATCCGTCGGTACCTCATGAATGAAGAAGCAGGGAGATACCACTGGGCACTAATCAAACCACTCTGGGATCACATAACATATACAATTCAAGACCTTCATTAATAACTGAGGCGGAGGGTTACCATACAATCAACCCCCGGAGACACTATTAAAGAAGAGACCATCTACAAGTCGGTGCCTCCCCCAAGTCTCAGATGGAAGCTTGAGGTACCGACGGATAGGTGAGTCTACAACAGATCAGACTAATAAGGAGTCTTTTTAATCCCAGTATGTAAATACAGTTATAGAGAATGTTGTTGATTTAGTTTGTAGCTTTTGACTAGTGACACTAGTAACACGTAATATATCTGCATGAGCACAATTTTGTGTTAGATGATAGACCTGGGAGGCTTTGAGGCAGGGCTCACTATGTTTGAGTGCTAGAGTCTCATTACATTTTGGTCCCTAGATATAAGGGGATTTTTTATACAGGAATCACATTGGGCATATCAATAGGCTGTGTAATCTACGCTTTAGGGTGCTCCCTTTCTGTTTCCCTTCTTGTATCTATGTAGCGCGGGGCCTCGTACAACCTGAGCAAGGTCCAGGTGAGGTGAGGTCCTTCTCCCTACCATGGAGGGTGAGCATGAATATATGATATAGTTTTTTCATTTATTTTTGGTGATACCAGGTGTGTGGGTAACTGACACAGTCAGTCCATAATTAACGACTATACATTTTCCTCCATAGAATTTGTATTTCCTTATTGACATGGAGGGCTAATGTCTGCGGTTGTTACAGGTTGTACCGTATTCAACCTTTCTAATTTTTTATTTCTCTCACTTTGGTGGTGGTGGGGTTTCTTTTGTTTCACTACTACTTGTGCAACTATTGAAAGAACAGAGGCCCTGACGAATGCCATGGGATTTTATACCCGATAGGCAGAAACATGTTGGCCCGTTATCAGACAGATATTTGTTTGACTGTCTCTCTTGCACTGTTCTTGGTTTTTAACTAGGAGGTGTGATTCGTCCGCAGAATAAAGTGATTAGTAGGAGGACACTCCATCCTATTTTAAAGTCACTATTTCTTTGTTGCACTGCTATTCACTTGACCATCAAGGATCAGCCATCACTGACGGTTCGTGTATGTTGGTGGACCAAATCCTTACCAGCAATAGATGGTGCGGTGTTTGCTGTCCCAATGATCAGGGGACCAGACTGACATGCACTTGGGTTTTGCCAAATGATAGGGCTGATCACTGAGTCTATTTGATGGAAACCCTTCACTAATTGTTCTGGATTTGTCAGCCATGTATGAATGATCTGCGCTGTGTTGGCTTTTCCTACGCACATGGTGTTCACCGTATATTGAATTATGCTGTCTTCATGTGATTTATACACCCCGAGATCCTGGTGACTCGGACTGACAGTCCAGCTATAAAATTAAGCTGATAGACCCTCTGTGTTTTCTGTGTTATACATATAGAAGTTGCTGGGGATAATAACCAGGTACGGGTCTTTAAACCTTATATCCCTTGGACCCTCCCTGAATCAGTTTTGTTGATGATTTGAGTTTGTATCCTTTCACACATTACTAATTCCCACCCTTGTCAGTCTATTTCTAAAGTACACATGAAAGTCTGGTTATTCATGAGGATACGTAATCATCTTGTATTATGCTTTTTTCATTTATTAGTCTCACAGAATGTATGTCAATGCAAACTAACTGTGATTATAACACACTCCTAATGTTACTTCATAAAGGGGCTCAAACTACTTTCCTCCAAAGGCAACAGGAAGAAGCTAAAAAAAGAAACACATATTTCGCAAAATCCTTATTATAATATTGCCTCATCATTGTTTCAAATATTCCCAGCAGTCTCAGCTTTTGATGCACCCACTGATTGCCCCTGCTTCTTAAGATTTTCTTTTGGGTTTCTGTAGATCAATGTCTATGTTAAGCAATGCTATACTAAAAAGCTATTTATCTGGAGTTCAATGAAAACGTGGTTATAAATAGCTGAGAATTATCATGATATCCTTGTCCAAATATTGACCTGCAGATATACTGTGAATATAATATTGTCTCCCAAAATATTGTCACAGTGTAGCTGGTAAAAGTAGATCTACACTTATCCTGATGATAATTGTGAAGCTCATATTATGGTCACAATACATCTGCTGGTCAGTATTCCGACTGCAATATTATCATTTACAACCTAAATAGGTTAAGCTCAGTATGGTTGCTATGTGGAAAGGTGCTAGAGAGGCAGGAAGACTGACATACCTTGCTAGGCATCTTTAACTCCATCACCATCCTAAACAGTTTGCCTCTCCAGGCTTGGGCCACTACCCTGTACAAAAAGGTTGTCCTTCCAGGATTAATAATATTACCTAAATATTACGACTTTGCTCAGGTTGTGATAGTGTGCCTCACAGTCTCAGACAACAAAGCACACTGCAAACATGGTAATGCCACAAATGGGCTGTTGGGATGGGAAGGTCCCATACATGATGTTGCAAGGAAGCACTTCTTACCTGAAGTTCCCAAGTGTGAGTCTCTGCTGTGTTTGGGCCTTTTTTGACCTTCACACACATGGCCATCATGTTTGTACACTGAGGAACCCTTTAGTTATGATCTTGAGGTGCAGAATGGTGCTCTGATGCCTGGATGGGTGTACCATGGTACCCTCTCTAAGGAGAGGGAACACCATCAGTTTGCCTGGGAGCGGTGTGGCACAGAGGCCAGAGGGACTGATTCTATAGCGCGGGGCTCATGGTTCAATCCCCAGTGGCAGCTCAGCATCTTGTAACTCTAGGCAATAGCTCACATAATCTCCCAGCGCCTGGATACCCTTAGGGGTGATAAGTTTGCACTTTACAAATGTGGAATTTATTATACAGCACTGGCAGTATTAGCAGCAAGTCAAATGAAAATTACAGGAAAGGCCTTTTTAGGTCTCGCCTGGCGTTAGCAGCGCACATGCGCTGCCCTTACCATGCGAGAGCCTCTTGGAATCAATACGGATTCATGTCTCGTGCCTCTGCTCCGCCTGTACTTTTGATTGGCGAGCGTTGTTTCTCATCACTGTTTATGTTAAACTCAGCTTGCACCATAGTGTCTTTGGCCCCACCTGGTTGCCATCCTGTCCACTTTAGGCCACGCCCACCTGGACTGGATGTTTTACTAGCAGAGTTATACCCTCTCCTTAATTAGTGGCAGAGAACTCATTCTGGCTATGAAGCGCGATCTTTCAAGTTGTGTGTTGACACCGCGCTTTCACTGCCGTAAACGTTTGCAAACATTAGTTCTTACTTTTCAGCAGCGCACACACCGTGCTTTCACTGCCATGACGTTTGCGCTGTTGAAAAGTACGAATTAATTTTTGCAAACATCACGGCAGTGAAAGCGCCATGTGTGCGTTGTTGAAAAGTAAAAATTATTGTTTCCTCCTCATGCAGTGCCTTTTTCAAACATTAATTCTTACTTTTCAACAGCACACACACCGCGCTTTTACTGCTGTGACATTTGCAAACATTAATTCTTGACTTTTCAACAGCGCACACACCGCGATTTCACTGCAGTGACGTTTGCGCTGTTGAAAAGTAAGAATTAATGTTTGAAAATGTCGCACCAGTGAAAGCGCGCTGTGTGCACTGTTGAAAAGTAAGACTTAATGTTTGCACACACCACGCTTTCCCTTTATTAAAGGGCTGCAGGGGAGGGATACAGGGGGCAAGGCGGACTGGTTCTCTTTCATTTTCATAGGGTAGAGGGGCCAAAGAGTCATGGCTTAGTCTTTGAGGATAGCAAGAGCATGAACACTGTAGGAGAGTAGGGTCTGCTATCCTATGGTCACCCCAATTTTTGCTTTTTGCTTCACTGGTTTTCGACTTAATGTGGCTGTGGGCCTGCTAATCAGACCCCCAGCCTGCTGTTCTCTCTCTAAATTCACAGACATGTACTATAGGTACATAACCAATTTGGTACTGGACACCTTGTCAGCCCCTATCCAGTGCACACTAGGTGCCAAGGGCATAGGTGCATCCAAGGCCTACCAGGGGCTGCAGCATATCTTTTGCCACCCCTGGCTGGTACTTAAATCTACACAACTGGCTGTTCCCACAGCTGGGGCAAGGTGGTGTACTCACCCCTTGCTTAGATGTAGTATACCTATGTCTAAACCTATATCTGGACACATTTATACCTATCAGTCACTCCTATGGCAGGCCTTTACAGTCCTGGAGGCAGAGTGCTTGGTTTTATGTGAGATGGTGCTCTAGCATGAGCTGAGCCTATCTGCAGTGTTGGGACTAATTCCTTAATGCTGTTCCAGTGATACTGCCATACCATATACTCTTAAGTGCATTATAATCCTTACGGTTATTGCAACTCTGGTTTGGCTTTATCAAAACATGTCGTGTTTGGTGTCATACACATTTGAATACTATCCCCTTGCCAGTCCTTGTAATGGGGATAGCATCCCACCCTTCTAGAGGGTGAAGGCATGTTTCTTACTGAAAACGCGGTTAATCCTAACCAGAGCCCCAGCATCACAAAACGGATGCTGCTGCCACAGACACATGTCTGGCCTCCTTCTGCTGACCGAAACTCGGCAGAGGACGCCTGGACAAAGGGTTTCCTGTCACAGGGAGGTGTCACACCACCCCAGACAGGAGATAGTGGATTGTAGCAGGGAGGGTTGAATGAAACTAGACACAGCCTGGGGCGCACAAGGTGTCCCTGGGCAGATTCCAGTCAAACCGGTTCTGGGGCCATCCTGCCCCAGTGCTGCGTGAAACTGGACAAAGGGGAAGGGGTGTAACCACCCCCTTCCCAGGTCCCACCAATAGGAGGGACCTAGCAGGTAATCCAGCCCCTTGATTCCACTTAAAAGTAGGAGCTGTGCCAATGCACATCAGATTATCCTGACTGAAACTTATGAAATGAAACTCTGGACCCTTCGACATCCCACTCCTCGTGGAAGACTGAAGAATCTCCCTTGTGGTCAAGGAGTGACCACGCTGTGCAAACAGGCACCATCCAGCACCTCAACATTTGCTTTGTTGCAGTTCCCGCCAGGACTCAAGCAACAGAGATCAACAAGACCCAGCGTGCCTGCCTTCTAACAGCCCGATCCACAGTCCCTGCAGAGCTGAGACCCGTGGAGGCGACCTGAAGCGTGGGAGCGGCCATCTTGGAGGAACTACGAAGCGCTGACCGTGCAGCATCCGAGGCCCCCTCGAAGCTCTGCATTGGAGTCTGAGAAGCTCCAACCCCGAGCAGCTTGTGCACTGAAGCTCACCCCTCTAAACTCACGAGTGCTGCGTGGGGCCCTTTTGCATTTCCTGCTTGACGCGTTGGTCCGGTCGCTTGCCTGTTGGCTAGTGGCCCCAGTACCGACGAAACCTTGAATTTACACAGCTTGTCTGGTTGCTCCAGACTGGCACTCTCTCCCCTGAAAAGGAGCACCCGCCCAGACCTTGCTGGTCCGAGTGTTAAGCCATCTTTTAATCCTACGTGGGTTGCCTTTGCCAAGGCTTGTTGACTCCGATCTTGAAGCCGACACCGCCGACAGCGAGAACCTTTGTGGGACAGCTCGTGATTCACTCCAGGACATCCTCGGTGCCCCAGAGACCACGTGGCAGTGAGAAGCTACACAACATCGACCTGATTGCGCCCGACATTGCCTGGTTCCTTCCTGGTCACTGGCTAGTGACCCAGACTCTGTCCCCTCTGCTTTCAGGTACTCTACAACTTCGATCCACCCTTGGATCCCACCGGACACTTCTCTTCTGGACACCTGCAGCATCTTCATCTCCAGGCACCCTAGATCTTCGTGACGAAACCCGACACATCTTTGCTCCTGTGCACCCGCTTCCTGTGGGTGAGGTAACTCTTGAATGCCGATGCTCCTGTAGTAGTGTACACCTCTAGTGGCTAAGTCTAAAGTTTTGTCCTTCTAGTCCAGTCGGAAGACTCTTAAAACTGTAACTCGATAACTTTTACGCACCATTGACTTTACATTGGTGCAAGCTTGTGTTTTAGGCACTGCACCCGAATCCCGCGGGCTACTCTCGTCCTAACTGCTGTTAGTGCATCGTAGTCCAAGCGATTCCCAAGGCCCTAGGCCTTACCCCCGATCGATTAGTGATTGTTATACCACTTTATTGATATATGGTTTGAGTGGCCACCGGCCTCATCCAAATTGTGCAACTTGTCTATGTTATACTGTGCTTTTATTTAAACGCTTGTGCTTCATTGCTCATAAAAGTAGTGGGGATTATTTTAAGAATAAATACATATATTTTGATAATATATAACTTGTGTGGTGTCCTTTCATTTGGTATTACAGGATTGCAGATGGTAAAACAGCTCGCTTCACTCGCCCTCTGAAGTTAAGCCTTTAAGGCTGCTTAGTCCATGCTACCCCTAGGATAGCTTGTCTATAAGGTTGACTTACAACCACCACCATAAGGGATTGTTGGACTGATATAAGGTGCCCCCAGAACTGGAGACATCATACATCAGGCCAACTTCTCACAAACACCTCTTTGAATTAGTGGATGTATAACTCACAATAAGTATAATGTCCAATCCGTGTTATTCTTTCTGAAAAACAAATTAAACTATATTCACGTTAAGTAAAAGTAGCTTCTGGCGGTTTTATGGAATTAATTAATGTCCTGCCTCTGGGCTGCCTAACATCTGTACCTCCATATGTACTCTCACATTTCCTGTTTACGTTTGTGACAAAGACAGTGGTTCAAAATGCAAGTGTAACTCTAGTCAGATTGCCCCACAACCTGAAGTTGTACAGAATCTTATTGTTTCGTATATGTCCAGCTTGCACATGATTGGATAGTGGATTGCATATGAAAAACGCACTGTGCTTGCACCATTGGTTGGTGGTATGCTCCGTTGAAAAGTAAGAATTAATGTTTGCACACACCGTGCTTTCACATTTTAAAGGGCTGCAGGGGAGGGATGCAAGGGGCAAGGCGGACTGGTTCTCGTCCCTGCTACGCAATTATTGGTAGCTGGCAGCCCTGTGTTGTGGGTGTAGCGCGTTGGAGTGTATATGTGTGTGTGCCAACAGAATTCTCTCCTTTGTTCCCTTCCTGCTTGTGGTGTTCGACTTGCAGTATGAAGGTAAGAATGCTGGGGGAGCCATGTGTACCGCAGGACACTGTGAAATGCACATATTTAGTTCTACAGAGTATAACAAGCATTAAAAATGCAATTGGTCTCGCCTTTCATTAAGTTAAAGCCATTTGCTTTGCTACACAATACCATTAGCAAAGCAAATGGCTTTAACTTAATCAAAGGTGAGACCTATGGCATTTTCAATGCTAGTTGTTCTTCTTTACATGTTGCCTGCAGAATGGCGAGTGGCCTGCTGGCCTCACCGGTCGAAACACTCTGCCCAGCCCTATATAAGTGGGGCATTCACTACATTACATGTGCATGGATGGAGTACACGGATGTACAACTGGTGTGCATGGTAGGATGAACGAAGAGTATGTAGGATATGACTGACTGTGAGCTGAGTGGATTCTATCTGGAATTGCCACTGAAAACAAGCAGCACAAAAGGAAATTCGAGGTAGCCTGCCCGACTAGCATTCCTGAAGCCTTTATGAAGAGTCAGAATGTTGTCCTTTCCATGTTACGCCCATTAGATTGCTGGAGACCTTGTGAATTTGGAGACAGTTGTATTCTTAAATGTGTAAATTTACCCTTTTGAAAGGGACTATCCTTTTGTTTCCTTGAAGTTGCTGCTGACTTAAAGGTTGATTAGTGTGGGTACTTTCTTTTTCATTGTGTTAGTGTTTTGGATTTCTCCTAGTACTGATGCTGTACAGATAAGCTGGCTCTGCTTTGATGTAAAGGCAAACCTTTACTTCAGTCACAAGTTTATGTCTGTTATAGGAAGACCAGCCCAACAACTGCCATTAGAAGCTTTAGTCTGAGACCTTAACTGTATCTTAGATGGCCCCTCTACACTGCTTACTACAAACTTGATTGGGACACTATGCCTCATACTCCCCCTCCTGACCACCATCACTTGAAGACAAGGAGTGTGGCTGACCTGCCTGAGAATGGTTGTACAAAGTGGTAGAATCACCTCAATACAGTCCCAGGGCTACACCCATGAGATATTCTAGCTCTGCAAGTCTAACACGAGAGAAGGACTGACACTCAAGGTCATTTTGCCCTGGAATCTCCGACTGACCAGTGTAGATGACACACCCCTAGGTCTCTGGCAGCCAGCTTCCCAGTGAGGTGAACAGATGTCCAGGGGAGTAGCTTTGGGGGTGTTAGGGGTGTTACACCACCCCTAAAAAATGTATTCTGTAGTAAATAGTTGGGTATAAGTACTTTCAGTTGGGTATGGTGCAGTGTCTATCGGATTTCACCTGGGATTTTTACATGCCCACACTGACAAAAACCCACACACACTCTCTGGTGTCAGTTTTGAAGACCTTACAAATGTTTGATTAGTTTGAAAAATGATGTGTTTTAAGTGCCCCAACAATCGGCCCTCCTCTCTCTTTCCACTGCCTCTTAGGCCCCCTCATGTCGTGCTTCTCAAATAATGTGTTTTAACAAGATATCCAGTGTGATTATTAAGAAATGTAAAGCTCACAGCCCCCCAATCTTATTGACCAAGCTGCGCCCCTGCGGACATCATCTCAAGACGTCTCCAACGCTCTGCTGCCCTACTTGCTAAGAGAAGGGTGCTGGCGGTGTCCTTGGAGAAGGAGTCTGCCCACAAGAAACCCCCAGCTGTAGTTACAAACTCAGAGAAGCATACTGATCCTAGCAACCAAAGCAAGAACTTCACCACAGCAGAGAGAGCAAGTGGCACTGCAAAGAGGCTGTAAGGAGCCCCTGACACTTGGAGTTCATTCCTGATCACCTCCAAATGAGCCTTGAGATTTCCCCGGCACTCTTCCCTGATGTGGGTGGGTGTGGTGGGATTGTCTGCAAGGACTAAGATCGTTTAGATGCACCGGTGATCTGCTTATGTCATGGTGTGGACCAAAGACATGCTATCCTAAAGAAAACTAAAAGACTAAGAGCCTGATTCAGATCTCGGCAGAGGTGAATACTCCATCATAAACAGAACGGATATCCCGTCTGCTGTATTATGATCCCATTATATCCTAAGGAGATCGTAATACGGCGGACAGGATATCTGTCAGGTTTGTGATAGAGTATTCCCTCCGCCAAGATCTAAATCAGCCCCTAAGTCTGCATTCACTACTGTAGATTATACTCTGCCCCCAGTGAGTATGGGCTGCAGAGGCACTGGGACCTTCTGGGTAAACAAGTGCATCCCTACAGAATAGGCCTAGGGACATCTGTAATTCCCATACAAACTGCTATTTGATATTTGATATTTATTAACACTTGTAAAGCGCGACTATCGCTCCGGAAGGAGCATCTTGGCGCTAAGCGATCAGAGGACCAGCGTGGCGAGGAGTGGATCAGATGGCTGCGAGAACTGCTGAGTCGGGCTGGAGGAAAATCCAGGTCTTCAAGAGTTTCCTAAACTGGCTTTCTGTGGGGACGTGCCTAAGGTTAAAGGGGAGACCGTTCCATGCCTTTGACGCCAGGAATGAAAAAGTTTTACCACCTTTTGTTTTTAGTTTTATTCTAGGTATTAGAATCAAATTAGCTTCAGATGACCTCAAACAGCGCGATGGAATGTAGCGCTGAAAGCGCTTGGCTAGATAGAGAGGGCCGGTGTTCCTAGTGGCTTTGAAGACCGTGATAAGGAGTTTAAAAAGGACTCTCTTGTGGAGGGGAAGCCAGTGCAGCGTGTTGAGGGCTGCAGAGGCCGAGGACCTTTTTGGAAGTTTGAGAACTAGTCTGGCTGCTGCATGTTGGACACTTTGTAATTTCTTTAAAGAAGACTTCTTTATTCCTGCCAGGAGGCCGTTGCAATAGTCCAGCCGAGAAAGGATTAGGGCCACCGCAACTGTTTTCCTGGCAGAGATAGGGAGGAAGTCAAAGAATTTCTTCAGCTGTCGGATGAGGTTGAAACAGCACCCAGCTGTGATGCGCACATGGTCATCAAAACTCAAGGAGGAGTCAAATTGGACACCTAAGTTGCGGGCCGAGGAGACCGCACAAGGCGGTGCTTCAGAGTTTTGAGGCCACCAGTCCTTTGGTGAGAAAAGGATGTCTTTGCCTAGTGGTATTATTTCCGTTTTTGCACTGTTGCACTTAAGATGGTTAAGATTAAGCCAGGAAAAAACTTGGGAGAGGCAATTCTGAAATCTAAGGGCTGTGTCGGGGTATTTTTTATCAATAGTGACGACGAGCTGAGTGTCGTCAGCGTATGAAGTGACGAGGATGTCGTGGGATTCAATCAATGTTAGGAGGGGGGCCATATATAGATTAAAGAAGAGGGGGCTAAGTATGGACCCCTGGGGCACACCGGATGTAACAGGTCTTTCGCCGGAGAGAAAAGGGCCAAGAGAGACTGTTTGTGTTCTATTGGATAAAAATGATGTAATCCATATTAAAGCATTACCTGACACTCCAATCTCACGCATTCTATTAATGAGGATAGCGTGTGAGATGGTGTCGAATGCTGCGGTTAAGTCGAGTAGGATGAGTACGGCATGTCTTCCGTCATCCTGCAGGAACTTAATGGTGTCTGATAGCCTAATCAGTGCAGTTTCTGTTGAGTGGCCAGGGCGAAAACCAGATTGCTGTGGATGCAGAATGTGATTGTTTTCCACGAAGGTTTTTAATTCCTCGTGGACCAGCCGCTCAGTGATTTTGCCTAGTACTGGAAGTAGAGAAATGGGGTGCATATTAGATAGATCTGTAGGGGATTTGTTTTGTTTTTTCAAAAGGGGCTTGACTATGGCCTTCTTCCATTCATCGGGGACAATGCCAGAGCTGAGGGAGTCATTAATAATGGCATTGATGGAGGGGTTGACGGCCTCGATGAGGTGGTGAAGAATAGTCGGAGGGCAGGAGTCCGTAGGTGCTCCTGATTTACAAGTCATAATGGCCTTCTGTGTTTGTAGCAGGGACACTGCAGTGAAATTGTCAAGTGAAGGTATTGTAGTGCCGGCATCTTGTGTATGAATTAAGGGAGGGGGAAAGTCTTTGTGAATGGTATTTATTTTGTCAATAAAGAAATCAGCTATTTGATTGCAGAGTGCTTGAGATGGGGGTATTTCCGTTGTCAGGGCCTTGGGGTGGGTGAAGGACTTGACTATATTAAAAATGGTCTGTTGTTTTTGTTTAGCTTCCTCTATAGCTGAAGTAAAAAACTCCTTTTTGGCTTTTTTTATAATGGAGAGGTATTGTTTCCTCTGTGAGATGTAGAGGGATCTAGAAGTATCATCATAGGTTTTCCTCCACTCTCTTTCAAGGACCCTGCATTTAAGGTGGCATTCGGCGAGGGCCTGGGTATACCAGGGGGCATTAGGTTTTCTCACACGGCGAACTGATTTCAGGATGGTTGGGTTGGAGAAGGATGTAACCATTGTGTCAATCCAGGAGTGGAGATTTTTAGAATCTTGAGATACATCTCCGACAATAGTGGGAAGGGGGGCAAGGGGCCGGGGATTTAACATAATACGTTCCGCGACTTTCTTCCAATTGATCGGGAAGGGTGCGGAAGTGCGCATAGTGTTGGGTTGCGCTAAGGGTTTTGTTTTGATGGAAAAAGGGATAAAACAGTGGTCCGTCCATATTTGTGGGATCGGGGGCAAGACAGCTAGGGCAGCCGAATTAGTACAGATGCCGTCTAGCGTGTGGCCGGCCCGATGCGTTGGAGGGGAGACCAGTTGGGAGAGGCCAAAAATGTCCAGGGAGTGTTTAAAATTCAGCGTGTGGGGGTCTGAAAGGGATTCCAAATGGAGATTGAAATCACCAAGAAGGGTGAAGGTGGGGTAGTGGGTCAAGAGTGTGGCAAGGGTCTCGTCCAGGGAATCCAGAAACGAAGTGGCGTTCCCAGGGGGGCGATAGACGAGTCCTCCTGAAAAAGAAGTGGATGGGTTGATTTGAATGACAAATCCTATACCCTCACAGTGTTTGATAAAGGTCAGATCAAATGCATGGCACGTAAAGGATGACTTAACGATAATGGCTATCCCCCCACCCCTACCGGAGGGTCTGTCACGCCTAAGGATGGAAAAATCAGGGGGGAGGGCGGTTGCTAAATCGGGATTAGATGCGTCGTTTAGCCACGTTTCGGTAATGAAGATGGCGTTGAGGCCATGCGACAGTATAAGATCGTGAATGTCCTGCGCGTGGCACGTTAGGGATCTGGCATTGATCAGGCCGCAGTTGAAAGTGACAGTTTTATGTGGAGGGGGAGGGGATGGGGGAGAGATTGTGTCAGGAGGTCCTAGAGATGGCCATTTACAGAGGCGGCATGAAAAAGGGCCCCAAAGGTGATCAGTTAAGAGATGCCCCTTACAACTATGGCTGGGTCTAGTCAAGCGTATTAGGAGCAGGGCATCAGAATCATACCTGATGGCTGGAAGATTTTGGACAGTATAGCCCGCGCCTTGCGCGGTCTTAGCGCGGACGGGCGCAGACGGGCTTGGCTTAGGCGCGGCTTCGGCGCGCATCCGGCGCTCCCGCTGCGCCAGCCCGCTGCGCCGTCTGGCTGCTTTGCACATTTATAGGGAGGTAAGAGGGCGGGAAGGACGGCCCGACTTGAGCGCTGTCCCCACCTGCCTCACACAAGATGGCGCCCACCGCCGCCGGGAAGGCTGAGAAGCGGCTGGGCACGAGCAGAAAAGATGTTTAGAGGTGTCAGAGTGCCTGATAATACAATTCCCCTTAAACTGATATCCCCCACAGTCAAAAATAAGGCGGTTATAAAATTATTACAAACGCTCCAGAAACGCTATTAAAATACACAGATCGGGTATGACATTGATTAAAATTGTTCTGCAGCTCGCAGCCCCAGTTCCCCTCACCAGGGAGAGCTTCTAAAGGCGCTGAGCGCTGCGGATGGGCTAGTTTAAATACAAAAAGAGGGCGGGAAGGACGGCCCGAACTTGAGCGCTGTCCCCACCTGCCTCACACAAGATGGCGCCCACCGCCGCCGGGAAGGCTGAGAAGCGGCTGGGCACGAGCAGAAAAGATGTTTAGAGGTGTCAGAGTGCCTGATAATACAATTCCCCTTAAACTGATATCCCCCACAGTCAAAAATAAGGCGGTTATAAAATTATTACAAACGCTCCAGAAACGCTATTAAAATACACAGATCGGGTATGACATTGATTAAAATTGTTCTGCAGCTCGCAGCCCCAGTTCCCCTCACCAGGGAGAGCTTCTAAAGGCGCTGAGCGCTGCGGATGGGCTAGTTTAAATACAAAAAGAGGGCGGGAAGGACGGCCCGACTTGAGCGCTGTCCCCACCTGCCTCACACAAGATGGCGCCCACCGCCGCCGGGAAGGCTGAGACGCGGCTGGGCACGAGCAGAAAAGATGTTTAGAGGTGTCAGAGTGCCTGATAATACAATTCCCCTTAAACTGATATCCCCCACAGTCAAAAATAAGGCGGTTATAAAATTATTACAAACGCTCCAGAAACGCTATTAAAATACACAGATCGGGTATGACATTGATTAAAATTGTTCTGCAGCTCGCAGCCCCAGTTCCCCTCACCAGGGAGAGCTTCTAAAGGCCTCATGCTGCCTCATGTTTCTAAAAACGATATGGGGGTGAGCTCTGCTTCTTATTTGGGAGGGTGTTTTTTGGGTCATGAGATGCTGAACCTGAGAACTGTGACCACAGGCTAGCACGAACGTGATCCATCTGCACCCATCAGAAGCCGCTGGGAGAAAGCAGTTCTGCAGCTGGTGTTATATTCCATATAGATACCCCAATATAGGCTCAGGTAACATCGGAACCCTTCACCTATATTCTTCACTACATTACATACATAACGGGACTGACCTTTTACCTAGATACGACATTGGGTACAGAACGCAGGATTTTCCCTGGTAAAAGTCTCATACATTATGCATGGCTCCCTGCATCGACCCCAGGTAAGCCTACTGTTGCCGACTTCAAGCACCAGCTTGAGGAGTTATTCATCTTCAACTAACTATTCCAGGGACTAGTACAAGCTGACCTGAGGATCACTGACCAGAAATGAAGCCTCTCACAAAGTCTTTGTGAGCTGGCACCTGCCTAGATTTCCTATATTCCTTAGATATTTCCCATAGTCATTAAAATGTCCAGGGTTGTTGAACTGATGAATTTCACATGACCTCTTTGTGTAGCATTGTAAAGTGGTAGACTAAAGTACTTTTTCATGTTAAAGTAAAAGCACTGGCTGGACAATCTGTCATTGAATGATATTGTGCAACTTGTTCAGTTCTGAATCAATAACCCAACTCCACTCCCTGAGTAAGCCATTGCTCGCCTTGCGTCCCAGAGGGTAAAGTGCTCAATTATCAGTGTTCCTTAAGAAAAAGGCCCTGGGATATCAGTGGTTAACTGACTCAATCACCTCTATTGAGGGCATGAAGCCCCTCTGTGCCCCCAGACTATCAAACCGGTTTGACATAAGCCAACTGAAAACTCTGCTGCTCTGTACAATACATGTGATGTGAATTCGTAATACACGCTACATATAAAGACAGGATGCAAAATATTTTTCAGCAATTTCTGTTTTCTCTTATTGTTCTACATATTTTGTTCACTTTTATTTGGAAAATCATTGCCTTTTCCAGGAGCATTATAAAGTATAATACTTCGAGAAGAGAATCACCTGCAAGCTTCTCACCCACACCCGTAAAGCCCTCCACAACACCGGACGCGCCTACATGAACCACCACCTCTCTTCCACGCACCCCAAAGATCCCTCTGCTCAGCCCAGCTCTCTTTGGCGACAGTATCGTGCATCAAGAAGAGCAGAACAGGAGGACACTCCTTGTCTCTCCTCGCGGCCAAGGCATGGAACACCCTTCCCTCTCCGCCTGCAACAGACACTAACACTCTCCAAGTTTTTGAAGGACCTCAAGACCTGGCTCTTTGACGAATCACAGTGCAAATCCAGGAGCTTCAACCCCCTCTACCCCCCTCAGTGCCTTGAGACCCTTGTCGGGTGAGAAGCTGTGCTTTACAAACCCCCTGATTGACTGATTGATTGATGTGTTGGTTCGGTGTGAGAGTAATGTGAAATAGCTCTGAAAGCATCTTGCAGTGCTCCCTCTGACCTCTCACACATACCCCAGAACTTACATACAAAAAATGCAAATTATAAAAAGTTTTATGACTTTAACAACATACAGAAACAGTTGGGAGCTTTCTCTGTTTTCTTTTTCAGCTTACTCCCAGTTCTAGGTAGGTGTCCACCTTATGATGGTTGAAAAGGTAAAAAGCTCCACACGGTTGGATACCAGAAGAGAAAGGGAGAAAGTGGTTAGGCTTTCTCATTGGCTGGGTATAGTTTCTATATGATTAAAGTGTCCAGGTGAGGACTGTGAGGTCAGCAAGTCTGGTGTGCCCTTAAAAACATACTTGAGGGATCCGAGAACGGTGGCAAGATGGCGGCAGTGATGGACCCTTGAGCGTACCTCTCTTGCTGGACCCTGGTTCTCTGAGTCCGGGGATGGAGTAAAGGAGCGGTGGACACTATCACATGTCGTGGGCGGTTAGCAAACGGGTACCGGGATACTATCTCCCCATAATTGAAGGCTTCCGTGGCTTTAGCAGCGTGCCGTGGTCATTGGATATCGAAGCGGATCGGGGAGCTAGCTAGACATAGCGGATTTGCCTGACTGGGTTCTTAGTCATTGGGCGTTGCTGTTGCCGGCCCCACGCTACTGGGCGTTACGGCTCACGCGCACCTGGAGCTGGTTTCAGAGGCTTTCGGAAAGCGAGGAAGAGTGCCGCAGATTGACGGGATGCCGCCGAAGGGTTCCCGCAGTAAGCCGCGCGGGCAGGACGAATGTGGTTGAGGCGGCCAAAAACCCTGGAGTGGCCGGGCAGGTGAGGGGAAGGCGGCTCAAAGTAGCATTACCAATGCGGCAGGCTCTAAAATTTAAAAACCGTTAGAGGCGGCACAAAATCCTGGGGCCGCCATTCAGGTGTTTGCAGGAACTAAGTTAAAATCTACTGCCGTTGATAGTGGAAAGAAAATACCTGCACTCTTCGCAAATACTGCAGAAAGGCAAAAAGAGAAGGCAAAAAGAAAATTTAAAGAAAGGGAGACGGCAGTAATGGCTCAAGCCGTGGTGGTTTTGAGTAGCGATTCTGGCGGTCCAGGTGCTAATATGGATTCTGCCAGCGACTTTTGTGCGCAGAAGGGGGCTGCTAATTTGACAGACTCTGCTATTGATATGCCTCACTCGAATATACTGACGGACCCGGACTCTGGCAGTGGCTTGATTGTGAATGAAACTGGGCAAGGCTCATTGAATATGGAGACGGATTCTGGAGACTTTTACTCTCTCTCAGAGCACTCTGTGTCTTCATGTGAGGACCAGGCCATACAATACTCAGCCCAACTTTCTATGATGGATGGTATGATCACGGCAGTTCAGTGCTGGAGGAACCCGAGGAATCTGAGGATGGTCAGCTCAAGACAGTCAGGAAGTTGGATCTGGCTGCAAAAAGAGATTGTATCGTGAAACCACTGAGTCAAGAGGCGCAAATGGACTTTGAGGGGGCTGAAGGGGAGGAGGTTTCTCTGGCGTTAATCTATCGGTCCATTATGCAGCTTAGAGATGAAACAAGGGAAGAGAGCCAGAGGGCTCAAAATTTATGTTGGAAGCTGCAAAACTCTGTCAGACGACTGGTTGAATCGCATGGAGACTTTGTATCCCGATTTAATGAAGTAGAGGCAATGGTATCTACACTGGAAGACGAATTTGCACAACACTAGGCAACTACTGAAGTGGGCTTGGCTATGAAAGAGGACATCATTTGGAAGCAAGCAGACATCGAGAATCGTGCACGTCGCAATAACCTGAGGGTTCTTCAGATCCCGGAGGGGAAAGAAGGGCAAGATCCAAGGGGGTTCATTGTGGATTTGTTTAAAAAACCTTTCCCTGGCTTAACCCAATGGGACTGGGGTCGTGAAATAGAACATGCACTCAGATTTCCCTTTAAGATTCGGTTGAGGCCAGGTCAGGAAACCAAACCTAGAGCAATGCTGGTATCATTCAATAGCTTTCTGGAACGGGAGGAAGTGTTTAAGCTTGCTAGGCCTGATAAGAAGGGGAAGACTGGGGATGTAGAATTTTTTGTCCGCCCCGATCTGTGTCAACGGTCGGGGAGCTTCGATGGCAATTTCGCCAATTAATTCCGGAGTTGCAGTCCAAGGGGGCTAATGCTTTTCTAATGTTTGCAGCCAAGCTGAAGATAGTGTTTAAGGATCAAACACGATTTTTTTACTGGCATTGCTCCAGCGACAGAATTTGTACGTTCTATATAGCTAAGGTACTTATAACGGCTAATATGGTGATTTGGTAGTATATGTGTTTATGTCTATATCAACTGTAATGATAAGGTTAGGTACTCTGCTTTTGTGCTCCAAATTACTCTTTTTTCCCCCAAATTTTTGTGAGTAGGTTTGTTAAGGACTCGGCAGGGGAAGGCAAGGGGCTGCGGTAAGGCTTGCATCTAAAGGACTATCAGTCCTAAAGGCTTGTTAAAGGGGCTGGGGGGTTCTGAGGGGGTTAAAGGTGGGTGGATGGTGGGCACGAGGGGGTGGAGAGTAAGGGGGTTTAGGGGGGTTGGGTAGCACTAAGGGGGACTAAAAAGGGAAAAAATTTCACGGCGACAAGAATAGGGTCAAGTCTTAGGATACAAGAGAAATATAGCTTTGTTAGTGTTAAAGGGCGGCTTAGTTTTTTTCGCATAGGAAGACTTTATTGTGACAAGTATTTAACAATCCGTAATGTTAAACAATGGAATTAAAATTTGTTCGCTGAATGTATCAGGTCTTAACAATGTTCTAAAACGACAAAAAGTGGCTGCAGAATTACGATACATTCGGCCAGACTTACTATGTATACAGGAAACCCACATTCCATGGGCCAAGAGGGGCATTTTGAGTGAACTGGGACTTTCTTTAATATTTGCATCTGGCCAAACTAGCATGTTCGAAGTGTAGCTATTCTTGCCAGACGAAATTTTGTTACTTCTGGGCGCAAATTAACGGATAAAAATGGGCGGTGGGCTATAGTGGAGTGTGGTTGGAGGGTCATAAGATTACACTTTGTACTATCTATGGATCTAATGTTGATGATGCAGGGATTTTAGTTGATTTAAATGCTAAACTAGCTGCATTGGCACAATCAGTGATTATCTGTGGCGATATAAATATTAATTTGACTAATCAAGCTTTACAGGATGGCCCTGATAAATACAGTGGACGAAAGCCCAAAGTTTTTAAAGCACTTCATAATTTAATTTGTGATCATGGTTTGGTTGATGTTTGGGGCAAAATGAGGGGACAAGATAGCGGCTTTACATTTTACTCGCACCCACACAAAAAATTAGTAAGATTAGATTACTTTTTTGCATCTATTTCAGTATTGGGGGGTGCATCAATTCATGTACACCCAAGGATTTCCTCGGATTATGCTCCTATTGTTCTTGAACTGCCCTTAGCTAGGAGCAGACCTAAACCTAATAATTTCACATTTGATCGGAAATTATGTTTAAATGATGAGTTTAAGTAAACAAATGAAATGGCAGTTAACCCATTTTTTAACTGTATTTGTTGCTTTCCGACCCTTAGAGTATGCTTTAGCTCCCTAACCACAACTAACCACTGTTTAACCCACCTGCCCCATCCAACATCCAGTCTCATATGGGTGCCCAGATTTTAGCCCCAAGTCTTCTCTTCCTACTCCCTTTATGTCTGTAAATTGCTGTCTCAAAGCTAACCATAGCCAACAATCTTGCTCTCCAATTCAAGAAGGTTGGAGGCTCAGAGCTAATCCATTTGCTAGTAATGCTTGCTCTGACCACTGTCATCATCATAAACAAAAGTGCAATTTCAGCATTACTCATTATGATAGGGCATGACTCCGGACCCACCACTAGAATCACAAGTTCACCCGTAATGGTCGTCTGTTTTTGAAACAAAATATTTAAAAACCCTTCCAAATCCTGAAAAAACTCTGTCAATTTTGGGCAGGCAAAAACATATAGATAGAATCGGCCGCTAGCAGCCCACAGCGGTTACACTTATCCATAACTGTTTTTCCCCACCGAGACACCTTCCTAGGTGAAAAATATAAGTCCCATAAAGCCATGTAATGCTGACTACGATGTCTGCCTGTCACAAAAACACTATTAGCAAGTTCCAAGGATCTATTAATATTAAGGCCACTTACTCCTAGTTTTTGCTCCCACTTAAATTGACAATTATCCAAATCATCTGGAAGGGTTGCAACCAATTGCTGATAAAATTGCCCTATCCGGGTCTACTTCCTCATTTTCTCGTTTAGCTCAATTTTACCACATTGAGATCTGATATCCGGACCAGATTTAGCCATAAAACTCAGAATTTGCAAATATTTAAAAAAGTCTCCCCTATCTAAGTCAAACTTTTCTCGGAGCTCTGAAAAGGCCATCAAGTCCCCTTGATCCATCAGATCACCTAAACAAGAAATACATTTTCTGTCCCATTTAAAAATAACCTGATCCCTGAAAATTGGGGGAAGGAGCCCAGTGGCCTTAAACAGAGTATAACAATTTAATTTGGGGATTTTACATACCCGTTTAATTTGTTCCCACACTCGATAAGCTGCTCGTAGAGTCTTAAATCTTGTTTTTTTATAATACGATGGCTCTACGATAGTCACTAAGGAGCCATTAGCTTTCTTACCCATAATAAGCTCATAAATTGACGGTCTGTGAAACAAAGAGATAGATAGGAGCATTGCAACCCAAAATCAATGGCCCAATAATCTGTAACATGGCTGCCTAATAGTACATTATAAAGTGCAGGACACCCCAGCCTCCCCGATTTCTTGGAAGAATCATTTTCCTGTGGGCCCTTCTTGTTCTACTATACCCCCACAAAAATCTTGCACAGACTCTATCTACTTTTAAAAACACTGAGTTTGGAAATTCCAAAGGGATAGTCCTAAATAAGTACAAAAATGTGGGAAGGACAAGCATTTTGAGAACATTGCATCTCCCATGCAAAGACGATGCAAATGATTCAGCCGTTCCAGAGTAGCATTAACCTTTTCTATGACTGGTAAGATGTTCAGGGCTGGAATCTCCTCCACCTCAGGAGTAATTTTAATTCCCAGATAAGTTGCCTCTGGCGTGACTACCACGCCAGCTGGGGGATCTGGCCTGGAGTACAGCATTTGAGTCTTTCCAATATTGAGCTTATAACCTGAAAAGCAGCCAAACTGCTCTGCTAAGATTCTGATTGCTGAGAAAGCAGTTGCTAGCTCCCCAGATACTACGAGTATGTCATCGGCGTATGCCATTGCCCTGTATTCTACTCCACTAAGACTGATTGATTTAATATCCTCATGACTGTTAACTTTACACAAAAATCAATCAATATATAAAGCAAAGAAAAGGGGAAAACACGGGCACCCTTGGCGTGTGCCACGGCTAATATTAAATTCATCAGACAACATCCCTGAAATCCGTATTGAAGCCACCGGATTTATATATAAGGTCTTAATAGCTTGAATAAATGCTGGACAGAACCCTTTCCACCGCAGAACCTTCCACAGATAGCCCCAGGAAACCCTGTTGAACGCATTTTCGGCGTCCAACAGGATCACCCTAAGCGCTGAGTCCGTTGCTTGTGCCCAATCCAGAAGGTTAATTACCCTTCTGATGTGGTCGGCAGTATCCCGCCCTGGAATAAAGCCTTGATGCACACTAGCTACTAGAGGAGCAATGACCGTCCCTAGACGTAAAGCAAGATTTTTTGAGTATATTTTACTGTCAGAATTGATTAATGAAATAGATCTGTACGAGGAGGGTGATAGCTCAGACTTCCCCTTTTTTAGAAACACAACTATCGTAATTTTCCTCCATGACTCTGGTGCTATCCCTTGTTGCGCATTCAAAAACAAGGTCATAAGCTCAGACATCAAAACACGGCGGAACGTTCTATAGAATTTAAATGGGATTCAATCGGGCCCAACTACTTTGCCCTAGCTAATGATAAAATCGCTGCTTCCACCTCCTCCCATGTAACATCTGCTGCTAAGGCCGCGTTGTCTTCCTATAAAACTTTATTGGTTCCTATATTCCCACAGAAATCCTCCATATAACCTTCTGTATTTGTTACTACGTCCTCTGTATACAGCCCAGCATAAAATCTACCAAAGACCCTCAAAATGTCAGTTGGCAACTCCACGATCTTATCATCATGGTCACATATCCTAAATATTCCATTGGCACTTTCCCTTTGATGCATTCTTTTTGCTAATATCGTACCAGCATCTTCACCCAATTCGTAAACCTGAGCCCTATGGACAGATAGCTTACTAGCCATTTTTTCTATGAAGTGTTGGTGAATTTTAATTTTCATAATAGACATTGCCTTTAGTGTATCGTCTATGCTCAGCTGATGCGAGAGTTCAGCCGAGAGCTGAATCTCCAAGAGCCTAAATTGCCTCATTCGATCCTTAGTTTCTTTATTTGCTTTATTTTGCTTCCCAATCGAATAACTCATTGTAGCACCCCTAACAGCTGTTTAAATGCATCCCAGACAATAGACTCTGGAGCTGTGCCCTGATTTAGCCTAACAAAGTCTGGGATCCAAGTACACAAATATTCACAGTACTCCGGATCAAGCAGCAGATTGCGTTCAAAAGTCCATTGTCTATGCTGGTATTGAACTTTCAAGCCCCAGTCCATTACCACGGGATTGTGATCCGAGATGATCCTCGGCATTATCTCTATTTTAGAATTCACAGCCACCTCCCTTGAAATAAAAAAATAATCTAAACGGACATGCTTCCTATGGGGAGCAGAATAGTACGTATACCCTGAAGCACTGATCCTTTGATTTACCGATACATCGACCAAGCCTAGCTCTCTAGTTAAGCCTTTAATGGCTTTGAAGACCTTGGGCTTTTTCCTCATATAGGGGCGATTGCTCCCAATATCCACATCCCCCTCCAAATGAATATTGAAGTCCCCACACAGAACTAAAGGGACTGGCCACTCTGCTAGTTCAATACTTAAGTAATGTAGATCTTCCGGATCATCTAGATTGGGTCCGTACGCAGAACAAACTGTCACTGGGGAGCCATTGATAACCAGTTCCACAATAACCCAGCGTCCATAACTGTCCTCTTTTACCCGCCTCTTCCCTCCTAGGCAATATCTCATAAGAATTGCTACTCCCCTAATGTTAGAGCCTTGCTTCGTACAGCCTAACAATTCCATTCCCAAATCCCGTAGCACTTTATGATTATTCCAGGCTATATGGGTTTCCTGTAAATACAACAAATCATACCGTTGAGTCCTAAGCATCTGAGCCAGCACCCCACTTTTTCTTTTGTCATTTAACCCACAAATGTTCCATGATCAAAATAAGAATCGTCCCATCTTTATTCATTCAAATTTGATCTACTTTTCCCAACCTAGTCAAACTAAAGCAAAGCGCTTCCTCTCCAAAACAAAATAATGTCATAGTCATAATCACTCTATTCATCCTCACCCAACACCAGTCCAATGTGCCCACCTCCCCACCCTCCCCACCCTGCTTGCCCACCCCCCAAGACCCCCCACCCCTTCCCCCCTCCCCAATTGAGGCGTAAGGATCATCTCCTCAATGAGGGGAAGAAAATTGTGAAATGCACATCCCCGCTACCCCCCATGACCTCCCATAAGCCAGCTTTCCTCACACTGACACATTACGAACAATACTAACAGTACTAAAAAAAAAACACCATAAAAGATTAAATGCATGTTAACTTCACATTGCCTTCAATAATTCCTCTGCCACCATCTCTGATACAAAGTAATAAGTCTTCTCTTTCTATATCACTTTTAACTTTGCAGGGTTCAAAAGGAACGCCTGCCCCCCTTTAGCCTGAAAAGCTGAGATCAACTGGCGTAGTCTCCATCTCTGTTGGACTGTAGCCTGACAGAAGTCTGGGCGTGCAAAAAAAATCACACCCCTTACTAGACCTCCTCCTGTCTGGCCTTGCCAGATCATATAAGGCTTCACGCAACAAGTAGTTATTCAGGCAGATCAGTATTGCCCTAGGTTTTTCATTAGAACCTCCTACTTTCCCTCTCTGAACAAAAGGAAATCTGTGTGCTCAAATAATCTTAATCTCCCAGTTCCACTGTTTTAGGTCAGGGAAGGCCTCAGCGAACAACTCTATAACATATTGCCTCACATCCTTCCCCTCCATGCCTTCAGGAACCCCCAAAACGCGAAGATTGTTTCATCTAGACCGATTTTCGAGGTCAGTTAGCTTCCAATCAGTGTTCTCCTTAATTTTTGGTAGTGCTGTAATCGTCGCCTTCTGTTGAACCAACTGATCTTCCAATACAGAAATCCTCTCTTCTGCCTCAAGAATCCTTGTTGAAATTTCCTTGCTCGACCTAGCAATTCGCCGTACAGTATTTTGCAGCTTGCGGACCGCACCTTGGGTCCGTAAGCTTTCGGCCTTCGTTTCCTCCCTATGAGCCATTATCACCTCATATATTGTATTAAGCGTGATTTCACTGTCACCATCAAGATTTAAGCCAGAACCAGAGCAGGCATCGCCGCAATCAAACTGAGGTGAAGGTGAGTGGTCCCATATAAGCTGGCCAGCAGGGGTCGGAATCCCTTTTAAAAGAAGATTACCAGGATCTTGTGTCTTGCGTACTGTCTCTTGATTCATAGGATTCATAGAAAGTTCAGAACTTGGATCATCATCCTCTCTCTGAGAATCGTTTTCATCTGCCCAATCACCTCCTGCGCTCTCATTCTCATTCTCTGAAAAGTTAGACACATCAGACATAGAAAAAAACTTCCCACCAGACCCAGCCAATTCCAAATCATTCAATATTTCCTCTTTAGGATTCCCAGAATTTGCTACAGTAGCACTGCTCAAAGCATTATTCAAATCAATTGTTTTAGTCACAGGACTCTCTTCTCCAACAGTTACTGCTGCTACATTGTTGCCACTAGGCCTCCCAGCACCTGACCTGTAAGCTGGTTATCAAGTAGCTCCTCTGGTTTACCTCTTAATACCGGCTTCTTTTTAAAAATGGCAGGAACAATCCGTTCTTTCAGAGGGATACCCTGCTGCATACTTCCACTGTTCTGTGGCGCTGCAGCCGCTGGCATCTCTAAGTCAGCCTTCTGTCGCTCGCCATCCCAAGCATAATCCACCAACCGGCTTCTATTCTGCGGTCCTGTTCCATCCCCGGACTGAGAAGGAGCCACTGCCGCCGTAGTAATGCCTGCAACAGCAGCTGCCGAAGCTGCCAACGAAACTGCTTCTGTTGCGGCCGCCGCCCTCCGGGACTTTACGCCCCTCCCGCTCCCTTTCGGAGCCATTCCAGACCACAAGACGGGAACAGGAACCGCTGATAACTCTGTACAGCGCAATTCTCCACTGCCGGCTCCGCTGATCCTGGTGCCACTGACGCCAACGCTGACACTAACGGCAATCCTGCCGCTAGCGCTGCTGCTGAAGCGATGGTGACGCCACTGAGCACGGGAGCGTTTTTCACAGACAGGGGGGGGCGAGCACCAACGCCGGATCACAGCATTACCGCCACATCGTACGACCCCGGTGAGAGCTGCAAATAGGGGGAAAAATCACGGGGAGGCTACTGTGAGAAGTTGGCCTGATGTATGATGTTCACTATTCTAGTGAGCACCTTGTATCAGTCCAAACAACCCTTATGGTGGTGGTTGTAAGTCAACCTTATAGACAAGCTATCCTAGTGGTAGCATGGACTAAGCAGTCTTAGGCTTAACTCAAGAGTGCATGTGAAGCCAGCTGTTTTACCATATGCAATCCTTTTAATACCAAATGAAAGGACACCACACAAGTTATAAATTATAAAAATATATGTATTTATTACTAGAATAATCCTCTGTACTCTTTATGAGGACAGAGGCACATGCGTTTAAACAAAAGCACAGTTAAAGATACAAAAGTTGCACAGTTATGGATAGGCCCGGTGGCCACTTAAACCATATACTAAATAAGTGGTATAAGAACCACTTCACGAACAATGGTAAGGCCTAGGGCCTTGGGAATCGCTGGGACTACACTGGACTAACAGTAGTTAGGACGGGAGTAGCCCGCGGGATTCGGGTGCAGTGCTAAAAGCACACGAATGCACCAATGCAAAGCCAATGGTGCGTAAAAGTTACAATGTTACTGTTTTGGAAGTCTTCCGACTGGACTAGAACTTAGCCACTTTAAACTAGGACACTAGAGGTGCAAACCACTACAGGAGCACCGGTGTTTGATTGTTACCTCACCCACAGGAAGCGGGTGCATAGGTGCCAAAGTGTGTCGGGTTTCGTCGTAGAGTTCTATGGAGCCTGGAGATGAAGATGCTGCAGGCGGCCAGGAGAGAAGAGTCCGGTTGGATCCAAGGGTGGATCAAAGATGTAGAGTACCTGAAAGCAGAGGGGATAGAGTCTGGGTCACTAGCCAGTGACCAGGATGGAACCAGTAAGGAACCAGGCGATATCGGGCGCAATCGGGTGGTTGTGGAGAAGCTTGTCTCCGCTGCCACGTGGACTCGGGGGCATTGACGATGACCAGGAGTGGAACACGAGCTGTCCCATAAAGGCTCTCACTGTCGGCGGTGTCGGCTTCCGGATGGGAGTCAACAGGCCTTGGCAAAGGCAACACACACAGGATTGGAAGATTGCTTCTTACTCGGACCAGCAAGGTCGGAGATGCTGCTCCTTTTCAAGGGAGCGAGGGCCAGTCTGGAGCAACTAGACCAGTAGAGTAGTTTTATAGTTTCGTTGTCGTAGAGGCCACTAGCCAACGGGCAAGTGACCGGACAGATGCGTCAAGCAGGAAAATGCAAAAGGGCCCCACGCAGCACTCGATGAGTGTGGAGGGGAGATCTTCAGTGCACAAGCTGCTCGGGGCTAGGGCTTCTCAAACCCCAATGTACAGCTTCGAGGGTGCCTCGTGAGCTGCACGGTCAGCACTTTGCAGTCTTTGCAAGATGGCCAGTCCCACGTCTCACGTCACCTCCAAGGGTCTCAGCTTTGCTGTGGCTGTGGATCGGGCTGTTGGATGTCTCGGAATTTGGTTCTTGTCAATCTCTGTCGCTCGAGCTCTGGCAGGAGCTGCAACAAAGCAAACCATTGGGCGCTGGATGGTGCCTGTTTGCACAGGGTGGTCACTCCTTGACCACAAGGGAGATTCTTCAGTCTTCCACGTCGAGTGGGATGTCGAAGGGTCCAGAGTTTCATTTCAAAGTTTCAGTCAGGATTATCTAAAGTCTATGGACACAGCTCCTACCTTTATTCCAAATCAAGGGGCTGGATTACCTGCTAGGTCCCTCCTATGGGTGGGACCCAGGAAGGGGGTGGTTACATCCCTTTCCCTTTGTCCAGTTTCGTGCCAGAGCTGGGGATGGAGTGCCCCAGGACCGGTTTGAACTGGGCTATGCATGGGGAGCCTTGTGCGCCCCAGGCAGTGTCTAGTTTCACTCGCCCTGCCTGCCTCAATCCACTATCTCCTGTCTGGGGTGGTGTAACACCTCCCTGTGACAGGATACCATTTGTCCAGGCCTCCCCTGCCAGAGTTTTGTTCAGCAGCAGGAGGCCAGACTTGTGTCTGTGGCAGCAGCATCCATTTTGTGATGCTGCGACTCTGGTTAGTTTTAACCGCGTTTACAGTTACCAACATGTCTTCTCCCTCTAGAAGGGTGGAATGCTACCCCCATCACCAGAATTGGCAAAGGGGTAGTGATGAAGCAAAGCTTTGCATATTTTGCGGCTTGCCGAAATCAAGAACCTCGTTTATGTGTAACAAGGTAACCCGTGTATGTTTTACTAACATTTATATTTAGTTTGGAGAAAGACCGTGAAGCTTGCACATGTGTTTTTACTAAAATAATTACTCGTGTCCCCTAAAATGGCCGCCGCTTGTATTTTAGTTACTGCGCATGCGTCAGCCACACTCACGTGTCCTGACGCGTCTGCAGAAGTGGAGGGAAAGTTATGCGCATGCGTAATTCATAGCTGTGCTTATCATGTGGTACTGCTCGTGCCACTGCTCTTGTGATCGTGTCAATGTAGCTAACATTTAAATGCAATAAGTTTATTTCTTGATGATGAGTTAAAAGTACAAACCCTGTGATGTGTTTTCATAATGACATTATTATGTATTAATTTGTTTTCGCTTACTTTTCATGTACCGCGGGCAATGGGGGTCTGAGTGAGAGGAGAGCCATATTGGAGGTCCCTTCTGCGCCTGTGCGACATTCGGCAGCACGAGGGACCTTGGCTGATGGAACATAGCCAGCTGGCAGTGATGGGCGAGATGCTCCTGAGAAAGTCACCTCTGCCCTGCGAGAACAGCGAATGTGGCTTCTTATATGATACAATGTATTGATGCGCTACTGTTAGCTCATGGGAACCCCAAATCTGCTAGGCGGTACCCAAATATGTAAATGAAGGCTTCAAATCGTGTATTGTGATTGGTGTGTTACCCAAACCCTACCTTAGGACCAATCGAAATTGAGGGATTCTGACACTTTGCAACATTGGGGGGTGGTACACTGTCCCCAAACTGTATATCTACCCTGGGTTCACCTAGTGAACCGTCCGACTTGTCTGGTTTAGCTGACCTGTCACTGACCCAACGCACTCAATAGGTGACTGAAGATACAGAGCGCTGCGGAGCACTCTGTCCGAATTTGACCATAGACTAAGGTTTTACTGAACCTTAAAGTGCTGGCAAGGCACTTAGCTGGGAGTTCGCTGACTCAATCGGGGTCTTGATCGATAGCTGCAGAGCGGGTGGAGCTCAGGCGTTGCTTCCGAACTGTGGGTTCCGGTCCTGTCCTGAAGAGGGTCCTGTCCTGATTCCTTTCCGAGGGTATCCTGTCCTGTCCGGGGTGTCCATTCTGCACCTGCTGTCCTTTGAGGGGTATCCTTCTTTGAGGGTTTCCTGTCCTTAACTGACCCGTGGCCAGGGTTTGGTTTCCACACCTTTTTCTAGGTAAATATTACTCTGAACCTCTTGAAATTCTTGCACCTTCTAAATTTCTAACTTTGGCTTAAATAAAGATCAACATTGCATATGTTATATTTCCATGCCTTTCCGCAACTATTGAACAGTCATTTATAATTTTGCAAAGTTATTCCTATGCCTTCTCAATTATTAGAAATTATATTTTGCATAGCAGTGTGTCATTTTCTGATATGGTCTAGAACTTCGTTGCCTAGGTTGTTCAAAGGCCCTTTCACCTTAAGTGAAGCGTGTTATTCATTATAAGTTCTTCTATAGTCACACACACTTAGTCTATCCCTGTCTAGATAATACTGACTTATATAGTATTCTCTCGTTACATTTTTATTGTGTACCTTGATGATTACTCTGTCATTATTTCTTTCTGCCTATGTGTTTTACGTTATCTTGGTTATTGATTGCCTTATTTTACTGTATCTCATGCAAGAAAATATTGAACTTTAGATAAACATTTTAAAAACTTCCAGTTGTCCGTGGTCATTTAAACAATATTGAATGTCATTTGAAATTGCATTTTGCTGCCTTTCCTTTTACAGCTAGGCCCCTGATTCATTGTGGTCATTAGGCACCCGCATCGGTGGATGGTAAGTCGGGTGCACCGAAATTTGGTAGCAGGGAACACACACACACCAACTTGATAGAGCTCGTGAAGTCACCTGATCGATGTATATGGTGATTTGAAAAATATATGGGCCCTGAAGCCGGAAACGGCGAAAACTGTTGGTCGGGTGGCCTCGCGCGCTCTATCAGTTTTCTGGTAGATCAGAGGATGGTTAGGGACTAGCTAAAGGTTAGGTAGGACCAGTTAGACTAGTTAAGTCGGAAGCTGCTATTATATTAATGCTGCTAAAAGAGCGGCTGTTCTGAGGGAACTGATCACTCTCTTGTGAATACGCTGCTGAAATTTATGAATTACTGTATTGCCATTATTCTTGTTCTTATATTGTTATATGTACTAATCCATGCAATTGTAAATCGTCTAGTTAAGTGTTGTCCGAACTCCCCGGGGAATTGAAAGGGCAAGTGGTGAATAGAATCCATTGTCCTGAGGTCACAGGTTCGAGGAAAGTTAGGTGCAGGTTAGGATAACCGGGAAGCACTAACTAGGGTTTTCTGAATACATGTGTGAATAAATGACAGTAACGGGGTTCATTGGCTAAATTCCCATAGTGGCGTAACCTAGTAAGGGTCACATCGGAAGAGTAGCAGGTTCCTCGGAGCTAGCGTGAAAGCAGAGGGGTCCGCTGAGAAACCTTAAACTCGGAATATATCCCGGAAAGAAGTGGATGAGTTTAGGGGAATAACAGGTTCACCGATGCTAAAGTGAAGGGTAGGCGGAAGAGATCTGCCCGCAGCGCGTGAAAAGTAAATGGAAGTTGTTTACTTGCTGTAAAAGAATTCTTTCTCTGTCTAGACACTTGAGCACTGTGGCGAATGTGTATTTGTTGTAAATTAACCAAGCACTGAGCACTTTAAAAGAAAGAAAGTTTCCGTTACCTTGTGAAGGGAGGGAGTCAGTCGCGAAGCGCCTCTGACGTCACTCTGTGCCGCGCTGGGATTGGTAGACGCAGCGGGCGGGTAGCGGAGCTGAAATTGTAAAGGAGGGGTGAGCGCCGGAGCGTGGGAACTGTCTCACGAAGGGGCCGCGCACCCATTGGCGGAGCTTATTTTGTGTCGCGCACCCATTGGTTGCACGAATTTTCTGAAGCGTATTCTGATTGGAGGTAGTTTGTAAACAAAGTTAGCGCAGAAGTCGTATGTGGCACTCGCGGACTACAGAGACACGACCTGATCCAAGGCATCTAGGGTTTGAAAGGGATCAGTGGAAGGCTAACAGATACGATATTATGTACGGAACCAAGAGAAAAATGTCCCTTATAAATAAGGTGAAAAATTATTTTAAAACGGACAAACCGATTAAATCTAGGGAAGGTGTTCTTGTCCCAGCACCCAATACTCCTGCCTCATTCATGATGTTTGACCGAGGGTACAATACCTGTGTGTGGCTGGAGAATTGGGTGAAGTACACAAAAGATGACGGAGTATTGGCTTTTCCGTTAGATGGTACTTTCAATGGTAGGATCTTATTTAATTTAAGAACCCGAATGAATGAACTGCATCCCAGACCAAGACTAACGCAGTATGAGGCATTAGAGGAATGGGAGATTGAAGCTTTTGAAAGAGAAAGACCCCGAATGGACAAGGGTTTGACCAAGTGGTACCCCAGGCAGAAACAGGAATCCAGGGATAAAAGGATGAAACAGTGGAGGCAGAGCATGATTGTTGAGGGTCTGTTTCCCATGATGCCGGCATGTCATAACGTTGGAGCGGGTGAGAAAAGTACTGAAAAATGTAAGCATTGGGGGGCCCTGGGGGATTCAGATGATGAATTAATAGATGACATCTGTACCCGAAGTCCGCCACCTTACAATGAGGGAACCCGACCTTCCAGTGTAGGAGATGTTCCCCGACGCCACTTCCAAAAGGAAGAAGACAGGTCCCTGGGACTGGGAGGGGGTGGTCAAGTATTGCCCTATCCTGAAAAACCCGAACCGACGGAAACAAGGGATATATATCCCAAAATGCCCGCAAGCCAGGAAGAAAAATATTCACGTACGAAAACCTTTTTTCCCCGACCCTTGTATGAAAGCGAAGAGAAACCATCGAATTCAGGACTGCCTTTTGTTCAACCTCCATATGGGGAAGAGCGCAGGTCCCTTAATACTGGAACTTTATTCCCGAAACCAAATTATGGGGGAGGACCAAGTGAAACGCATCCTACTGCCCCGAGTTTTACTCCTCCATTGACACCCCAAATATTACATGACACAACTTTAAGAAGGGTACTAGTGGAAAAGGAGCAAGAGGCTCTAGCTAGACAAAGAACAGAAATAATTCAGAAAATTTCTCAGATAAATACCAGTCCTGAGGCATTGACTATTCCAGTAACTATTGGACCGGTGGTCCCGTTATACGGAAATGGTCAGGGAAATCCGATTACTCCAGTCATGACCCCAATCATAGCAACCCCGAGACAGGAACCAATCATCATAGATGATCAGTCCAGTGAGTGTGAGTCTGAAGTTGCGTTTTTGGAATTGCCAAACAAACAGACGGGAAAGGGAATACAGCAGAGGTATAACCCTTTTAATACAAAAGAAATTAAATTAGAGACAGCAACAGGTACTAGGAATGTCTCTCTGGTAACTCCGGATGAAATTGAGAGTTGGAGTCGTGAATTAGAGAAACAGACTCCGCAAACAAAACCTTTAGACCTCTACAAGCTGAGGGTCGAAATAGAAGAATTAATGGCAGGAAATGTGGGGTTGGATCGATTGAATACCTACTCTGAGGAAGAATTGTCGTTCATATGTAAAAGCTTTACAAGGAACACCAGAGTGCTCCATGAAAAACTGACCGAAACAGCAGTTAGTATGGGGGTAGATATCTCAAAATCCAAGCCCTTACAGAAACCGTACAGAGCAGACTTCTCAGACAAAGATATAGAACACCTGAATGTGGCAGGGAAGAAGTTGCAGATTAAAGAATTAATGGGGGTACTGCAGAAATGGGGAGATGTGGAAAAATGGAGAAGCAGGTGGGCGAAAAAGAGGGAAGAGGTTCGCTCCCGACAAGTGACTCCCGAGTTTGCTTTAAGAGAGGTAGAAAAACCTGAGCAGTTATGCCCCATGCGCGAAGTTCCAGGAGGGAAATATGTGCATGTCCCTTGGTCTAGGCAGGATATTGTGTCCTTCACGAACGATTTTCCAAAATTACGAGAGAAACCAGTTGACTGGTACCGGCAAGTGGAGAGGTTCGTGAAGGTACAAAAATGCCTGTGGAAAGACCTGGATGGGTTTTTCGACATTGTGGTTCCAGTAGATTTATGGACCCAGTGTAAAATAGCCATAGATTGGCCCAGTGAAGAGTATCCCAGAAACAAGGAAACAGGGGAGCCATCAAAGGATGTCATGCGAAAATATGAGCAGGTAATTCAGCACTTGAAAGAAAAGGTGCCCGCAAAGGAAACTGATTGGACAAAAATAGATAGAACAACACAGGAAAGGGACGAGACAGTGCACTCCTTCTATGAGAGGTTATTGCAGGTATTTAAAACATACAGTGGTATTGACAACATCGACCTGAAGGATATGACGCACTTTATTTACAGGTTTGTAAATGGTTTAAGACCTGAAATTTGTCAGTGGATAAAAGACAATAAAATCTGTTGGCATACTAAGAAAATGGATGAGGTCCTGCGGTACGCTAAGTACTGTGAGGACGAGATGGCAGAAAAGAAAAAGGCCCTTAAGGAGAAGGTTATGTGGGCTCAGGTGAAGCTCGCAGAACAACAGGAAAAACAATTGAGTAACATGGTTAAAAATGCTGAAAACAAAAGTCCTGGGGGAGGGGGTGGAGGAAAGCCCCGGCCCAAATTTAGCAGGGAAGAGGCTATGAAAAAATTTCCCTGCCATCAGTGCGGCGAAATTGGACACTGGCGAAACGAGTGTCCCCAATTAGTCGATGTTAATGAGAAAACTCCTGATTTAATTCCACAGACGCAGAAAGAAAGACCAAGAAAGACTCAACCCCAGGTAAAAACAGTTCAGGTGCCTCGAGTATGGACAGAGTATCTCTGGGAAACGATTATGCTGATCGAGTGGCTCAATGGTGTGCCAAAGATCGGTATATTGTAAATCCAAAACGAGGGGGGCCAGGAACCAGCTGCCAGCTTCAGGTGTTTGAGGAAGTGCCTACATGGGATGAGGTGAGAGAGTGGCAGGAGTCGGCTCCTTGGCAAGAAAGAGAGAAATGGAAGGAGGATGGATGTAGACCGAGACGTGTGGATGGTGTCATCATAGGCCCAACTGGTATGCCTGTGTTACCCCGACACTTGCTTGGCACAATGGCAAGATTAATACATGAAGGATCACACATTGGTAGGGATGCCATGATTCTGGTATTTCAACAGACTTGGTACAGTAAAAAGTTCAGGAAGGTAGCAGAGTCCCTCTGCCAGAGGTGCCTGTCATGTCAACAGATGAACCCAGGCAAGAGGACAATGGTTGAACTGAGCAAGATTGGGAGGTCAGGGGGTCCCTTTATAAAAATACAGATTGATTTCATCACCATGCCCCATTGTGAAGGAAAGCGATATGTCCTTGTCATTGTGTGCGTATTTTCGAAATGGGTAGAAGCTTACCCTACTCCCAAAAGTGACGCACTGACAGTAGCGAAGTGTTTACTAAAAGAACTGATACCTAGGTTCGGAATACCATGCATTATTGAATCAGATAAGGGTGGACATTTCCAGAATGACATACTGGCTGAACTCTGTAAGGCCTTTGGAATAAGGCAGAAACTGCATTGTGCATACCACCCAGAGGCTTCTGGAATAGTGGAACAAGTAAATGGAACTATCAAAAACAGACTAGCAAAGCTGACAGATGCTACTGGCATGAACTGGGTGAAGGCCCTGCCCCTGGTCCTGATGGGACTGAGAAGTGTTCCAGACCGCAAGACAGGCCTAAGTCCCCATGAAATCATTATGGGAAGAGTGATGAGACAAGCATGGGTGCCAGGAAGCAAATTGTTGAGCATTACTGATGATTTGGTGCTTGAATACTGCAGAAGATTGGGTGACCAAGTGCGTTCTATCTCTCGCCAGATTGGAGACGACGGCATCCTTAATCCAACGACTCCTCTCCACAACTTGGTTCCAGGAGACTGGGTCAAAATAAAGAAGCACACTCGATCAAGCTGTCTGGCACCAAGGTGGGGAAAGAAACGCCAAGTAATACTGGTGACAACCACTGCAGTGAAAGTCGCAGGTGTTCCCCAGTGGATCCACGCCGGACACACCCAGAAGGTATTGCCAGACAGAGGATTTGAAGAAGAAGGGCAACAAGCAGAGGACCCTGAAGGAGCCAGACCAGTAGCAACTAACAACGAGCAGCCCAGCACCAGTCAGGTTGCAGGAACAGCAGACGTTGGCTCAGGAGTAGTTGACTGCGAACTGCCAAGAAACCAGCCTGCTGAAGAGGTCCAGGAAACTGAGCCAGGAGTAGCTGAAGACGAGCTGCCAAGCATATGGCCAGAAGAATGGATACCGATGATTGATCTGACCGAAGATCCTATCAGAACAAGAGAACGACTTAGTGAAGGTAGAGAGTGGACTAGTCAGGAAAAGCAAGGCACAGGCGAAGAACCTCAGCCACTTGAGATTCACATCAAAACTGAGGAAGGAGAAGGTCAGACAGGGACAGAGCACGTGATTGATACAGATCCAGTGAATAAGACTGAACAAATACCCGATACTGAACAAGTGCCCGATACTGAACCAGTGCAAAATACAGAACAAGTGTTTGATACTCCTCCATTAACTCCTGATGTGGATAAGGGACAGACTAGACATAGAGTAATAGTTCGAGCAGAAGAAAATCAAGAGATCGAAGTGCTTGAACAGGATCAGATAGAGTTAGAAAAACGGGTTCAGGAAACAGGAACAGAAACAGAGACAATTGAAAGCCAAAAACAAATTATTCCTGAACAAGGCCAGATTAGTAACCAGGCAGAAGAATTTGATGCTAGCCCTGGAACTAGCCAGATAAGGGAAGTAGGAGAAGAACGTGGAGAAGAATTACCACAAGATAAAGAGAACAAGAGAATAAGAAAAGAAAGTGAAGTCCAAGTACCGACTAAGAGACTAAAGAAAAGAAACAACCTTGAGCCAAGGTTTGTAAAAAGACTGAGACTAAGGATAAAGACAGTGGAAGAAAAACGTGCAGAAGCAAGAAGAAGTGCTCGAATAGCAGAACAAGAAGAAGACTCTTCCAAAAGAAGGAGTGAGCGAATAAAAAGACAAAACAAAAAGTACAAGTCTCCTGAATGGACACTGGTTTTGGAAGAACTTGAAGATCTTGATATAACTGACGTGAGCGACGGAGAACCTGTCCCAGAGTACTCAGCTGAAGAGGAAGACGAGCCACCGTGAATTTGCACAAAGTAAGCTAGTTGTGTAAAAAGTAAAAAAAGAGGGGTGAGAACACTCCTTCTGAGCTAAAATGTCTGATTCAACAGTGAATGGTAGTCCTAGTTGCAGCCGTTTTAAGACGTGTTGCAAGGTGTGTATATGTAGTGTAGTAGTACTGATAGTTATCTGGATAGGATTAACAATTTTCATTCCCTTTGCTGTAAGTAAAGATACTAACATTGTCCCTACTGAAGTTGTAAATACTGACAATGAGGAGCTGACAACACAGAGTGTAGAAAGACATGAGAGAGCATTGAGACAAACTAAACGAGACTTAGAAGCATCAGATGAGAAAGGACTACATTATCATGGCATGAAAAACAGGACACATTTGAATGTTTTCGCAAACTTATTAATACACTATGTAGAGACTATGGAAATTGAAGATTGCTATGTCTGCATGAAGCTACCTACTTCGGTGGCTGAAGGCGTGACATACCATCATCTGCCATTAACATATGGAATTTCCTGTAGCATTTTAGCTAGTTTATTTTACAAAAGGGGACCGTTACAGTATTATTACTCTAACAATGACGTGATCTTTTCTGAACTTCCTATACGTGGGAACTTGAATCCTGTACATACCAAAACTGACACCATAAGATATATGGGAGACTACTTTCTGACTATAGGGAACATTGACATAGCAGATGCACACAGAGATAACTTGACTTGTTCTTTGCATGAGCAGGAAAAGATGTTCCTGAACATGGCAGAGAAAAGGAGAATTAAAATTCAGAAGAAGGCTAATGACGAAAGTCAGAAAAAGCCAAAGTGGGCAGAAAACATGGAAGGCACCTCATCTGGTGGAGCGGGTCCTGCTCTGTTGCTGGATTTTGAAAAGAAAGGCAAGCTATGTCTTCACCGCGAGAAGACTAGCTATTATAATAATGTTTTCATTGGTTCCAGTGAATGCGAACATAATTACAAGGTAATTGGAGGTTGGGGTTTCAAAAATGGGTCAGAGCCTGTGTTTCCTGGAATTTATTATATTTGTGGGGACAAGGCTTATTTCAAATTGCCGGATCACTGGTATGGAAGCTGCTACTTTGGCATTGTTTTCCCGAAAATATACCATGTGAATGGAAAAGCTGGAAGCAATGAAGATACTAATGGCTTAGTGCGTAGTAAAAGAGAAAGTATAGGTGAAATTATGGGTAGTATTTTCAGTGCACTGATACCTGGAGTGGGAGTGGTTCTGAACACTCACAGAATTTGCAAATTGTCTACCATAGTAGATGTGCTGTCTACTGAAACAGCTCATGGATTTCTGCTGGTCAATACCGAAATGGTTGCGATCAGATCAATGGTTTTACAAAATCGACTTGCTCTTGACACCTTATTAGCGAAAGAGGGCGGAGTCTGCCGGATGTTGAAGGCGCAACATTGTTGCACTTATATTCCGGACAAAAGTGTACAGATCAAAAGATATGTGAAAAACATTACTAATTTGGCAAAGGAACTCAAACCACTCGAGGTTGATAGTGCCTGGAAGAGACTGGTAGATGGTCTCTCAAATGTAGGTCATTGGCTTGCTAGCATAGGTAAAAGCTTATTATTCAAAATTCTGATGCCAATTGGTATTATAGGTCTTATTATACTTTCCATTTTCTTATGCTGTAAATACCGCAAGCGCACCAAAAAGCACGAGATAAATGCAAGAGGAGTGAAACGAAGTGTGGATGAGATTGAATTAGAGGAAGTGAATGATCAGATATACAAAAAGGTGAAGACTTCTCACCCTGCTAAAACTGAGAGAGAAAAGTTAGAACGGCTGCTGGAAGAAATAGAACTTTATAAAGTGTGAAAGAAAGTTGGCATCTGGTTCCATTATAATTTGTGATGATAGTAAATATCATCAAAGAGGGGATTGATGAAGCAAAGCTTTGCATATTTTGCGGCTTGCCGAAATCAAGAACCTCGTTTATGTGTAACAAGGTAACCCGTGTATGTTTTACTAACATTTATATTTAGTTTGGAGAAAGACCGTGAAGCTTGCACATGTGTTTTTACTAAAATAATTACTCGTGTCCCCTAAAATGGCCGCCGCTTGTATTTTAGTTACTGCGCATGCGTCAGCCACACTCACGTGTCCTGACGCGTCTGCAGAAGTGGAGGGAAAGTTATGCGCATGCGTAATTCATAGCTGTGCTTATCATGTGGTACTGCTCGTGCCACTGCTCTTGTGATCGTGTCAATGTAGCTAACATTTAAATGCAATAAGTTTATTTCTTGATGATGAGTTAAAAGTACAAACCCTGTGATGTGTTTTCATAATGACATTATTATGTATTAATTTGTTTTCGCTTACTTTTCATGTACCGCGGGCAATGGGGGTCTGAGTGAGAGGAGAGCCATATTGGAGGTCCCTTCTGCGCCTGTGCGACATTCGGCAGCACGAGGGACCTTGGCTGATGGAACATAGCCAGCTGGCAGTGATGGGCGAGATGCTCCTGAGAAAGTCACCTCTGCCCTGCGAGAACAGCGAATGTGGCTTCTTATATGATACAATGTATTGATGCGCTACTGTTAGCTCATGGGAACCCCAAATCTGCTAGGCGGTACCCAAATATGTAAATGAAGGCTTCAAATCGTGTATTGTGATTGGTGTGTTACCCAAACCCTACCTTAGGACCAATCGAAATTGAGGGATTCTGACACTTTGCAACATTGGGGGGTGGTACACTGTCCCCAAACTGTATATCTACCCTGGGTTCACCTAGTGAACCGTCCGACTTGTCTGGTTTAGCTGACCTGTCACTGACCCAACGCACTCAATAGGTGACTGAAGATACAGAGCGCTGCGGAGCACTCTGTCCGAATTTGACCATAGACTAAGGTTTTACTGAACCTTAAAGTGCTGGCAAGGCACTTAGCTGGGAGTTCGCTGACTCAATCGGGGTCTTGATCGATAGCTGCAGAGCGGGTGGAGCTCAGGCGTTGCTTCCGAACTGTGGGTTCCGGTCCTGTCCTGAAGAGGGTCCTGTCCTGATTCCTTTCCGAGGGTATCCTGTCCTGTCCGGGGTGTCCATTCTGCACCTGCTGTCCTTTGAGGGGTATCCTTCTTTGAGGGTTTCCTGTCCTTAACTGACCCGTGGCCAGGGTTTGGTTTCCACACCTTTTTCTAGGTAAATATTACTCTGAACCTCTTGAAATTCTTGCACCTTCTAAATTTCTAACTTTGGCTTAAATAAAGATCAACATTGCATATGTTATATTTCCATGCCTTTCCGCAACTATTGAACAGTCATTTATAATTTTGCAAAGTTATTCCTATGCCTTCTCAATTATTAGAAATTATATTTTGCATAGCAGTGTGTCATTTTCTGATATGGTCTAGAACTTCGTTGCCTAGGTTGTTCAAAGGCCCTTTCACCTTAAGTGAAGCGTGTTATTCATTATAAGTTCTTCTATAGTCACACACACTTAGTCTATCCCTGTCTAGATAATACTGACTTATATAGTATTCTCTCGTTACATTTTTATTGTGTACCTTGATGATTACTCTGTCATTATTTCTTTCTGCCTATGTGTTTTACGTTATCTTGGTTATTGATTGCCTTATTTTACTGTATCTCATGCAAGAAAATATTGAACTTTAGATAAACATTTTAAAAACTTCCAGTTGTCCGTGGTCATTTAAACAATATTGAATGTCATTTGAAATTGCATTTTGCTGCCTTTCCTTTTACAGCTAGGCCCCTGATTCATTGTGGTCATTAGGCACCCGCATCGGTGGATGGTAAGTCGGGTGCACCGAAATTTGGTAGCAGGGAACACACACACACCAACTTGATAGAGCTCGTGAAGTCACCTGATCGATGTATATGGTGATTTGAAAAATATATGGGCCCTGAAGCCGGAAACGGCGAAAACTGTTGGTCGGGTGGCCTCGCGCGCTCTATCAGTAGTATTCCAAAACGTATGACACCTTACTCGACATGTTTTGATAAAGCCAAACCAAAGATAGCATCTAACCGTGCGGATTATAATGCACTTAAGAATATATGGTATGGCAAAATCCTAGAACAGCTATAAGGACATGGTTCCGAAAGCTGCAGACAGGCTCAGCTCATGCTAGAGCACCATATCACATAAAACCAAGCACTCTGCCTCCAGGATTGTTAAGGCCTGCCATAGGAGTGACTTATAGGTATATATGTGTCCAGATATAGGTTTAGATATAGGTATAGTATATCTAAGCAAGGGGTGATTACACGACCTTGCCCCAGCTGAGTAATCAGCCAGTTGTGTCAGTTTGGATGGCCAGCCTGGGGGGCAAAAGAGATGCTGCAGCCCCTGGTAGGCCTTGGATGCACCTATGCCCTGGGTACCTTTAGTACACTGTACAGGGGCTCATAAGGTGACCCAATACCCAATTGGTGATGTACCTAAAGTACATGGTGTTGAATTTAGAGAGAGAACAGCAGGCTGTGGGTCTGATTAGTAGGCCCACAGCCACATTTAGTCGAAAACCAGTGAAGCAAAAAGCAAAAATTGGGGTGACCATAGGAAAGCAGACCCTACTCTCCTACAGATACCTAGCGGGGGAGCACCTCACAAGCCTCTCAGACAACCACCGCAGTGGCCGCCATCTTGCCCCTCTCACCACAAAGCCATTTCCATGCATATACCTTTACCATGCATGCCTTTAGCATGCATGCCTTTACCAGAAATGTGCCTTTACCACGCATGTGGAGAAGTGTGGCTCACTGGTTAGAGGAGGCAGACCTGGAAGCAGAGGTCAGCTCGGGACCAGGGTTCAATTCCCGGCTCGGCGGGGTCTTGAGTCCTAAAATGTCCATGGACTCGACAATTCTCGCTCTGGTGCCTAATCGATTCACGGGTTCACACTCTGCGACTCTGGGCAATAGCTTGCTTAATCTCCACAACGGCCCCTCGCGGCGGGATGCCTGGCTTTCACCTTGCGGATACCCTGCCGGGGTTATCTCACAGGGGAATACCAGGACGGGTTCCCTAAGCAAGCGCTTAGAAACCGCTCGGTGATTTGCGCTATATAAATTCCTGTACATTTACATTTACATGCCTATACAACGAATTTCGTTCTGAAGGCAGGATTGATAAATGCATATGCGTGGTAAAGGTTTAGGCATACACATGGTAAAGGCATGTCCATTGTACTGCTCAGGGGTACAGACCCCCCCCCCCCCACTTATGAGCTGATGGGTAGATTTTCCAAACGTATTGTCATTCATTATCCATCTGAATTGCAACTGAGGGGATACGATACCTCTGCACCACTGTTATTGTCACTCACAAAGTTAAGAAGGTGTGAGTGAGACGTAAGAAAGAATGAATACAATAGAATGATTCTTTTCGCTTCGTGCGACGCCTCACTGGCCGCTTCTTTGCGCTTTAACACCACAGATCATAACACATACAAAGAAGCAGAGTAATACCAGAGCACTTTCCAACTCAAATGGTAAAACACTTGAGAAGCTGCTAGCCGAAGTGCTCTTTTTACAGCTGTTATAAAGGCACTTGGCTCCGCTAACCACATTGGAGCCTCACACTGAAGAGCTTAGGCCTAGAGGTGGGAGAGCCACTTAATGCTCGAGCCGGGCTCTGGGTCAGCTCCAGGTCTTCTTGGAACCCTGAGCCCAAACAAACTGAGTTTTCATGTGACTTCTGTCTGCCACCTTCGCTCACCCTAGAGCACAAAGTTTAAAACAATGCATTCACATTTGTGGTAAATTGGAAACAGATATCCATTGGGAAACAGCCATTACACAAAACACGCCTCCCCCACCGGACGGCCCCAGCTACGCTACGCTGAGCAGGACCAATGATACATGTGGACCAACTCTGCTACCTGGAATAACACTTCCGACTTCCACACCACTCCCTGGGAAGCGGGGAGTTGCCGGCTGCTGGGTTGCTGGCACAACTGAAGGACACGTGATTCCGTGCCCGACGTAAGAAGAAAACTACAACACCGGCTTAAAGCGGCTGGTCCATCAGCTAATTAGCTGCATGCCTCTTCCTTCCTCCGAGAAATCACTCCAACAGCAAAGGCACAACACAGTAAAGCAGTACCTCATGCACCACAATTTCGATGTAAAAATATGTATGTGTTGTGGTGGCTGTGTGGTGACTGTATACGTGGTAATGGCACTTTTAATACGTGCTTATGAATGCGCACATGCATGGTAATGGGGTGCGTGGGAGTGGGTCATGCATAGTAGTATACGCATTGTAAATGCATGTGTGGTGAATGCATGCATTGTTCCATCATACAACCACTTAGTATGCCCTCAAATCACGATCACAGTCAAAAATGCCATAATCAGCTTCAGGTCTTGTCATGGGCTATAGTGGAAGACGTAATGAGCAGGAACAGGCCAGATCAATGACCCTGCCTGTCACCCAAGAGTCAATTAATATAGCAAGGGTGGTTGTCTGAGTAAAGGGCCTACTCAATCATCACCGGGATGAAGTTCTGTTTTTGTTGGGTTTTCTTACCTAATGGGAGTTTTGGGTGGGGATTAAGCTCGAAAGTGAAACCTTTCTCACTGTAATTTGAGATGAGCTAAGGAAATGCTAGAGGTGGTACTGGTAGGAAGTAAATTTCAGAAGTAAGAAGATTTCAGGTTCAGATACCAGTGATTGTAACTGGAAGACCAATAGGTCCAGGATTAAATTTTAAATGGCATTTGACTTCAGATAACCCAGCAGAGAAGGTCAAACTTTCTATTCCTCCTGATCTCTCTCGTAGAGTTTTATCATTTTGGTGGAGAAGTTTAAAGAACAGTAGGTGTGGGCAGATAGATTGATCTATCTTTCGCTCACTGACTGTGTAATTTTAGTGTAGCCGTATTTTGTAATGTAACAGCACGGAAAAAAAGTGCAGTGGATAATGGGACATTATTGAATTCTGCACAGGGTGAAAGTTGTCCAACAGGGTGAGTGACGTGGTACATTGATATCACTAATAGAATGTAGTTATGGAGTGATGACAGTAGTAGGGGAATATTATGATTAGAAAAGGATCTAGGTTCTGTTAAGATCAGTTATTATAAAGCAGGAATAGAAGGTGACGCATCTGTGATGCTTTTTATTTAGTGGAAATAATCAGTGATGCTCATGAATACAATTTAATTGTGAGCTTTCCTCATATGCATGTGCTGTGTCACAGGTGGGTGGGATTTTAGGGTGGAGAATTGGCACATACATACCAGTGAAAGATTGCCTCACCTCAAGTGTGGGTGAAGGTGTTAGTTTAGGTAGAGGTTATTTCTTACAGACGGTGAGGGTGTGACAAAGTGGCCCTGGGACACAGAAAATAGAGGCAAGGGATTTCCAGTATCCCGAGAATTGCAGATTGAGTGTGAAGGTGTGTCATGTCTTTTAGGAAGAAAAGATACTAGAATGTGCCATTTTGAGGAGGTTATTCCCCAGGTAAAGTATTAGCTTCACTAGCTTCACTGGCCAGATGTTTCTCACGGGTAGTGGGTAACTCTTCAGTGGTTGCACTGATAAACAGTCAAGAGGAGGATAGGGTTGAACAGATGTTGTGGTGGCAGATGGCGCTTATTTTAGGAGGTATGAGGCTGAACATGATTTTGTATGAGCAGTTACCAGGAGAACAGGAGGCAGTGCCACGATTACCCTACTAATTCCTAATTTCTATGGGGACTCTCAGGGTCCACTAGTAATAGTACTTCTTCCCTCTCCTTTGGTAGTGTTACCACCAGGAATGGAGACAGAAATTGGGTGCTGGTGCGTTCTCTAGAGACCTCGTTGGGAGGCCCAATATGGTGATCTATTCTTTACTATGATGGTCCACAAAAAGCTGTTTATACTACGAAATACCATGCGACTACCATCCACCCATCCATCCATCCATCCATCCATCCCTCTCTCTCTCTCTCTCTCTCTCTCTCTCTCTCTCTCTCTCTCTCTCTCTCTCTCTCTCTATCTATCTATCTATCTATCTATCTATCTATCTATCTATCTATCTATCTATCTATCTATCTATCTATCTATCTATCTATCCATCCATCCACCCATCCACCCACCCACCTACCTACCTACCTACCTACCTACCTACCTATCTATCTATCTATCTTTCTATCTATCTATCTATCTCATATTCAGACGTTAAGAAGGGAAGAGTGCGCCTTGTTTACTTTATAACAGTATGGAAAATGCGTGGTGTCTAGCGAGGGTAGAGCATAGATCCCTAGATCGACACACAATACACCCTTTCATGACCTGGATTTTTTCCCTGGAGTGGTATCAGATAATCCTTGGATTTTCTCATGGATTCCGAGACAGGGCAGCCCTGGATCTGCCGCACTCTGTAATTTGCAGTCAGGACAATAGTAATATTCTTCCCCTAATCACGGTGGTTGCCGAGGCAGGCTCTGACTCAGAGCGGTTCTCAGAGCTGTTTATCATTTTATCATTATGTCAACAGACACCACGGAAAATCTGTGGGAACCGGCTCTTAAAATAAATGATTAGCCCTTCCAGAGACTGCCAAAATATAGCGCCAAGAGCAGTTTCTGGGGGCGTTACTTCTCAAAATAGTATCAGACTCTGAATATTGCCTTTGAAGAAGTATTGCAGTTTGGAGGGGTGAAATACGGAAGCGAGCTTTAACCAAAAAATTCGAATAAGAGGTTGGGGGACAGAAGAAAGGCTGTTGTTCTATTAAAACACCCTCAGACGCTGCACTTTCCGTTCGTTAAGTTTTTTAAACGATCTTGCTTAGTTTTTACATCTATCAGACAAAGTGTCAATTAACAATACAAACCGTAAAAAGGCAATAAACATTGCCATGAAACTCATGTATATAACTATTGAATAGGAAATTTTATCACTTAATAATGTAACAAATCCTAATGCAAAAGTAAAACATACTTATTTGTGATAGCAAACATGGATGGGCTTAGCTCACCTTATATTCCTTTCGCCATCTTGGACGACCACAGACACACTTCAGCGCCATCTTTGAATGCCTGATTGTCACGAGCTTTGGATGCAGGTCTAGTCATTGAGCATTCTAGAGGAACTGAAACTGCATCCTGTCGACTGAGATATCAGCTGGTCTTTATGGAAACAGACACTAAGGCATCTTGAACACTTTCTTAGCGTTCCAAACATTTCCATCTGATAACTCAACCAACTGATTTACCGCTCTAGTCACGCTCATGGGATATGAGAATTTAGACATACCAGATCATACTAATCTTCACTTTTTGACCTTGACACAATCACCTACACAAATCTGTGGACCTCTTATCTCCAGATACTCTCACAGACCGAGACTTTTATGATTTTCCGGGAATCGTTTGCTTTCTCTAAACCTTTTCTTTTCTTTGGAGTTTTATATAGTGCAATCTTGACCTGAAGGTTTCTGGTATCAGTAGCTTGACATGAGCACCAGCGTTACACAAGGACACATTAATTTAAAAAAAAAAAATTTTTATTGGGCACTGGGAGATTTACGGATTTGCCCAGAATCACAGGATGTTGAGCGTCGTTTCCATGACTCAAACCCAGTTCCCCAGATTTTAGATCTACCACACTAGTCTTTAGGCCAAGTCTCTCCCTTGGATCACCGACACCCCAAGCCAAACCCTGAACAATGTCCATCATCCACATTTGTTTCAAATTGTACACTGCAACCTTTCCTCTCATTTTCTCAAATGGGAATTTCTCTCCTGCAATCCTAGAAGTTGTGGAACATCACCATATTAATTATTTCACTGCCTCATTACAATCTTTGCCATTAGCAATTGCTAACCATATACCTTCCTTCAATCCTCTTATCCATCTCTCAACTGTGTGATTGCTTTGTGGATAATAAACTGATGTATATGTATGTTCCGTGCCATGGTTGGATAAGAATGTTACCAATAAAACCAAAAACAATTTTGAACGTTTTGATGTACATATCAGTCCTGCAGTATCCAAAGATATCCTATCCTAGAGTCTACCTAGTCTGGATAGTGCTACTCCGGGATGTTCAGCAACCTTTTGATACTTATTGCTTACTGCACACTCAATGCATGACCTTACTCTATCCTGGACAATCCTGTCCATTCTAGGCCTCCAGAAGTCGGGCCTCACATTTCTTTTCAGACTACTCATTCCCGGATGTCCCTCATGGCCATGTCTAAAAACTTTTACTATAGCCACATCCGGGACTACCAAATGCTCACCACGTAACAGCACACTATCATGTTCGGATAACTTCTCAACAGCATTAAAAAATGGCAACATTTCATTTTCATGATCCTTCCCATTGAGCCTCCCCAAATTAATTGTAAAGTAATGCGTCATCAGTAATCACCTCTTTCCATACTTCTCCAGTAAAAAACTGTTTGAATACTTAATAAATTGATAAGCTTGATCCACACTCACATCATCGACATCATCAACCGGCAGTCATGACAAACAGTCAGTCAAAATATTTCTGCCCTGGAATATACGCCACATGGAAATGAAATTCTTGGAGCTTATACTGACTTGTCACTATAGGTGCTGCTCTCCTACAACCTTTCGTGGAGAACATTTCAACCAAAGTGTGATGATCTACTCTTACTGTGAATTTAGACCCATATACATGTCTTCTGAAACAATCAATCCCCCACCAACAAACTAATGTCTCTTTTCAAGGGTAGAATATTTTGTTGTCTCATCTTAAACATCTGAATGCAAAACTACAGTTACAACTTTCCCATTCTGTAATACCTACATTGCTAGCATCTGTCATGTATAATAAATCACAATTTTATCAAATGGGCTCAATGCAGGAGCATCTGCTTTGGCCCTGTTAACATTTTCAAACTCAGAAGCACATCCAACAATCCATAAAAACTTTGGATTTTAAAAAATAAATAAATCTCTTCTGTGTCTAGTTCTATCTGAGATTAACTGAACGTATGTAGCATAATTTTTAGTTAGGAACAGACAAACCCTGAACTGATCTTTTTCATCCAGTTCTAGGTCTCAGTTGCCTTTAGTAAACTTATGTTAGATTATTACATTTTCCTTTGGTTAAGGTCAACTCATTGTTCTTTAAAATTGCCAATACCTTTAACAAAGTCTCATTGTGTTATTTTTTAATTTTGCCAAATACCAGAGTATCATTTTGAAATATATAACATTGCTGACATCTTTAAAAACACTTATACTTTATCCTCTGGAAGAAGGAAGAGGCTGAAACCAACCCCAAAGACCCATGTCTATATCAAAATGCCTTTTCTGGAGTTTTACATGAAGTAAATGGTTTGAATCCATCATGGAGTGCCACCTGCTGATAAGCAACAATAGGTCTAGAGTTGAGAAGATGGTAGCACCCACTGTCAGAGGCAAAAGCTCACCAATGTTTGACAATGGGTAACTATCCACCCACATGTACTCATTTAGGTTCCTTACGTGTACAACAAGTCTGATCTTCCCATTGGGCTTATGCACCACAACTACTGGCATCAGCTACTCTGATCACTCAATTTCTTTAATGATATTTTGGTCACACAGTTCTCACAATTTTTCTTTCAGTCAGTGCTCGTATCATTGACACTAGAGCATTCCGCACCTTACATATCTTTTCCATATCCACTTCTTTAGTAAGATTTTGTGAACAAATTCCTCTAATGGACCCAACTCATACGAGATACCCTTTGGTAAAGCCTTTTCCAACTGCAGTGCAATATCGTTCTGTTCAACTGATATCAATTTGTTTGTACCCTAACACCTGATCGGGATGGTTAGGATTTATTGTCATCATGAGATACCTCTGTAGCGGGCAGTTTAGTAAACATTACTTTTCTTTGACCACATATATCTTTAAGTCAATGGCATTTCTCTTACATTCTAGCATGGATTTAAAGTATCCTAACACATCTATGAGTGTATTGCCATACTCCACTAATTTGATACCTAGTGGAAATATTTGTAAAGATCTGGGAACTTAGGTAGTAAATTATCCCCAGTCAATGCTCACTTGGCTCCCGTATCTGACGTAACCTTAGGTTTCTATCCCCCAATACTGAAAATGCAAAATGGTGAATCTTTCTTTGTTTCCTTAATTTAATATGTTTCTAAAATAACATTTTCAGGAACTTCACTATTCTCTTTCCTTGTTTCTCTTATTTGATTTGTGGGACTTCTTCTATTTTTTTCATTTCTGTACCCTCGGTTTCTATTCCTGCACCTCCTCGCATGGTGACTCTTACCTTACAATACATAGATACCTATCCCATTGCCAGACATGTTTTATCATTGAAACAAGGCCCTGGACTTCCACACATAAAGAATACAGTGTCTTTTTTGTCAGCTAACATACACCCTGTTCTATATGTTATTGTGCTGTAACTTTTCATATGTTCATATGTTCACTTCTCTCTCTCATGAACAACTTATTTGACTATCTGTACATTAATCTCTTCCTTACTCTTATGAAACAGCTACCTCATGTCTAAGGTTGTCTGCTCCAATTGGTCTACTATGGCTATAGCTTTATGTAGAGTCTAGTCAACTATTAGCAGTAACGTTTCTTGTAACGTTGCATTTTTTGTTCTATGTACCAATCAGTCATGTATCATCGGACAATGAAATGTATGACAATTACACTTAGCATCCAATACTCTTAATCCATTTACATATGAATCATTTGATTCATTGGGTAGTTGACCTCTTCTTAAAACATATGTGTCTTGCGACCACTTCATTTACTTTTTTTGTTATTAAATAACTAATTGCATCAATGCAGTCTCCTAAAATGGGTTAGGGTATCCCTATGGTTGGCATGACCTCCACGATAAGGCCCTAGTACATAATAGGGCAAGAGGATCAATACTACCTTTAAGTCCCTAGTATACAATGGGGCATGGCAGTTTAGAGGCCAGCAGCCAGTTCTGCACTTGCATGTGTGCACTGCTGAGGCCCGAGGTCAGTTTAAAAGCAGCCCTGTGTTGCAGGACTGCTTTTAACATGTAAATTGGGCCCAAACTCGACTTTGATGATTGGGGCACTTACAAATTAATAAACTACAATATTATTGCATATTAGGAACCCCTAGGGCCTCCCCTAGGTGTCCCAGTGGTGGGGGTTTAGCTACTAAGGAGGACCCTTTTAAAATATGTTTTATATGCCTTGGGTTTAGTGAAGTTGCACATTTCACTTCCCACATTGTAGTAAAGTGCTTCCCAAAATCGAAGTTTGTGCTAGGAGCACTGTGGAGTGAGGATCTGCAATATTTTTACATATTCAGGACCCTCAAAGTCACCCTCAGGTGTTCCAGGGGTGGGGGGTCATGTAGATATAGACAGGGCATTATAAAAGATGTTTTATAAGTCCTGGTGTTGGAAAAATGTTCCTCATTGCAGATTCCCAGCCACATAGGTAAACATGGCAAGAAGGTATTAATTAATAACTACCACCAGGAAACACAGAAAATATCATTCAAGGTCTTACTAGAATGGTATTGATGAATCCAACAATATGCTATTGTTCAATTTATCCTAAAATGTACAGACAAGAAGTTATGAGTCTTTCATGTCTGTCTGTAAGCCAAAATTCAGCCTTCCAGTGATCTGTCCTGATTGGTCATAGTTAAGTGCATTAGCCGGGGCTGCTTTGATGAGTGTATAAGTAGATCCTGGGCAAAGAGCCATTCTGGGAAGAGAGGGTTTGCTGCATAGGACTGCCTGAACAAGGGGGAGAGGTTGTAAACTATGATCTTTAAAAGAAGGAGGGGACAGGCAGAAGAAGTCTGTTTCATTTACACCCCTGCTCTTTGAACCCAGCCAGATGGCAGGCTAAAGGAAGGAATGTGCAGATGCCAGGGGAAGGGGGAATATGGAGATGAGCTATCTTGGAGGTGTGTTTAGCCAGCTCGTGCCTCTACGCTGAGACTTCAGCCATATTGAATTTTGGAAAAATTGTGCTTTTGAGAGACCATTGTGTCACACTTTTGAAGGAAATGGTCATGCTCTGGGGTGTTGCACTGCACCTCATTGGACATGAGTGCCCTCCTGGGTGACCCCAGAGAACACTGAATATGTATCTGAGAGGGGCAGTGCCTCTCAGCTCTGCTGCTTGAAACTGAGAGAAAAAGAAGGACGCCAAGCTGTAAACTTGATTTGCACCATCAGGCCCTGCATTCTGACGGACTGACCCAGCTGCATTGTCTGAAACTACAGCCCATTGGATGTACCTTGTTTCAAGAGGAATAAAGAGTGAGCTTCCTGCAAGCTACAGGTGGACAGAGCTCACCTGCATCAACTCCTCCAAGAGTCCCCTTCCCATGAGTGTATCAAGTGGACTTTTAAGGGTGTTGTCCAGATGCATTCTGGGAATTATGGTCCCAATCTTTCAAGCTTTTAAGGACCATCATGGAGATTCCAGACCCTTGGATTGTGTTTTGGACACTTTGGACCCTCAAGAGGAACTTCATAAAGAAGCTCCAGAAGTTTGGGAAAGTTTGGTGAACTTTTGTGAGTAAGCTCCAGAGGATGACTGGACTCTAACGGAAAGGCAACCCGGCAAACCCTGATCGAATACGGCCGGCTAGAGGAGGCTGCATGACACCTGGTGAGAAGTCCTCCAGAGAAACTTCCAAGTGTGAAGATAACATTTTGACTGGGCCCTCTCGCTTAGTATATCCAACTAGGGCTCCATCGTGGTCAGCCTCAAACTTTAACTTTGTCCCTTCAAAGGCGACCAAATGTCCATAAGTGGCACTATTGGTTTCTAAGCACTAGAAAGTGCTTAATCTTCAAACATTCATGTCCTTGGTTCCCTACAGTGACATTTTAAAGAAAACAATATTTCCTATTTGTTGGATTTATATTGTGTGGTGTGTCTTAATTATTTACTTAATTGGTGTTTTTAAATGCTTTGCATACCTGTCTCTGAAGTTAAGCCTGTCTGCTTGCAGCCAAGCTACCAGGGGTTGAGCATGGGAATACTTTTCTTAGACCTACTCAGAGCCCTAGACTGTATTAGTTGGCTTTTTGCCAGTGGCAGATGCATATTTGCCACTACTAATAGTCACCTTTCCAACCAGCGTTTTGCATATGGTGTGTTGGCGTACGGGCCAACCCTCGTACTGGAGTTGCTGCACAGAAGACTACCAGACCTTGTCCTCTCCTCAGCTCTGGCATTGAAGTCCCGCTCTCTCAACTCAATGTTACAAAACTTTAAAGAAGGACTCCTACCTCTTTTCAGGTTCAGGACAGCAGATAGTGCAATCAGGCAAAGCATGCCCGAAGGGCTAGTCTGCCAAGTCAGTGTGTAGGCTGTGTTTTTTCAGCTATTTGTGGGTCTGATTTATGGTATGGTGGGCTGGCTTTTATTGTTGATTTCCCTTATATTACGACAAACACTGTCTGCCACAAGCTCAAATCCATGCAGTCCTCCATACCTTGCAAAACTTCTAAACAGAGTGTCTTGTGGTGCCCGGTTCAGTTTTCTGTCACAGCGAGACCTTCCTTTTGATTTCCAGTTTACCAGTGCCAGTAGTCCGTGAGACCCCCCACAACCCTCCTTTTCAAATCTTTTTAGCTTCTCATGCTAAGATCGCTTTTTTCCCCGGCAATGGCTCAGCTCTGGGTTTCCCCGCCAAAAGCCTAGTTGTCGGTAATATGGTATCTTCAATAATTTTCAAAGGCACACGTGTGAGTAGATATCTCAAAGTTATTTACTGAGACAGATATAAGCATCAATTCAGGAAGGTGGATCAGACTAACTGCCCACTTATGGAGCACCTGTGTTGAATGTCAGCATTCCACAGCAGGATTTCACAAGGAATGCCACACTTTCTCAACGCTTGTTTTTTAAATGAAGTGAAATGCAAACCTTTGGCCTCTGTTTCTTGCTATCTATTTGGCTTGTGCATATGTTTGCTGAGTATGCATCAAATGATCTGAACAGACACTTGTCAACATTTAGGTACAAGGCCGGATTGACCGCACAGGCCACTGGGTGTTTCCCCAGGACGCAGGACGAGCGGAGAGGCCGGTTTTGTTACTGGAGGCTGATTTTGCAGCAGTGCTGCAATATCAATCCCCAGTAACAAAATCAGCAGGCCAGAGCAATCCACTCAGCACTTTTTCATATCTAGCCTCCATGTGTTTTGAAATATATTATGGTTTTAAAGCACCACCACGGAGTTCCTTGTCTAACCAGCAGTTTTCAGGCAACAATAAAAGTGTCACGATATATGCCTGCTGCAAAGAGCGTATATCATGCAGATCACAGAACTATGTTTCTGTGCATAGCTCAGTGAGTTAAGGCTTTTGTCACAGAGATCCTTTTGCTACTGTGCAGTTCATAAATTTCAATCGTAATCTAGCACATATGAACTGCCATCAAAGAGATAAGTACATTATATTTTTTCCCAGTCTTTCATTATCCTAATGTTGCTAAAAAGGGTTTGTCTGGGTAGAAATAAATTTGTATTAGTAAATGTAACCCTAACCACTATATTAAGTTTTGAATCCTGAGTTTGTGCTTCTCCAGACCAAGCACTATTGAAATATGCCTACCACGATGAATGACATGTGAATCCACATCTCCCCTTTGTCGGATGGAGCATTTCCTCCACACCAAATTACAGACGTATTATTCATTGTCTCTATGTTTGTGTGATATAAAGTGCTCTGACACCTTACACTGGTATAAGTAGCGCTATAAAACAAATGAAATACATGTGAGAGATGGGCCATGGAGAGATGAGAGGCACTGCTGGAGGGTGGAAGTGAGGGAATCATTGAAGGGCCCCAACAAAGATTGTGGCATCCTGGTGCACTGTAAGGTCAGCATTTACTGTGCTTTACAAGCTCATACAATTAAAAATATAATGAAAAATGTGATATAGAATACACAATTTTTACTATTTTTCCCAAACATTCTTGGGGGAGTACCCCCTTCAAAGTCCCCTCTTAGTGGTCAGGCTTTCTCGCTGTGCTCGCTTGCTGCACAACATACAGGGGCTGATCTGACATAGTTTGCCAAGGCTGCTTTGGGTTCCCAATTCGACCCTGCATAGTAGGTACAACGATATAAGGCCGATATAACGTATATTTTCAAATCTGCAATACTTCATTCCGTGCCAGTCCTAAGTGAGCTTTTCTCTGGGGCTTTACTAGGTGCTGCCAGATGTAAGACGCCTGTCTTTTTAATTGACATTGGTAATCCTGGGGTTCATTTTTCCGGTTATTTTTCCCTCACATTCCTGTCCCCTACTGCGATAAACCCACACAAGCCCTTTTGGTTTGTTCCTCGCGACCCCACCACGGTATGTTCTGTTTTAGACGTCTGACAACAGAATGAGAGTGGGCTTCCCTCCGGGGCAGTCTGAAATGGGTGATGCAGTGATAATGAACCCTCTAAAATGTGGCGGAGCGAATGCCTGGAGGACTGAAAACGCTTTAAAATTACTGTATTTCACAATATAGTTGCACCGTAATTTACTAAGTCCCATGTGCTCACACAATTATACCCAGAAATAAAACTACGTAGGCGATCCCTAAACTGTAATTAAAAAGGTCCCGTCTCTGTCAGAACATTTTTGTCTCTATCGGAAAGTAAGAAAAAATACACCTTATAATATTGTTTTTCACGAGTTTTAGTGTTTTTGCTCCTGATGCTGTTTGGAATTGTGAATCCGAATAAGAAGCAGGGCCTTGGTTAGCATTTGCAAAGATTTTGTTTAATGTCTAGAACCTTCTTGGATGAAAAGTGTGCCTCCTGGGGCGAAGAAAAGAGGAACTTGTCTGTTTCTCGTCTATTGTACCTCCTAAAGTCTGAAGCTCGGATCTGCCATAGACATGATTTTTTGCTAAGTTATATGAGTTTCATCACAATTTTGGATCTTATTTACTACTCAGTAATGCTGGAACAATTTGCAGAGTAGGGATGCTGCCATTAATGTAACATCAGCGAATTTATAAGTATTGTGAAAAATCCAAGCAGCACACAAGGAGAAGTGTAGGAAATTAGCCATTTCCAGTCAGCAGGGGAGTGGTAAGGGTGTGGGTGTAGCTGGTGGTGCATTTCGGGGCACAAGGTCACAAACATTTTCTAAGGCATTGCGGAGATAGTGCACTGTCGTTTACAGACAGTACATTTTCCATCGAAATGGCCATTACATTTGCCCAGACATCCAGTTTTACTGATAAACAAAACGCTGCGTTCAGACACTAATGTTTGGGATAACCAGGATTCAGCAAATATTTATAATTTGTACATCATCGAGTAAAGTCTCTTGATTTCATCCTATTATAATCTTTGTTTCCCTCATACTTCTAAATTACAATCAGGGCTTTAAGTGGGCCGGGTCTCACTGGGTCTGAGCACCAGCAGTTTTTAAAGGGGGTTTGAAACAGGTCTCTATAGGGCTCTGTTTTTGCCTGGGCACAGGCGGTCCGTTTTTAGGTCGAGCCTGTAGCAGCGCGCATGTGCTGCACTGTTGAGACTTTTAGTAATGGGCTTTCAAAAGCTCACCACACCCTCATGCGTGTGGCCTATTGCTTGCGGTTACCCACACGGGCACTGTATGTTTTGAATTATCGTGCGATAATTCAAAACACATGGCTCACTGTGGCGCGCGCGCACCACTCGCGTGCTTGTTGTGATACTGGCGTTTACACTCACCCCAAAAAAAAGCCAACTACTTCTTGTTCCAAGGCAAGATATTGTTTTAAAACTAGAAAGAGTGAATAATAGACAATGCTTTTCTTTTCAATTTAGAGGTTAAGTTCTGCTGTAAGAGAAACCGATCTTATAATGATCCTTGCAGTCTAGAGGTTTTCTGACAGAGCTTCTCCAGTTTTGTGTGGGCATGCACCTTAATGACCTTGTAATTTGCAGACAGGTGGGCAGTCCTGTTTATCATCCGTCTTTCTGTGACAGCATCTGGCAGGCTGCTCCTGCATTGGCTCTTTTTGTGCAAAAAAATTATGTTTTTCTATGAACAAATATTTAAGTAAGAGTCATGTTTACTATTATATAACAATTTCTGCTTAAATAAGCGGAGCTAGTGACTGCTATGGAATGGAATAGGTACAATTTTTGTTCTGTAGTATCTGCAGACAGACCTGTTTTAGAAGGTGAGAATTGTTTAGCACCCCATCAAAATCTTGAGTGGATTAGAATTATTGGGGTGCCTGTAGTTTGGCACTTAACCTCAGTTTAGAACCTGGGATAGTTTTTTCTCTGCAAAGTAACAGTACAAAGACTTCTAGTTGGTCCTGAAAGTAGGTGATTGTTTTTTCTTTGAACCGAGATGGATGATCGCATTTTTTTGTTGAAACAAGTCGAGAAATCCCAGTTTTTAAGCGAAAACCCACTGGCAGACAGAATTTAGACCTACAGGTAGTAATCATACTGTGTACGGGAGTTATGGAGAGTTCACAAGAAAAAATCTTTCTCAAGCATAGTGAGGTATGATATTTGACTTAATTGTATCCCTGTGTTTATTTTCGGTTACTTTTCTTTTTGCTTCCTAATATTTTGCCCATTGTTAGTACTCTACTGTAATCCAGACTCGAGGAGGTCAAATCCAGATGAAATGTTGAAAAACATTAACGTGGTCCGATGATGTTTCTGCTTTGTAAAACACATAATAGAGTACAAATCTCTGGTCCACAACAAATAGCCCGCAACATAGCCAGCATTGCTTTGAGGTCTTGCCGACAGGCAGCTTTTGTTGAGACCTAATACTTACAGGGGTCTTTGGGTCACCCTGTTGTTTATCATTTGTTGACTTTCTTGTCAATCACAATTGTTTGCTTCTTATTCATGAGCCTCTTGCAGCTCCTCCGTTTCTTCCCCTACCCCTCGGGCTCCCGCCTGTCGCGGTTATTACTTTTTTTTTTTTTTTTACTTCTTTGAAGAGTCCGGTAGCTACTGAAATTCTCCTTTCTTTATTATGCATTTCCACCCACCTTTTCTTTTGTTTTTAATGTACCTCTCTAAGATGGTGAAGTGTCAGAAGGGCTGCTACATCGTAATGACATATGCATGTGTGCCGACATTGTAACACATACACCTATCTACATCATCACTCTTTGGGAGGCATTGTGACTATTTAGGTGTCTCCTGCACAGCACTTGCATTGTGCTTGCAAACTCTCGTGTAAAAAAGAAGCATTGGCATAGCCAATAGGTCTCGCCTTTGGGACCTTATAAGTGTTTAGGCATGCAACAGTTGATGTTGTTGCACCAAGGAGATTGTACTGCATAACTAAATACTTATAAGGTTCCAAAGGCGAGACCTATTGGCTATGCCAATCTTGTTATCCGGACTGCAGTGACAGCAGGCACATCAATGTGTGCGTGCTCACACTGCTCACTTCTCAGTAGTGGAGAAGTTACGGCATGATGTCAAGCCAGGTGAGGGTTGTAGGGGAAGGGAAATCTTTTATAGAGAGTCATTTTCTATCTGGATTTCCCTTCTCTTTTTGAAACTAAGGAGCAGCAACATTGTCGTGGTGTCACCAGGGCTTTAAGTGGAAGCTTTTTCAATATCATATACAAGTCATAATTTCTACTTATTTATCTTATGCAACTAACCATTGACAAAGCCAATAGTACTGAGTTGACAAAGCTAATAGTACTGACTTTTTGTAGGTATGATGTTACTTGTATCATATATCTGGATACAATGACAGAAACAGCAAAATACAAGTCGGGCGGCACACTATGCTAAGCAGAGATTTTTAGCTTATGTGTTTTAAGCCACCCTCTTAATTACATTGGCCACGCCCCTTTGAGAGACCCTACAGTTTTTTCATCCCACTTAAAGCCCTGATTACAATGAATTACAAAAAAAATGGGCTCCATTTCTGTTAACTGCTAATATATTTTAAAATATTTGACCAGATCACTTACAGGAATTTAAATTTTGTTGTGGTATAATAAAATTGACATCCTACAGCCTTTCCTTTCACTCTCAAAGTATCCCAGCAAGATTGCCAGATAGTTCAGTTTACAAAATCCTCTCACTTAGCAGTCAGAGGAAAAAAAAGTAAACATTAATCTCCACGTAAAAGAATAAGCAACCGTATTGCTCATTCATTTTGTAAAATCCAGCATGGTTATTTTGGGGGTGCTGCAGCCTATGTTACTATTCTCACAATTGTCATTACCCCCCATCCTTGCTTATGATCTTTTTGTCTGCTTACATGGAGAACAATCACGACTGGGCTATAAAAAGCACGTAGAAATTGTGCATCCACTAATCTGCGATTGTGTTGGGGTTTCCAAATAAGCTGGTGCACAACTTGTGCTCAATTACAAGTTTGACTACTTGTAATGGGAAATAGGACAAAAATAGCTCACGTTAGTCCCCATTCCAAGGGGCACAAACAGAGCCTGAAGGCTATTTGCTTTCGTGATTTGCACCATGTTTTTGTGCTGAAAATCGCAAGAGCGAGGATCCGCGATTTGCCCACAGATTGTAATCGTGCTTTGGGCACAAACCCCCTGGGACTACCAGACCTATAATAATCAGGGCCTCAGTCTGTTTCTATAAAATGCTAACACATAATCTCCACAAGCAATAATAATCACGTCCGCCCCACCAGGTGTTATGGTTACCAGTAATCATGATCATTTTTATTAAAAGCTGAGTGGAAAACACAAGGTTTCCAGCCCGAACAGCTATCTGGACGTTATCCTGTGTGTGGTGGTACAAATGACCACTGCATGGCTCTAGGTAGCATCCTAGCTGGTTTCGTAGGTTTTTGACTTTCGGTTCAACACACAAGACATTTATGTACATGAGCTGATTGCTCCTGTATCACTGATTACAACCCAGAGCAGGTCTCTGTTATCTGAAGGGGTCCACCATTATACCCTCTTTTTAACTGTGGGCTGCTGGGACAGTGATGGTAATGACAAGATTATAGGGTGGGCCATCTCTTTTTAGATGACAGAGGAGAGACCTATTGATCTCCCCTGTGTTTTCAAATTGGTATGCTAGTACCCAACAACTGGGTCCTTTGCGCCATCCATGTGGTAAATAGATGACTTTTGTTACTTCTGCTGTGTTTAGAGGGCATGTGTGGAGTGTGTATATTACACACAGGTGTGGAAATACAGGATTCTGTTTTGTGTTTGCTAAGCATAGTAGTATCTACTATGGAGATTGGAGAGATCTACAGACAAGAATATGAATTGGAGGGCTCCTCCACGACGTCCCAGTGATCTTTTGTAGAGTGTCAGACTCTAGGGTTTGGTGAAGGGAGGCAGAAAGTCCCATCAAAGCACAGGGAATTTCTCCTGACCTTTCCTTTCCCAGTGTTCACTGGAAGGGCTACCTCTATGGTTATGGAAAAGCACAATTTAGGCTCCACCCTTACACATCACAGAAGCGCAATATTTACATGTACTTAGCACTATATACTCTCTGTGCCCTAACTTTATTAATGTATAGTGAAGCATTTAAATGTATTTCTGAATTCTATTCATTGTAGAAACTAAAGACCCATGAACATGTGCTTATTAATCTTTAAGCTTAACCATGAATAAATGTAGTTCTCACCTATATTGATTTTGGAAAAAGGGGGTGGTGATGGACAGAGTTTCTGAATGCTGCAGAATACTCTTACCAAGTCAAGAGATCATGGTTTTAATCCATCACCTGTTTTTTAGCTCATTGCACCATCCCAGCTCAGAACCTGGCTATATGCAAATTAGTATGTTCCTGTCCCAGTGCATGATGGGAACAGGGCAAACCAAACTACCAAGCCAATTCTTATACTGGGAAGGAGACAAGCTTCCGGGGACCGGTTTCTGGCATCACAGCCTTCGTCGGCCCGGCTTGCTTGAATCCTGATGGTGCAATGAGCAAGGGACTCACGTCTGAGTATACCCTCCCACACATAGTGTGGATAAAATCGATTTTGGAAAAAGGGGGTGGTGATGGACAGAGTTTCTGAATGATGCAGAATACTCTTACCAAGTCAAGAGATCATGGTTTTAATCCATCACCTGTTTTTTAGTTCATTGCACCATCCCAGCTCAGAACCTGGCTATATGCAAATTAGTCTGTTCCTGTCCCAGTGCATGATGGGAACAGGGCAAACCAAACTACCAAGCCAATTCTTATACTGGGAAGGAGACAAGCTTCCGGGGACCGGTTTCTGGCATCACAGCCTCCGTCGGCCCGGCTTGCTTGAATCCTGATGGTGCAATGAGCAAGGGACTCACGTCTGAGTATACCCTCCCACACATAGTGTGGATAAAATCGATTTTGGAAAAAGGGGGTGGTGATGGACAGAGTTTCTGAATGATGCAGAATACTCTTACCAAGTCAAGAGATCGTGGTTTTAATCCATCACCTGTTTTTTAGCTCATTGCACCATCCCAGCTCAGAACCTGGCTATATGCAAATTAGTCTGTTCCTGTCCCATTGCATGATGGGAACAGGGCAAACCAAACTACCAAGCTAATTCTTATACTGGGAAGGAGACAAGCTTCCGGGGACCGGTTTCTGGGATCACAGCCTTCGTCGGCCCGGCTTGCTTGAATCCTGATGGTGCAATGAGCAAGGGACTCACGTCTGAGTATACCCTCCCACACATAGTGTGGATAAAATCGATTTTGGAAAAAGGGGGTGGTGATGGACAGAGTTTCTGAATGATGCAGAATACTCTTACCAAGTCAAGAGATCATGGTTTTAATCCATCACCTGTTTTTTTAGCTCATTGCACCATCCCAGCTCAGAACCTGGCTATATGCAAATTAGTCTGTTCCTGTCCCAGTGCATGATGGGAACAGGGCTAACCAAACTACCAAGCCAATTCTTATACTGAGAAGGAGACAAGCTTCCGGGGACCGGTTTCTGGCATCACAGCCTTCGTCGGCCCGGCTTGCTTGAATCCTGATGGTGCAATGAGCAAGGGACTCACGTCTGAGTATACCCTCCCACACATAGTGTGGATAAATTCGATTTTGGAAAAAGGGGGTGGTGATGGACAGAGTTTCACCTATATTTACACTTATGTATCAAGTCGTATTACATCTTTGGAAAGTGCATTACATATGTAACCATGAACATTTTTGAATTTATTTTGAAGTCATACATGCACATATAATCATGTTTTCGAAGTACATATTTCATGCGCTCAGCTAAAGTTAATGTGATTAGTCCTTAATTTGAAATGTATCTGGTTACTTTGCATGTTTTCTCCTGTGCAGGTGTGCACTCAAGGCTTCGTAGCTAGAGAAGGGAGTAGCATTGTATTAGTGATAGAGTAGCCTGGGAATAGACATCTTGGCAAGAGCAGGACAATTTAATGAGCAGAAGAAGCCCCCTCAGCCCCTATTCATCACTTATCAGGAACAGAGGGAAATTCAAGGTTGCTGAGGCTATCTAAGCTCTTTGGGATCGGAAAGTCTGGAGATGTTGCCGCTGTACCTGAGGGGTTGAATACCATTGGTTCTTGGAGGGGTGTTATGGGATATTGCCTATGAAGAGGGTTTTGTGTGTTTTAATTAGTGTTCAAACTGTTACAAGTTAAGAGAGATCACATGGACTTTTAGAGGTACAGATCTCTCGGCTTCCCATTATTCTTACATGAGTGTGGCTTTATGCTAACACTTATTTCCCTGTTTAGAAGACTTCCACTGAAGTTTTCACTGTACTGACCTTGTACTACATTTTAAAATCCTCTTGAGTCCCTTTATTCCAAACTATCTTCATTTTAGATGTAGAGCCAAATTAGGTGACGAGAATCTATTCATGTTTAGGAAAAAGAAGCAGAGTTTCTTAAAGGAACACTCATTCCAAATTATTGGCAGTATTGTTCTGACTGTTGTTATTTTAAGCTCTATGCTATTGCGTTGGAACTGACTTCAACGCATTAATTTGTTGGTTGTACTAGTGTACGCTTATAACATGTTCTAGATTATTGTATTTACTGGAATGATTACTAGCTTGTAATAAACTCACTTAACTTTAGTTACTAATTATTACATGACCAAATGGGTTACACAAACTCAAAATCGTTTATTTGAATGTGGAATCCCTTTTGCCTCTCAGTCAAACAGAAAGAGCTATCAGGTGAGAAATGGTAATCGCTTCCTGTGCACTCCCATTTAACGGGTACTTAAGCTAGCCTCTCTCTCATTTGTGTCCTTGTGATTGGTGTTTCATGGCAGGAGACTCCCAACTCCACCCCACCTTCCTGCTGACACCTAAATATAAAGACAATGGCTGGAACAGCGTCAGAAAAACAAGCGTAAAGGAAGAACTGCCTCTAATCCGTCTCAGAGCTGACTGTTGGGATACATAAACACTGCCTGCAACTTTAGTATAAAGATGAGATTGAAAGCTTCAGCAAGATTTCTCTACCAGAATCCAGTGTCCCACACCAGTGGTGACAAAAATGTTTTTCTTTGGTCAAGGGAGGGGATATTCACTGCCAATTTCCCTCACCAGGTTTTCAACAAGAAACCTGGGGAGCTATGCAAGCATCCCAGGACAGGCTGCGTTGAAGGAAAGAGCTGACCGACTGCTTAGGAGGGGCATTGGAAGTGCTATAGCATGAGACAGGTGTCTAGAAGAGTGGGGACTGCGAAGGACTTGCATCACTCCACAAGCGAGTGCGACCTGGATTCTATGGTTAACTTTGCAGGCAGGCTAAAGATGGAGCACCCATTTTTGTATGACACAGTGAAATCAACTATGTAGGATTTCCACTCAAAAGACCAAATTCCCAGAGGTAGTGAGGTGCTAAATATCCCTGACTGCATCCAGAGTTTTCACTGATGAACCAGGGTGTAGGAAAAGGTATTGTGCCAAGGAGCTAGGCACCCCTACTGTCAAAGACGGGATGGACCAGCACTTTGTTCTTCCTGATACAACCTGGGATAGACATCTAACTTGTTTCAGTGGTCAGCTTGTGATTGGGCTCAAAGAAAATCCCAAGAAAGAGTGGCATCAAATTGTGAGCATCATGATCCAGACAGGACCACCTTCTACCGGGTACTGGCAAACCCTACGGTTACCTAACCAAACAAGTGTGCCTGGGGTAGAGTTACAGTTGGTTCTCGGTGAACCATGTCGAAGTGTACCACTCCTGGAGTAGTGCTGCCTTACTGACAGATAAATGCGAGCACATGCTGCCTGCTTCACAGAACAATATTATGGACAGAAAGGTGGTGTGCAAAGGGGCAAAACACCATCAAGGGGGAACCCTCCACTTGAAGCGGTAACTATTTATGACTGCTGATGAGAGTCAACCCAACCTCCCTGTGAACCTGACCTGCCTGTGAACGGGAAACAACCTTTACAACGCAACTTTTACAACGCACTACCATTACAATGAAATTTTTACAACGCAACATCCATTACAACGCATGCCAGTACAACGCAACCATTACAACGCATGACACTACAACGCATACCACTACAACGCATGTCATTACAACGCAGTCATTACAACGCATACTATTACAACGCATAACATTACCATCCAACACTTACCCTACTGTTGCACCCCCTGGAGTTAGAATAGTAATTTTTACCCCTACACTATCAAACACTTACCCTACTGTTGCACCCTATGGAGTTAGAATAGTAATTTTTACCCCTACACTATCCAATACTTATCCAACTGTTGCACCCCCTGGAGTTAGAATAGTAATTTTTACCCCTACACTATCCAATACTTACCAAACATGCAATGTAATGCTATGCATGTAATGGTATGCGTTGTAAACGTATTATGCATTGTAATGAAATGCGTTGTAAATGTAGTTTTTAAAATTTCGTTGTAATGGCATGCGTTGTAATGGATGTTGCGTTGTAAAAAAAGCGTTGTACAGGTATGCGTTGTAAAAGTGTGCGTTGTAACGTCATACATCCCCTATGAACATTACCCTTGACAGCCCTTCGAGAGCTAAAACATTATCTTGCATTGAATTAGGGGCAAGTTCCTTAGGAGCAGTATAGACTGTGTCCCTGACTCCACAAGAAGTACTATTGAAATGTGGTGCAATTATCTACGTGCCCGTCTCATAATTACGTACGGTATTGCACTGTATGCAAATAGCAAAGTGCTTCCTCTTTTATAAGTCAAAACACTGGCCGCACATTGATTTATTGATTACTACTGAAAGGTTTAATGAGTTCTGATACTCTAACCCCACACCACCTCCCTAAGTAAGCCTTTGACTGCTCAATACCACTACCATGAGGAACAAATGCTAATAGGAAGTACTCGGTTCTCATTTTTGGGCTCCAAAGCAAGGTCAAGTTATATGACACCAAACATTAAAATAAAAACTAATTGCTACAATCTGGGTCTAATAACGCCTGATTCCTGAAAATGTTCCCACACTTTCAACTGGCTCAAAGTCCAATAGGGGCACAATTAAAAATGTTGTATACCAATGCATCTGAAACTTCAAAGAGATTCCGCATCAACTTTCAGTCACTTTGCAACAACCAGTGATTAAATTGTGCAAGATCCTGCCAGTGGTAGGCAAGTGCACTAATATTTGGGGCCTGGAACTTATAGTTTATTATCAGATCCAGAGCAAAACAGAAAAAGACAGAAAAGACAGACAGGAGGAAGAACAGAGAAACAGCGCCTTGAGACCCTCACGGGGGAGTAGCGTGCTCTAAACCCCTGATTGATTGATTGATTGATTGATTGATTGAGTTTCAAAAGGATGAAAAAGAACCTGTAGGAGGGCATAAAGAGACAGAAGGTGTAGTGTGAGGGAGGAAAGAGGCATGAGGTGGAATCAAGACGTGGCAGCCTTCATATTTCAAGACCCCAGAATTCGAAAGCACTATAGTGACCTCATGACTAGAGTCTTTGAGTCAGGCACTTATTATTTTATTATTATTTTTTATAAATTAAGTATTGACACCAAACAGATCATGTGGCAGTGACAAAAGTCCAACTTGAGCTTAAGCTGCAAAAACTCATGAGCAATCTATCACAGTACATTCCCTCTGGCTCAGGACCTTTACATCCACCCCTGAATACATAGCCAAATCATCTGCTCGGAAAAAAAATGTGAATACCGAAATTATATATTGTTTTTTAGCTAGTAAGGTGCAAGCCGCCCATGCCACAGTATATATAGTATTTTCAACCCTTTATTTCTTTCCTTGTATTCTGTGATTTATGTACAATAGACTATCATAGTTGTTAGCACCCAACATTTGGGTGGGCCAATTGATGGCCAGTGCAAACCCAAAGAACTTGCAAGAAAGGCCTCCAATTTTTGGTGTTTCTCCGTCTTCAGGCCAGTGGATTTTGGCCAATGTGTCAGAATCGAGCTGCAAAAAATTGCATCTCAAGTATAATCATCAACCTTCAGTAACTTACTTTTCAATCAATGATGAGAGGTTTTGAATAGTTTTGAAGCTTTATTTCTCATTAAGAGATTAGTATCATTTTTTGTCATTTTATTCAGATTAGTCAAATTACAGAAATATCGAGAAAAGGTTTCATTGTAGTCAGCGTTATATTGACAGCGTGTTCCAAAAAGGAAATAGTCCCTATCTTAGTCTAAGAGTCCTTTCCTAAAGAAGAACCCATAAAGAGTTCTCTTTGGAAAACGAGCAACATTTTGGAGCTTTAATTAGTCAAAGAATGAACTTCCCGTAAAGAGCAGCTCAGGAAACTCAGACGAGTTCCCCAACAAGCGGCAGTAGCAACTGTTAATTAAATCTAGGAAAATTAATCACAGCAGTAGCTATGATTAACCGCAGGAGAAAGTCTCCCAGCAAAAAGATCAGGGTAAAAGGAAATCTTCATTAGCAGTAGCACACAGCAATCCCGGCAAGAATAAGGGAAAATAATGCATAAAGCATTGAGGGTAAGATAGCAGGAAGAATTGCGAAGCCTCTCTACCTACGAACATGTACATATGAAAACATAAAACATTTGCAACATTCAGCATGGCTTGTCCAATGAAAATGGGTCTGCCGATGATTTGTCGACTCTCCTCCCATTTCCCTTTGTAAACATTCATACTGGTGAGCAGTTATCTAAAAGTTTATAATATGTCTTGCCCTGGATACATGAGGGAAGGTTTCTCATGAGAACCTTTGCAGGTCTATTCTGTTAGCTGATGTCAGTATCCAGTGCTTAATTTGTGCTGTTGGTTTCCGGTGCTTAGCACCAGCACTTTTTTTTATAGGGCTGGGACTACATGTTGTTTTCTCCAGTTGGTGGTGGTCCAGAACTGAAAATAAAATAAAAGATGTAACTCGTTGGATGAATCACCTGGTATATTATGGCAGCATTTTACTTCCTAAAAGAGACGGGAGGACTACTTTCCATGATTGTATTAGGCTCAAGTCACCCTTACTACACTACTGGAATGACTAATGTAGAGTGTTTCATTGAAAGTGCGGGATAGCTCAGAGTTAAGGCTTCGCTGCTTTAATTTGTTTGCAGTCTGTATGTCAAAGGCTCGACTACTAGCATGTCTGAATCGCAGTTCATTTATCCAAACACTTAAACGCTAAAAGTGTTGCCCCATGTTATTTTATTGTCTGAGGCCGCGTACATAATGCCTAAATAACTGGTGCACTGCAAGTATACATGGACCAGCACAGATAAACAACCCAGGCATTCAGAAGCAGCAGGCTTCTGACAAAAATGTGTGCTTAGGCACCTATTCTTTTACAAATTAAGCACTGTCTGCATCCCATTGGGTGGACAGAGGGCTAGTCTAAAGCAATTGAACATTTCTATCAGTAGGTCTTGATGAGAGCATGCAAAACAATATCTTCAATAAGCTCAATATTGATAATACTCTATTCATTAAAAATATAGTAGAAATCATTGTTTAGTGAAATGAGTAAATCATATGGTATGAGCAAATAAAAAAATGTATTTCTCTAAGAGCAGCAAATTTTAAAGTGTTGAACAATTTTACAGTCAGAGGAGAAGATCAGTAGTTCTAAAAGGCATTTATTTAAATGTCAAGCAGAAGTGGAAAAACAAATTTCAGTCCTAGTTGTAGAAGCACATTAGGTATGAGAGCCTACTACTTATTTAAGCTACACATTTATTTTTAAACGTTCAAGAAAGCATCGTCGCCTACGTTTTAAAGATGTAGGATTTATTGATCACATTTTAAAGAAGTATTTCTATGTTTTCTCTTTCTCTTCTACATATAAGACAAAGTTGAGCCAATTTTCTAATGTCAGGCACATTTTATTCAAGGTTAACCAAAGTACATTTTAATGAATTTCTTTTGCTTTAACAGTCCCTCCTTTCTGATGATTTTTTAAGCATTACTCTGTGAGTTTTCACTTGAAATTTGTTTCAGAATGCACTTTCGTCATCAGTTGAGTCCTGTTGTTTGTCCCCCGAAATTTTAGAGATTCCATATAGTCATCATTCATAATACCGTGCATTCCCATATCCTTTTCATATAGTTTATTTGGAGATTGCGTGAGAAATATTTACAACTCAGTAAAAGAGCATAAAGAAATATTAGACAAAGACCTACAATTACTAGTGCCATTAATATAGCTTTAAATATACCTTTCTCTGCTGTTAAAAACAGTTCCAAATAGTGCTTGATCCTTCCCCAACCTTTTCATACAGATTATTTCATGTAATTCAGCTCCTAAACTTGAAATGTTCTTTGCATAGTTTTCTATTTCTTTACTTTTGTCAGGCATGTATGAACTACAGTGAGTTAACGTAATCATCCAGCAAAATCCTCCTTTCTCTGCAAGCAGTATGTTTAAAGCAATACGGTTCTGCAAAACCATGGACCTTATAGCAACTAATTCTATGTTAATCACAAGCAAGGTTCCAGATGTGCTGATCACCAATTTGTCCACTACTATAAATAAATGTTTTGTCCTCAAATGTAGTAAACTCCTGGAATTGCATCTTCCTGTAATATCTGACAAGATCCAACTGTCAATTTGAATGTATGTTCAAAGCTACTAATCCCTACATATCTTGTTCATTTTGGTGTTCTCTTTTTAATATGCAAATCTTCACTTTGCGTCAGCTGTGTAGTCTAAGTTTAGAGTAAACCATCGTCTTTCTAAGTTAACTTGCTTCTTTCTTCCATGTATTCTCTAGAACATTGCCTGTTTTGTCTGTAGCTTTTGTCATTTTAATATACCTCTCTTCTAAAGCCATTATGCATGCCTTATCTACAGGTCGCATTAAACAGATTAAAATGTTTTTATAAACCTTTACACTTGTCTATAAACGAATGAAAGTAAAATACTACAGGAAACGGCATGAGACAAAGGTATATGATAGTATGTAGCCTCCTCAGAAACAGAAGTTGGTAAATGTGCACAAACATAGCAATATTTTGCATTCATAGTATTAATGTGTTCTTGAACTAATCTGGAATAAATGTTAGTAGAATATTCCTCCTTTTTATAGCTTAGAAAGGCATACTAAGAGAATTTCCTCCAAGGTCAAGTGTGTATGTATTAGTAAGGTTCCTCCTTTGAGCTATGTGTCAAATAAAACCCTACAAGTACTATAGTGATCATTATTACTGTTATTAGAAATTAGAAAAAAAGATTTCGTGATATGCTCACACTTATTTCTAATGAAACACATTTCTCTATGACTCAAACAAAACCTTAGTTCAGTAGTTGTAGTGCATGGCTTCTCTGATACAGTCAGTGTTCTTTTTTATTTCTTTGCAGTTCAGATTTCTACATAGACATTCCTTACACCTACACCGTGTTCTTCTAAAATGTTATCCCTAAACTCTTCTGTAGCTTTTTCTTGGACTTGGATAATCTTCTGTAAAGTAAACTAAAATAATAAACCTATCAATTTTAGTTCAGAGTTTTTTTTCTCACTGTCTTTCAAACTTTGTTTGCTTCAAGCTTGTTTAAATTCATTTGTGATATCTTTTGGCTTTCAAGGTGGCTCTAATAGCTCAGTATTCACGGTGCACAAGTCTTCTGGTGTAACATTCAGAGTGGTTTGCACATAATAGGACCATTCAGGTACAGAGTATATGAGACAAGGTACTTGTGCTCTTTTGGATCTCTATATTACTTATTGATTGGATCCATACCACTTTCATTGTCTATATTCTCCTCTTCAAAATGAGCCCTGGAATCCAAGCTATTGGGTTGGGTTCTTGTTTTCATAACTCTTTGGCCATTCTGCTTGTCTTCTTATTCTCCTTACTCTGGTACTTGTTCCTTCACCTAGGTCACTTTTGTCTCCTTTCACCACTATTTGAGCACGTTCAACTTGGGCTTCGATCTCTGCTTCAATTTCATTAGAGATCTCAATGCCACTTATGTTATCTCAGGCACTTGCACTTGTCTTTTCATTTGCTGATCTCCACCCCTTTCTTCGTCTTGTGGCTGGATTTGCACTGGTGCTGCTGGTCTGGGTGGTCTCTCTTCCGAAAGTGCGACCATCAAAGCTCGTCTTTCAGGATCAGAGCCTAAGGGTACTTCTTCTGGATTGCTCACCCTTTTGGTGTGTGAGGCATGAATCCAATTCGCAACTCCTGTACACTTAACAGAAGTGTTGGTAGTAAGGCACATCCCTGGGATCACTTGAGGCTCCCCTAGGGGAACATACCCACCCCAGTTTGAAGACCCCTGCATTAAGGGGTAGCAAGGTGTTTGTAGGGTTCAGGGAAGCATAGTGTTAATGAGTATTAAAGGGCTATCAAGGTTCTAGGAAAGGTAGCATTAAGGGGTAGTAGGTAGTTTATAAGGTTCAGGGAATAGTAGTATTAAAAGGTATGAAAGGAGTTATTTTTCTTTATGAAAGTGGTAGTAAGGATCTATTTTTTATCAAAGGAATCACGGAATTACAATGATATGTAAAGAATTCGGAGTAAAATTACAATTAATCCATTTCAATTCACACTGTAAAACAATTAATTCAGGACTGCACAAAATTCATAAATACTCCAGTATGTTCACATAAAGTGCATCTTGCCATAAACTTATTTTAAAAATAGATATTAAATCAATGCTTTCCCTCTTACATGTCTTGTGCTTAAAGCCTCTTTTCTACTTGCATTAGCTGCGACAAGTTCTCAAAAGCGGCAAAACAATTATCAACCTGAGAAGAATAGGAATTGATCTACTCTTTAGCTATACTCAGACGAGAAACTGTGATGGAGACAAATATTGTCAGCACTAAGAAGCTTGGTATGGCTTCATCTGTATTCCAGCATTATGTTTTGTGCCAACAATACAATAATAAAATAAAAAATATTGGATATTAGGTAGCTTTTTAATTATGTTAGTCTAAAGATCATTGAGTTCCCCACAGCTCACAGAAATATGAAGATCATCAGAATTAGGCACTTTTGGGACAATCTAAATTCAGCCTTTTTCCCGACTTAAAGGTTTTTGATCAATGTATGATATGTGATTAATGACATTGAACCGCTATACTTTAAGACTAGCATTTTTAAATATTAAGTGGGTAATTCATATGCTTATAAAATTTCATCTGTAGTGCTCTCAACCCCAACTTTTTCAGAACATTTATCTGGGATTATTTCAACTCCAATACTCTGGTTCTTAATAAGTGTGTAATAAAATTCCCTAATTAATACTTTGGCATGACGGTTTATAAATAGGTCAAATAGATCAAATTGTTCGAAACATATATCTTTTGGGGGAATTTTCATAAAATGGTCTAGAATCTGCAAGTATTTAAAAAATAATTTCTGGGAAGCTGACACTTAATATTTAAATCGCAGTAGGGTTCAAATATACCGACCGTGAAAGATTTCCGGTGATACACTTTGCCCAATAACAAAGTGTACTAGTTATTGATAGCAATGTTTGCCACATTCCGAATAATCATCCACGCATTATGCACAGATTTAAAAATCTTCAATCAAACCTGTTTCAGGTAATTAGGGTCAGAAAATCTGAGCAACACATCTTTTAATCTTTATCTCCTAATCCCATTGGATACATTAATGGTTTCTTTTGATCATGTTTAGTGATCATACTTGAAATAAATTGTCATATTGCATCAAGATTTAAAAAATAAATCTAGAAGAACACATCAACCTTTGTTCGGGGGAGCTTAATGTGTACATCATGCCTACGTGTTTGATAATCCCCAATAAAGCTGGTAATTATAGCATTAAGACGATCAACAATGAATTAGGGATACTAAAAGGTATAGAGCAGAAAAAAATTAAAATATGTTGGTAGACCATTCACTTTAATCAAGTTGCAGCACCCAACTAAACTAATTGGTAGGTGATGCTAATGATCCATGTTAATAATACATTGCTTAAGCAGACATTCACAATTAGGCTGTATAATGTACTCTAGATATGCACACAATGTGCCCCCTCCAAATAAGAGGCTGTAGCTACAATGTGATTATCTCTGGCCCTATATTCAGAACTGAGAATCATTTGTGTTTTGGGCGAATTGAATCTATACATTGATAGGTGTCCAAATCTTTCAGCTTCTATCGCTATTATATCCATTGCTGCTGTAGCATTTTCTGAAAAAACAGATATATATGGCCCCCCTGGAGGATGTGGTGACCCCTTATAACATCAAAATCATCAGCTATGCTGATGATACTCAGCTGGTGGTCGCCCTTCCTCAACTGGTGGAGAATCCTGACTTGTTGCACTCATGTCTGGCGGACGTCCACACCTGGATGAGCAGCTCAGCCTTGAAGCTGAACGGCTCTAAAACGGAGATTATGCTGCTTGGAAATAAAGCGCCGCCACTGCCACCATCATGTTGGCCAAGCTGTATGGGTGACCTCCCAACTATGAAAGAGGAGATTAAGAGCCTGGGAGTCTGGCTGGAGCAAGACCTCTCCCTCAGAACTCACGCTAAAAGAACTGCGGGAGTCTGTTTTGCCCTGCTGCGGGCCGCGCGTAAAATTCTCCCGCTCCTTCCCTTTCCATCGAGGAAGTTGTTGATTCAGGGTTTGATAACATCTCGCCTAGACTACAGCAATGGTCTGTTTCTGGGCGCCCCTGAATCTACTTTTAACAAACTTCAGCTGGTGCAAAACGCGGCGGCCAGACTCCTTATGGGAATTCCTCGAACTGAATCTGCCAGACCCGCTCTCAAGGCCCTGCACTGGTTACCAGTGCGGGAGAGAGTGAAGTTTAAGGCACTATCCATTGCCCACAAAATTCTTCAGGGCAGTGGACCTCCTATCCTGGGGAGCTTGGTAGTGCCTTACAAAGCGAACAGAGCGCTGAGGTCTGACCAGAGGTGTTTGCTCCAGGTCCCGAGAGTAAAAAGATCACGCACGGGCGGGAGACGATTCTCTGTGCACACAGCAACGCTCTGGAACTCCCTCCCCTTAAAACTCCGTGCTGAGACCTGCACCCTGCGTTTTCGCAAAGGTTTGAAAACACATCTGTTTCCCTTGTGAGTCGCTACTACTACTTCATGGTCCCACGGTTGATGCACTGTTCATAGCGCTGGGATGCCTCAGGGTAGCTGTGCGCTATATAAGTTTTAATAATAATAATTAATAATAATTGTCTGCGTCAGTGGATAACTTTAATTCTATACCATTGACTAAAGCAGGAATAATTAATGGAGTACAGAGTATAGGAAATATAGATGGTTTCAAGTACATAGAAAATAATAGTGGAGAAATGGGACAGCCCTGACGTTTACCCCTACTAGCATGTACATGATCTGAGATCTGCTCCATTAGAAAAATTCCGGCGATATAATAGTATAATCCTCACATATAACACCTGAATGCTCTTAATTACCTTATCACTGGATCCCACCTTCGTCGTAACTGCCCATAGATAACTCCCTGAGATATGATTGAATGTTTTTTCTATGTCAAGTGGTCGATACTAGCCTGTTTGAAACCGATTGTGACTGCGTCAAAAACCATTATTTATATGAGTACTGGTATCATGTCCGGGTATAAATTTGTGCTATTGTGAACTAAGTGCTCTAAAATCCTTGCAAGCCAATATTTTGAGTAGATTTTAGCATCCAAATTATTAAGTGAAATAGGCTGGCATGATCCAGAATCACTTGAAAAAATGAGAGGGACCATTTGTGCACCAAAGGACTAGGGTTCAATTTAGAAAAATAACAATATATCCTTTGGTTGGCAAATACTGAGAGAACTCTTACTCATTCACTCACCTAAATCACACACATTCAATCATGGGGGATACAGTACCAATTGAAAAAGCAGTGTGCCAGCATACAAGAAAAATATTAGAAATGTTATGTATCAATTTATTAAAAGCATATAAAACAATTGTAGCAAATTAAAAAAACAGTTAATCATACATAGTATATTTGTATTCAAAATCGAAAAACATAACACAATAAATAAACAAATGAATAAACTCAATAACAAAGACAATTAGACGAGAGTATTAAAAATACACTACACTTTGTCATAAAGGCACCACATCTGTATGAGGTAACGTTGGGGCTGGACACTGATGTACAAAAGACAATCAATATCTAGTGTGGGAGCCCACTGTGCAGATTATGGTTCTATTGTGTCGACGTGTTTCAATGTATTATCTTGATTTAAACCATCTTTATCAAGACTAAAGATATTACTCTCTGATGATATCTTAAAAAGTAGCTTGACCAAAGTGCAGAAGTCACTTCTATCCTGAAACTCCTTGTCAGGGAATACAATATGCTTCTCCCAACACCAGAAAATATATATTTTTTTAAAACCATGTATAAGTATCAATACGAAATGCAGATTTGAACAACAGCTAGCTTCACTGTCCTTCTTTCGTCATGGACTCTCCAGCACCATTAGGTGATAACTTCCAATGTTAGTATAATGATGCCTACTTAGGCCTGAATTATATATTATAGGGTACCTATACGCCCTTCATTTGATAGGGTCTTAAATCCTTTAGTATTGCAGCACCACTCTGCATCCGTCCACTGTTGTTTCTCAATAAAGAATCCAGAATCATCCACTGACTTGCCTTTTTTTAAAAGTACAGCAATATGAATGGAATCCCAGGACTGTGGTTTCGCCACCTTCATCAATACTCTGAAAAATCTGTAAAAATGCAGGAGCTAGAATCTCAGAGAAGTTCTTGTGGAATTATATTGGTTTAGCATCTTCAACAGTGGCATTTATTTTAGGCAAAGGCAGTGGCGGCTCCTCTGCTGAGGCGGAGGTGCATTGCCTCACTGCTTTTCGCAGTGGAAAAAAAGTTAAACTAAAATGATTATAATTTTATTTTTCCTGCTGAGGCGTCTCGGCGAGCAGGGCAGATCTGTTCTGTGGTGGACACTATGTAAGTGCGCATAAATGTTTGACCAGCCCTCTGGGGCCGGCCAAACATTCATGCACACTTTGCATGTTCTCCATGCAGGCTGCATTACAGCCTGCATGGAGAACATGCCCAGCCTCCAAATGCTGTGGCTGAGCGTCGATCCACTGCGTTCAGACTAATCACAACGCTGCATTGCAGCTTTGGGATTGGCTATCGGGAGGCTGGGAGCAGTCAAAAATATACACAAATAAAGAAAAGTAAAAACACTTAAAGAAATTAATGTGTTGAGATAATCTTTGGAGATTGCCCTAGACTCTTTAAGTTGTATTGAGAGTTAATGGGAAAGTGATATAGGTCGGGTGGGAGTTTGTTCTTGTGACAATATTTATGTTTGATTTTCCCCCTGCTTTCAGACCTAGTACACATAGGGGGGTGCCTTTTTTATATTGTGGGAGCAGGGTGCTTCCTGCTTCCTTTGCATAGAAGAAGCCAGTAAGATTGTGCTGTAGAGGCAGCGGCGGCAAGCCAGCAGGCCAGTAGGTAGGTAAGTGTTTTTTTGTTTTTTTTTATACCCCCCCTCCTCCACCTTTTTCCCTCTCCTCGCCCCACTGCTACTTCCGGGAGCAGCCATTACTGGGCAAAGATTCAATAGCACTAATCACTTCATCAAGGGAAATATTACCCTCAATGATTATTTTTTAAGCGAAATAAAGCTGAAAAACCTGTATTTGAGATCAAAACATTCTATGTCTCTTTGGATCAGTGTGAGTCTTCCCTGGACACCACTTGATATCACTGTTGGAATTGTTGCATGATATCCCTCATATTTGTAAGTATAAGACCATGTTTATTGATAATACATTTAATAGGTGCGTAATTATTTCTTTCTTTATCTTTATAAGAAAATGTTTTACCTACAGGCTCGCTGTACTGTATATTCATGCCTTTTTTGCATCAAAAATGCAGTGGCCGCTTTCTCTCTAAAATAGTGGCCTATAAAAGCTCACATTATGATCAATTTGCAAAAATATTTCCCAATCTTCCTGCAGTTGACATCGAGGTGCATCAGCATGTGCTATTACAAGTGAGCAAATGCTCCTTTTACAGACTGATTCTCCATCTATTTTCTTTGACATATACAAAATAGTTAGTTACAGTGTTCCTTACAGTGACCTTGACTGTTTCCCAAACCATATGCAAAGGAGAAGAATCTTTATTGATTGCAAATAATTCTCTTATATATGTCAGCATTTGATCCTGGAACCAGAAACCAGTAATAGTTACTGGTTAAAAGTTCATCTTTATGTCGTTGATTTGCACTTAGGGGCTCATTACGATGTCAGACAGAAAGCCTCCACTCGACAACGTCTCGGATTTGGGACCAACTGACTTGTGGTCGGCAGTTCTGACCACCGGATTATGATGCGACTGAACAATGTTTGGTCGAATTCCCATTGTTTCCTATGGGAGCTCTTTATACGCCAGAGAACCAGCCATAAAACAGGCTCCTATGGGGAAATGGGGTGTGTGTGGAAAACCCTGCACCCTGTGGCAGGTGCCCCATGGTGCCTGCCACACAGTGCAGGGTTTTACAGGGCGGTACCTTAGTTACCCCCCACCAACCGTAGGCCACGGGGGCAAGGGCACCCTGCTACAGAACCCCAAAGTCACTTTCCGACAGCCTTTCCGTGTCTGATACCCCATCTTTAGGGGGTTACGGTGCGATTCAACAGACAGGAATACCCGTGAGTCAGTCAGAACCGAGTCGGACTAACCAGCCGGTGTACGTTCCAACCGCGAACGTCGTAATTGTGTGGTTAGACTGTAAACCGACTGGCATCCAGGGCCAATATTTAGGTTGGGTATGTTCACTGTACGATAATCCGTTGGCTAAGATCAGCTATGGGGGAAGGGAATCAGCGAACTTTTTGATAAAGAGGGGAACTAGGCAAGGTTGCCCTCTGTCCCCTCTGCTTTTTGCCCTATCCTTGGAGCCATTTTAAACGCACTGTCGTCCCAAGCTAATATCATTCCAACACAGCATGGCGGGGAGAGTCTAAAAATAACTGCTTTTGCAGATGACATTGCGGTGTTTACTACAGATTTAGTAAGAGCTATCCCAGAAATAGTTAAAGAAGCTGCACTGTTTGGTAATGTATCAGGATACAAACTAAATGTAAGTAAGACGCAGGTCATTACTAACTATAAACCGTCGGACACGATTCCTGGTATATGCCAAAGTGCGACGTATTTAGGTATTAAGTTAGCAGCTAGTATAGATAAGATACTAATTATGAACTATGACTCTTTGTTAAAGGAAATCGCTTTTACTTTGAAAAAATGGCACAAGATCCCGATTAGCTTAGTGGGGCGCATAAACCTAGTAAAAATGAAGATTCTGCCCAAAGTACTATACTTATTCAGATCCATCCCCTTACAACCTAGCAAACTTTTCTTTAAAAAATTAGAAGGTATTTGCAGTAGCTTCTTGTGAGGTTACAAAAAAGCACGTAGGTCAATAAAACTCTTGGAGTTACCAATAGAAAAGGGGGGATTAGCATTTCCAGATTTTAGGTTATACTTTTTTGCTACTTTCTTTCGCCGTATATGAAGCCTGATGAAAAACGAAAGTTCGCTTTTCTATCATCAATACATTTTGGGACCTGACTGTAAACAATTTTTATTTCGTTTAAACGATCCTAACTACTATAAAAGAGTAAAATTTAAGACAGCTAGACAAATTTAAAAAATTTGGGATGAAGTTATGATTATTGACAACATTTCTTTCTTTAATGCTGAGCTTCGATTATGGGGCAATCCAGGTTTACCTGATATTTTCTCGGATGGGGCAGGAAATCTTTGGGCTAGACACGGTATTAGTACTTTGGGTGACTTGTATGGACCAAATGGGCTTATGGATTTTGACACATTAAAACTTATTTATGAACTAAACAATGATATGTATTTTAAATACATTCAAATACGAGATTATTTGCACTGTAAAATGAAAATAGCTGAAGTGGCCCCGTCGGATACGTTAAAATGTTTATACTCAGATAAAACAAAATCACTTATCAGTTTGGGCTATGGACATTTAATATTAGGCAAAATTGACGATACTTTGAAAAGAGCAGCTAAATGGTCATCAAGGCTGGAAATGAATATTAACCCCACACAGATATCTTTTTCGCTATGCCATATAAACTCAATAGTCCAGTCTTCTAACCTGAGGCTACAGCTGTATAGAACTATAACGCAGCTATATTATACTCCTCAAAGAATTTCTAGCTGGGCACTGGGGGCCCGATCTAATGACAGACCAAAATGCCCGAAATGTGATATGGAGGCAGCAGGTATAGAACATATGCTTTTTTCGTGCCCGGTGTTATCTTCATATTGGAAGGGAATAATGGATGTTCTAGCTAGTAAACAAATTATTATTCCAACTCTTACAGCACATTTGGTTTTACTTGATATCCAGGATGTCAACTGTCAATACAAAGATTTAATAACCATAGTATTTGCATCTGCTAGGTTAGTTATAGCAAGATCATGGATATTAAAAGAACCTCCGAATGTTATCGAATGGTGGACCGTGATAAATGAAATAAATGTAATGGAATTCTCGTTAGCTAAACTCAGAGGTCCCAAGGCTTTGAAAAAGAAGGAAAAAATTTGGCGAAACTTTTTGGACCTGTAAAATCTCTTACTTATTGAGGCCAGTAAAATCTGTGTTTACTTTTCTTGTAAATGTATACTCTTTCTTCTAATATGTAACTGTTGATCCTCTGTCTTTGATGCTACTTTTTGGTTTAATTGAAATTTTTTCTTTCTGTCTGTTTATTTTATGTTACGTAAATTGTACTAAGTTGTCTTTCTTGCAATAATAAAAATAAAAAAATAATAAAAAATGAAAGACTGTAAACCGACCTAGTCGATCAGAAGGGCTCCGATGGGGTTGGGGAGATTCCAATTGTCGGGCAGAGGCTTTCTGCCCGACATCGTAATGAGCCCCTTATTGTATCTTATTCAGATTTTCAGTGGATTGTGATCTGATGCTATCATTAGACCTTTCTCCGTTTGGGACCTAGGTAAATAATTATGTGAAACAACCTTATATCAATCTGAAACAAACCTTATATCAATCCGTAAACACTGTGGTGTGCTGGAGAATAATAAGTGCATCCTGGCGCCTGCCCCTTCAATGCCTTCATAAAGCAGTTAACCCATGCACCTCAATTAATCATAGTAAAGCGACCGAACCTTCTGATCCTTGGTGTGGCATTTTGGTTCGCAGAATCATATTTATAATCAATGACGCAGTTAAAATCTCCAGTGACAGTGGCCAATCCCTCCGAATTTATCAATTCGAGGGCCAAAGAATCAAAAATGCCTCATTTGTCTAAATGTGAACATTGTACAAACTTTCAAACGCACCCCTTCAATGATAACTTAAATAAGGGCCCAACGTCCATATTTATCTGCGACTGATTTCATAATATTAAAGAGATATATGTTGCTTCTCTGAATCAATATTCCACTACCTCTAACATTAATCTGCTGTGTAGTACACACAGCTAAATCGTACCCTCACTGCATCAGGAATGTGAGTTGCCTAAATGCAATGTGTGTTTCGAGTGGGCAAACTATGTTCATCTTCACCTGGCTTCATTCTTCTTTAATCATTTGTTGCTTTTAGGGGATATTCAAACAGCGCACATTCCAGTTAGTAATACTTAGGGCCATCATTCCAAAATTTAAATATTATCAGTTCCATGTCTACCTGGCTGAGTCAACATTTCTGAGAAAAGAATGTTTGGATATGTTTCAACAGAGCAGGGATCACAACCAAAATAACAATAGGGCACTCATGTAGTCCAAATATTAAGAAGAAAAAATCAAAAATCAAAAGTAGTTCATCAAGATTGACAGATCTTCTATCAGTCAGTCAGTCAAACAATCTTTATTTCGATTAATTAAAATCACAAAAAGAGAAATAGTGCATACATCCTTTGTACAAGAATTAATTAAAAACAATAGGTAAAAGGCATTCGATTAATTAAAATTCATATATATATATATATATATACATTAGTTAAAAAACACAAAGATCAGACATATAATCTACCTATGTTATATACAATATTTACAATATAAAGTGCCTCACGGGGTGTCTTACATTTAAAGTGCATCGGTAACGTTCTCTTATTCAATAAGACCTCAAACCCCATTCAGATCCTAATGTACAATTACATAGGAGCAGGTTTTTTCTTGATATTTACTCGAGCCGCCGCCACCAGGAAGCTTGCTACACTAAAAATAACGCGCACACTACTTAACATTTGCAAATGCAACAGGGCAGGCCTCACTTGCACAAAACCAACTTCACGAAGAATTGGATTTTAAAACTTTTTACGTGCTTTTGCAAATTTCTCACAAAACATTACGAGATGGAGAGTGTCTTGTGTCGAGAACCTGTCGCATGAACATGGTGCAGTGTCCTCCGGTTTCCCCTATTGTGGAAATTCACCCAGAGTAAGATGTATTAGATTGAATCTAAATCTAACCAGCAGAAAACGATGGAACTGATTAGTGATTATCTTCAGGTAAGGTTCAATGGTAAGACAAGTCTGTAATACATAAATTCTTCTTACCCCTGGTTTTCTGAGTTCCTGCTCTTCCCTTTCTTGCTCCAACAAATTCAAAAAGCTCTTTTTAATCCATCCTAAATCTTTTTTCTGAATTGCCTCCGGGGCAGCGTACAGTTCAGGTAGCCCCAGTCTGGCACACGCCGCTCTAACGTATGCCAGCCATGGGATCTTATGTGCCTTGTCGAGGGCTAGACAATCTTTTAGGATTCGATGATTAAGAGTAATCTCCTCATTAAGCCATGTCTTTGCCCAACAGATCAGCGGGCCATTTTTAAATGATCTGAAATATAGCTTAGGCCTAATTCAGCGTGTAAGGAGAATGTCGGAGGCGATTGGGGAACCGACAGTAAGGATCTAAGAAACCTATTTTCTACCAGTTGTAAGTTACTCACAGGAACATATCCCCATATGGCGGCCCCATAGGAGGCAATTGCTAAGGACTTGGATTTATATATCTTGAGCATGGCCTCCATGGGCCTAGCTCCCAACCTTTTAGAGAAACCAAGTAGGGCTGATGTGGATCTGGTAACAATATTGCACTTCTGTCTCAGCTGGGGGCCCTAGTTGCCCTTCTCATCAAAAAGGACTCCCAGGTAACTAAAAACCGGGACCCTCGTTATTTCCACACCCATGCAGGTAAAAAAAAATCCCCCACCACCATGACATGAGATTATTGGCTGTTAACTTTGAGATCAAGGGACTGCATGAAGCTGCCGAAATGGTCCAACAGCCTCTGCAGACCCGTTCCTGTACGTGCAATTAAAACAGCATCATCCGCGTATAGGAGAACAGGGATTCCCGATCCCCCTATAAGCGGAGTGTCTATTGTGGCCTTGGCGAGAGAATCTTCAAGGGCATTGATATAAATCGTAAAAAGGAGAGTGGCCAGAATACAACCTTGTCTGATCCCCCTCCTAGATCTGAACTGGCCCGTGCTCCGGCCTTCCTGCGTCACCCTCACAGAGGCTGAAAGATCCTGATGAAGATTACTAAGGAAATTAATCAAAGGAGCCTCTATGCCCATTTCCCGCAGTATCTGCCACAATTTCGATCGATTGACCAAATTGAATGCCGATGATAAGTCCATGAACCCCAAGTATAAAAGACCATCCTTTGCTATTGAGTATTTACCTATAAGGAGGTACAAATGTAATCATTGGTCCATGGTGCTTCTGTGTTCTCTAAAACCATATTGGAAGTTAGAGAGTGTGGTATATAAATAAATAATACCGGGACTATTTTTGAATTACATTAACAATAACAGATAGCTCAATAAATAAGAGGCAGGATCCGATGTGTCCGAGTCAGAAGGATTTATTCAGGCAAAAGGGAAGGGACTGGAACGGGACAGCCTGAAATAAAGTAGGAAGGAAGGAAGGCAGCTGCACCATTTCATCGACAGTGCAGCATATATATAGTACAACATTACATTACATTACATACAGTAGGCGTAACTTGTGACAAGCGTAAGATAAGAACACATGGGTGGAAGAAGAAGGCGTGTACAGGGCGTGCACTGAGACATGTGATGAGAACGTCATAGAAGTGTCATGAGTGGGCGGAAACATGGAGGGGGCTACCTGAGAGCAGCTGGGACCTTTAACCTAGTGGTACGCACAAACGGGCAATGACGTGTTACCAGGGAGAACTGGGGCTATGACTTCTGCACTAGAAGAGGAGACTAAAAGTCTGCGGTGTCAGGACGACATGTACCTATAGCATATCTGGTATCTGGTGTTTGGAGTACATGTTGATAGAATCCAAAAGTTATCAGGGCAAAGGCTACTTGACACTGAGGCTGGTGCAGGCATCTATTCTTCATGTATTGCGTGAACTAGGAATTATTCTATGAATATTAATACAGTATTTCTCTTACATGGAGACAGAAAGACTAGACCATGGCTGAAACTGTTTATGCGGTTCAGTAGCTTAGGAATGCGGAGAAGGAAAGCTGGACTGATAACTAGAAGCATAACATACTCTTGGCAGACAGGCAGGCAGAGCCAGGCCGGGCACCGCACTGCGCGGCAGGAAGTAAGTGAAGGGTCAGGGATGCAGGTGGGGGCTGCATCGCTCCTCGGAGTGGGTTCAGGAGACTGGAGCTTGAATCTGGTGTCCGGGCCCTTTTGAGGCCTAGAAACGGGGACAATTCAATGAATTAACGTGCACACTGTAAAACGTGGCAACATAGGCCTAATACTCGTTGCTTTCACGAGAACTGGATACTGGCATACTAGAGTTGGACACAACCATAATTGCGTCTTTAATCGATCATAGGGGGATACATGCATATCGATCATGCACATATAACATAGGATGGGGAACACGTAGGCACATATGTCAAGGCAAAATATAATTTTCCACAAGAGCACCCCCCTACCCGAAAGCCAATCTCCCAGTTTCTGCAAAATCACTCTGCCCATGATTTTTACGGCATAGTCTAACAGGGAGATTGGCCTATAGCAAGCGGGGTCCCCCCTGTTCCCCTTTTTAAAAATAGGGACTATGACTGAGGTGGACCACGAGGGTGGAAAACCAACTACAGATGAGGCGTTAAAAACATTTGTCAAAATTTTTGCCCAGAAATTGGGATACAAAATATAGAGATCCGCAGGTACCCCATCCGGGCCTGGTGCTTTGTGTTTAGATCTTCTATCAGTTCATAGCTGTAAGAAAGCTGTAAAGATAAGTCTTCAACTGAATTTATTTTACAAATACAAAATATCCAGCCCAGCTAATGCGTTTCGTCCTGGAAAAGGACGTCATCAGGGCTGTGAAAATGTCCTCATGATTACATTGTTGCAGACATTGTCACAGTGAGGGTTGCCATCTGGAACATAGCAGACATTGCAAACACCTGCTTTACACAGTCTGTTGCCATCACTATCTCTTATGTCTGTCACAGTACAATTGCACTTCCTTCCTTTTCATTAAGTACTCACCCATCTGATTGTCTTGTACCTCCAAGTCCACCTGCTCTTGATATGTCGCTCTCTTGGCCAACCTTCTTAGGACCTGTGGGTTCATCCCCATCTCTTTTGCAGACGATACGCAGCTGCTATTTCTTTTTGATAAATTTACTCCATTTGTACAGTCGTCTTTCTGTTCTGGCATGAGGGCCATTTGAAATTGGATGAGAAGTCATTTCCTCCAATATAATGTTGGGAAGACCAAGCTTTTGCTCGTTGGAGATGCCCCTCTATTGTAGACCCCCAAATGGTGGCCGGCGGACCTTGGTGATCCTCCTGCCCCCAAGTCTCTTGCCAAGAACCTAGTCATTCATTTGGACCAGGCTCTTACTTTGAAGGAGCATGCTGCTCAGGCAGCTGGCTCCTGTTTTCATACGTTGGGCCTGTACACCAAGCCTTTCATTTGCTTCGTGACTCAACTCGGAAGACCCTGACTCAGGCGCTTATACTAAGCCGCCTGGACTACTGCAATGGCATTTTGGTCTCTGCTAATGAGTTCTCGCTCTGCAGATTGCAGGTGGTCCAAAACACCGCAGCGTGATTGGTCCTTAATGCCCCTCCTAGGAGTGCCTCCCGCCCTCTTCGCCATCAGCTTCATTGGCTCCCTATACGCAAACCGGTCAAGTTTAAAGTTAGCTGCATTATTCATAAAGCTATATTCAATCTCGGCCAGCCTATCTGTCTGAGAAATTCACACCATACCTGTCCTCTAGGTCACTTCGTTCTGGATCTAAATCTCTTCTTGTGGTTCCCCCGAGTCAGGAAAGCCAGGCTGGGTGGGAAGGCTCTCTCCCACCTGGGCCCTCTTTATTGGAATAAGCTCCACATGCATCTGAGGCAATGCCCCAACCACCTACAATTCAGGAAGCATCTTAATACTAGTCTTTTATGTTCCTGATCATGTTCTAGCAGCTCCGCTTTCCCGTTGCCTGTCCGAAGCGCAGAGATACCCCGTCGGGGGGTCGATTCAGGCGCTATATAAATAAGTCAATAAAATAAATATAACGCCTGAATAGCCAGCGTTGCTCACTTGCTCTCTTCCATGTGAAACAGGATACTCAGTTCTTGTTCGGTCAATGCCTCCAGCATTCTGTTTTGGGCTTCTGTGTACAATAGGAAGATCGGATTCACAAAGGCAGCTCTCACTTGACATGAATCTTCCTCTGTGGCAATGTCTGCAGCGGCAACCTCAGTGGCTCCATCTACAGCCATTTACGACTCACATCCACTCTTAGGACCACTTTCAGTATCACAAGGAAGGAGTAAAAATCTTACCCTTGATTTATCGGTGTGTGTCTCCCAGTTGGATCCATCAGCAGTTCTCCCAGGGTGTTCTGTGAAAGCTCGCCCACTGTCATTGCTGCAGAGACAACAGTGTGGGTGGTACCTGTCCAAGCCTTTCGGTTAATGCCTTTGCCCCAGCCAAGGATTGCTTCAACCTGGTAGAGCTGAGTAGCTGGTCTCAGGGTTTAGGCGTGGTTATTCTTGATCCTCTGCTGTCCCCCTTTCAAGCTCTGTCAGTAGCACCTATTGACATTCAGAATGCCTAACATGGTACGCTTTGAATTAACAAAGATGCAACAAGCTTTATTGCTACTCAGCATGCAGCAGTTCATCCGTGTGTCCAGGAGATTAGGTGGTGACCACAGAGGTCCACTAGCCCTCATACGTCAGCTGCCATCTTGGCCATCCACCTGTAGTAACGATATTTTATATATGTGTGTGTTCGTATATGTGATATAATGCAAACAACATCATGCAAGGTTGCTGTGTGCGTTCTAACCACTAATGCAAATGTGGTAAATGAGAATTCTTTGTAATTGTGGGTGTTTTCGTGCATGCATGGTAAGTGTGCTCTGTGGTGGTGGTGTTCATTGTTGTAGACTACGTACAATTCAGACCCCTATCTTGCGGTACAGAAGATGAACGACATCCAGAGACCAAGCTTCACATGGAGAATGGAGCCACGATGGCCACTGCTTTACATTGCGATTATCTTCTGCCCTTGGGGTGAGGTCTCAAGTTTCTCTGAGTACTGGCCAGTCATAAGACAAAGAAAGTCTCCACATCGAGATCCCTCCGAGGACCCACAAAGCTCTATCCACACAGTAAAACACAAAAATTTAGAGTCTGTCGATTTTGTCTGGGGTGTATTCCGAAATGACGTGCTGGGTTCATCGGAAACTCCAACCACGCCAATAGCTATGGTGAAGTCAAACCTGGGCTTCAAACTGACTACTTTTACCTGAGAAATAGAAAGACCTACAGCTTGATTACCATATGCTACTTGTCCTGAGCGCCCATTGGTGCTCCCTTCTCACCTAGACTACGTCACCTGGAAGCATAGAAGCTATCCATGAGAAATTGTGGGTAGGAGTGCAAGCCTAGCTTGTTTCTCTCCTGGAGCACACCTGATTGCTCGAGGGATTACTCACTGCATGTGGTACATTTGAAAGTTCCTGTGTCTGATGTGGGGAAAGTATCCTTTCCCTGAGAAGGGTGTTTGGGGCAGATTACTTTTTTTATTTTTTTTAAAGGACCTTTATTGTTTCAGCAAGGAACTACAAACATGGGCCTACAACCATTCCGGGAATCAAGGTCTGAAGAGCTTCAAGGATAGAACACACGCGTAAACTTACAATGTGAGAACGAGGGTCCAAGAAGGTCAATTTTACAGCAAAGAAAAATAAAAATAAAATCAATGCCGTACAGTCAGACACGCTCCTACGATAGCGAACAAAAAGCAGAAAGCCCGCCAGCAGTGAGAAAGCATTCAAAGTAATGGGGGATAGGGCCGTTGGGTCAGGATAGTTATAGAAAACACATACAGTTCGGTTCAAGCTATGCCCCATCCCTCAAAGCGAAACACACTGTAGGAAACATAAAAGACGACGACATCAAAAAAGGAAAGACAAAGGGCCATAAAGACAAAGAAAGGACAAATTAACAATCCCATCCCCCCACCCCCACCCTGCACCCCTGCAGAAGGTTACAGCCTACCCCCCCCCCCGGTAGCGTGCCTGTCGCCCTAATTAAGAAACCCGAAATATAGAGAACAAGAGAGAAAAAAAGAAGAAAGAACATTGGAGAAGGACCATCGACCCGGTCATCCGGCCCCCCCCACACCGCGTGCAATAAACATCAAATAGCAATGGTAGAAGGACTAAGGAAAAAAGTAATCATGTATAGCACAATCAATTATATCCCCACTGAGTGTCTCTTGAATCACCGTCAAACAACAATAAGTCCCATCTTGTCCCAAAAGATCTCACCCCTGGCCTTTTCTGTCCATAGTACCAGTGTATATCACGCTCTCAATCGGCACAAAAAATAGCATGAAGGGTTCAAATGTTCCAGGAGGAACGGGAAGTGTCGTTTCTCCATAGGACGTTAGCCACCAGTACCCCTCCGAAGACGCATAGCGGAAATCTGATGGTATCAATATCAACACCGATAAAAACCTCCAGTCCGAACACAATTTCGCCAGCCATGGAAAGGGAAGCACACGATGCGGCAAGCGCTGAAACACCGCCGAGGCAGTCCAAAACACGGATCGTCGTCATTCTGTCACTCGACAAGCAAACAAGGGCCCCAATGAGTCAATCACACGTGCAACAGGTGTACCCACAGCAGTCTCATGAACCAAGGCTATCAGTGACTCTACGGACTTAAACGTAGCGGAGGTATTCGTCAGTGACACAGAGGCGGGCAGATCGGCGTCTACACGAGAGTGAACCAAGCCTACGTGGAACGGCGGAACAACAATGGTGGCCATCTTTCTTCCCAGTTCCCGGGCCTCCCGGATCATGGCCATTTGCAGGGTTGTTAAAGCAGCCAGCACATCTCTGGACGTGGGCCCTTTCTCATGTTGCCAACTCCCGGGACCCTCTTGTACAGCGGTATCACTGCCCGGATAAAAGGTGCGGAAAAGGGTGCCATCCGCCATCTTAGCCGTCATGACCTCCTCCTCCTCCATCTCACCGCCGGACCGGGCCCCACACCAGGATGCAACAGGAGTCACCGGAGGTCCCCAAAATCAAAGCAGGCATCGCAACGGAGGGTCACCAAAGGGCTAAAGAAATTCTCTGCCGCACCCCGGGAGGCACCCGTCAGTCCCGGGAGAAGTTGTTAATGCCTTGGCATCACACCGAGGGGGGGCCGAGGATCATGGTTTCTCTCCGGTCCTGCTGTATTGCATTTCCCGCAGAGCAATCTTGTTATTCGGAGGAGGTCGGCACTGTCGCCTTCGGCCAGCAGATCTCAGGTTCCCTCCGACCGACTCTTCTCCGCAGCCAGGGGCCGCTGTTGTTGCAGTCGCGGCCGGACACTCCTCTCACTCGAGATCCCGGTCTCGGCACAATGAAGGCCGCAAAACAGTCGGGGGCATTTCTTCGGGTCTACCGCATGGAGAAGCCTCAGGAGAAGACGGTAATTGAACGGTGTCCTTCGTCTGCGTAGTTATGCAATTATTGCACCGGATAAGTGCCAGGATATACGTGCGGGGCGAGAGGGCTCGCGGAGCCGAGCGTTTATGCAGCCATCCCGGTCGCCATCTTGGCTCCTCCCCTCCGGCAGATTACTTTTAGAAGAGGTATTTTGAATGCAAGGCTAGTGATACAAACGTGGAGTTCTTGTTAGGTTCATTTTTCATATATGTTTCACTTGCACAGTGACTGTCCGCTGCAGTTGCTTCTCAGCAAACTTTTACTTTTGAAGGATATAAGGTTTCTTCCTGATAGGTACAGAAGGGTTTGTATTGGACTGCCTTGCATTAATTTTCCTTGACTTGGTACTTACCCCTGGATTTGAGCAAGCATGGTAGGGGGGGGGGGGTCTTACCCCTTACATGGACACTGAATCTCTGGCTTTCCCATCCTGGCCAAGGCTGTGAAGAGTCTGGGGTTCTCCAGTGCTCCATTGGATCTTGTTTGTGGATACAGAGTACCACCAGCAGCTCTGTCTCTCACTGAGTAGAACACAGCTCTGCTGGAGTCCCGGGTTTTTAGATTTGAGATATTAGAGACTCTGGACCCCCTGACTTCTCCACCCAGGCCAGAAGCCACTCATTTCAACAGCTTATCCGAACGGTGCAGCTGCCCGGGCTGAGCTGTAGTCGTCACACTCTAAAATATATAGTTCTGCGCTCTCTACTTTGCTCCTTGGGATGTTTTTCTAGCACACTATAATGTATTGTTAGAAACTAGCATAGCATTGTAGGGAGTGGAGGTAGGGCCCATAGCACTGCACTCTTTGTAGGGGGGCATATTGCACCTCTGCCTGGGCAGAAGGGCCTCTCTGGTAGTACTGGGACTAACAATTGAGCACCATCACATCACTGGTCGTTTGCATATCTTGTCAATGCTAAGCTGCATTGATTTCAAACTACCTACTTAGAGACAGTGAACAGCTCACTTCAATCACACTTCAGACACGAATGCGCAGATTTACTGACGCTTTTGACTGGTATTACCTTGATGCACAGAGATGCAAAGCCACACAAATCTGCCTGCACCACAGGGCAGCTGTGATTTGTTTTCCAATGCAAAATGTGTTTTGTGTTGACAAGGTACCATTTTCACAGCACCAAATCCACTTTGTGCTGCTTGGCATCTAGAGGAGGGAAAATGCAAACACCTATTGTTTCTGGCACAAAGTCTGCTCAACAAAGCTAGGCTGACTGGGGTTTGCATCAAAAACTACCACCTAGCTGAAGGCAGGCACAAATCAGTGGGAATGGGTTGACTTTCCCCAGAAACCAATGCATTGCATGTGTACTGTAATGCACAGCACACATCCAACACATCTGGCCCTTCTGTAGTTGTCGGTACATAGCAATTTGTATTTGGAGGATACACCTCAGAATACAAAACCCAGGCAAGACAGCGCACTCTCTCCTCTTCACCATGGCAAGAGGCACTTTTATGCGCCGGAGCTGAAAATGGCGCCAGCAGTATGCCAATCTTTATACCTATGGCGCCCCTCTGTGTCCCCTTCATGCAACCAAGCACAGCAAATCTTGGTGCTGCAATACACTTCATGAAAACCTATGACAATTGAGCTGAAGTTCCCTGAGGAAGAGGCATGGCTCTCTGGGGGGGGGGGAGGGAGAGAGAGAGAGAGAGAGAGAGAGAGAGAGAGAGAGAGATGGGAATTTGTGGGGGCAGGTATGAGGTGGAGCCTAAGGCAGTGACAATGACAGTTTGACTATGGTCCGTCAGAAAACAGCATTACATATCCATTGTTGACTGACAATTAAATATTGTAAATCTGGTATGACTTACTTTATTAGTCACAATCAGGCTGAATTTTAAGATAGTTTAGGAGAACATGTCTGTGTGTACCCAACACCCGTGGCTATGTATTACTGGTAAGAAAGCTCAAATGGCAAATACACTTGCTACTGAGATCAGTGTATAAACTATACCTGCTGCAGAGCTTTGCATGCAACTAGAATGTTATAGGCTTGTATGCTACGTACTATAGCTCCATGAATGAATGCATTTGTTACAGATCTCTTGATTTGACGTCTAGGCCACAAGTTGACATTTGTAACGCAGGGGATATTCGCTTGCTGCAAAAGCTGCATGTAAGACACAAGACATACATTTGGATCCTTGCAACTTTTAACATAATCCTTTATTTTGGATGAGAGCCTCCATCTCACATGCTGAGTGGAAATTGTAGCTGGACTCAAGTCTGTCAGACCATGAGAGCTGGCATTAGACTGGCAAGCCTAGAAGGATCAGGGAAAAGCTGCAACAGAGAATGGCCTAGGGGAGTGGATCAGAGGCGGCCATCTTGGGAAATAGAGGTCCTGGACTGAAGAAGGCCATTGAGCAGAAGGCCGGGTTTCATTCATACCCTGAATTCAGCCCAGCCGTGCTCTTACGCTGCTCAATAGGTGGAAGACATGGAGATGCATAGGGTTTCACGGGGGACATAAGGTTGAATGAGGATACTGCAAATATGGCAGCAGCTGCTTTACTACCTCAACATCCCCAGTAACTTACAAACTGTAAGATCACTCCTCCATATTCATGTCATTCTATGAGTCCATCTAGGATTCTCATTGGATAATGCACCTCTCTCTGAGATTTTGTGCAATAAACATAGCAAAATAGAAGGTACTTGGCAGAATGAGATATGTTAGGTTTTTGTAAGTTAATACTGAGTGAAGTTAATGTTGCATATGCTGGTCGGCTGGGCGATAGCACTGGCTGCAAGACACAAGTTTAGGAATCACTTCCCCGCAGCCAGCCTCGCGGGCACAGCCTGCTCCGGTTACCTTATAAGTCGAAACCAGCCTCCTCTCATAACTCTTCCTGGAATGTTTGACTTTCGTCCCACCCTTTCCTCTCTCAATCAGTTTATGCAGCCTACACAGCAATTAAAACTATATGCCTTTCCACCGCCTCCTCCCTTCCGCTTCTCCAAATTTGGAAAACTGGAATTTCCTGATTCCCACAAAGCACATGCTGTGTTGGAATGGCACTATATTAAACTTCAAATAAATAAATAAATACATTGCCACATATATAAACACATAAACACTAAAAGTAGATTGACACGTGTAGTAGCATGCATTATTACACCCACTCTATCCGCCAGCATAAAAGCCAAACACTTAAAGACATACTTAGATCTCAAGTGTGGTGGGAACAGTTTATTAAGTCACTTTGTATCCAACCCTAATAAGGAAACCCACTCATTTATTGTGTTTTTTAGGTCTGGCCATTGAATCAGCTTTGGGTGTTTCACCATACTATTGCTTCCCCCAAAAAATCATACGTAACATACCTCCCTAGAGGAGCTTTTGGTCATCTTTCTTCATGTTTGGTGATTTAAATTGCCATTCACATTTTGCTTCTGTCCACCACAGCATGTAATATGAGGGCAATAAGTCAGCCCACTTTACACATTGGTTTCCTTTGTTTTTTGGGGCTGCTCAAAGCCTATGAATATTGTTAACATCCACGTGAAAATTAACTTTTTTTTATTCATCTTTAAATGATTTATTGTTGCCTCTGTCACAAATAATGTTACATTTGCGTGGCACAGCTGAAAGACTCGTCATTTAAAAACCATCATTAGTGAAGCAGCCACATGTTTGAAGGTTTTTTAAAATGTTATTGTATGATTGCAAGCATGCAGTGGCCACCACAATTAGGTGTTAGCATGTTTTTGTCTATTTATTCATGCAATAAGAATTAAAACAAACTGTTCAAGTTTGTCAAAACCAGACCTTTTGGCGTTTCCAATGCTTGTTTTCTATGATGCCTGGCAGCAAACTGGGGGTGACTATAATCTTCTCTCAATGTGGCTCTCCAATTCCTGTGTGTAAATATATGTTTTTTTAAACTAGTGCAGCAAACTGCTTAGTATTAAGTTTAAAGTATTATTCCATACTATTTTTTTAAAGTAGGGAAAAGTTTAAAAAGCCATATACGTTTGGAGTTCAAATTGAAGTCTTTGGGGGATAGTGAAACAAGACTCACAAGCATGGGTGCAATTCACCAAAATGCCTAGGGTAGCAGAAGTGACATCACATAATTTCCCTTTGACCCAAGGACATCACAGGAAGTGACATAAGATGATCTGACACTGAATCCTCCCAGGAAGTGATGTACATTACCTTAATCTTAATGCTGATTACATCACAATAACTGACATTGCTCGAGTTAAGAGACTCCTAAGAGAACAAATATACAATAACACAAGTTACTAACACAGATAAATGTCCATTTTATGTGCCACCTACATTTTAAATAGGGCACTGATGTGATAGGAATATTTCACATTTCTATTTTTTTACTGCATGAAAAAATATGTGTTTGCTGGAGAGGAAATACTAGACCGACTAAAAAACAAAATAGGACTCGGAAACAAAAAGATGTATACCTCCAACTAATGTTTAATTGTTTCCCTATTATATATTTTGAGCATAAAATGTTTTCTAAAATTCCGGAAAGACGCATACAAAGATTTAATAAACAATATATGTTTGTCCACCTCTCTTTCTTTATAGACCGATGTGAACAATGTTATTGATATACATTGTTGCTTAGCATTATTAATACATTTTGATCAATATAATTCGTAAGGAAACATGACTCACGACAGTACAAAGGTGATTTTTTTATTCACATCGATACTTACTATATCTCAGACTTGTAACAATCTACAACATCTTGCTTAAAAATATGTATTTTAATTGCAATTTTTTAAAACTTTTACTCAGCAAAGTATATATTGCACTGCTGTAGACTTATTTGGTTTACCGAGTTAAGGGCCCCATTTGGATGGCGGGGGCGGACTGCCACCTTGTCCATGCCAATGTTGGGGGGTACCATAGGTACCCCCCAAGGGCAGCCTCCCACCCCCGTAGCAAATACTGCATGCCTTTCCATGGCGGAGTCTCCGCCATGGAAAGGCATGCAATATGCCACATCATAATATGGCTGGCGGTGCCTGCAAGGCACCGCCACCATATTCAGGCCCTTTTTTGCCCGGTCGCATATCCGACTGGCGGTAAAGCGGCGGACGGTCTTACTTTCCCCCGGGGAGCCCCTCGCCATAGTAATATGGCGGGGGTGATAGGGGGCCATCCGGTGGGCAGAACGCCACCGCCGGCCCGGCGGTGGCGCTCCACCCACAATCCTAACGGGGCCCTAAGAGTTGAATGCTTCATTTTGCAGCTGGAGCTACAAAAAGTAAATCATGTACATCAAAGCACCTTTTACCTTCTTTTCTGTTCTTGGCATTGCATTTTTGACTAGTGAAGGAAGGGATTGCAAAGATAGTGCCAGGGGTTTCAAGGGGCAAGTGAGAGGTCGCAGCTGCAACCCCTGGTGAGCTATAAATGACGTCAAAGCTCACAAGCAGTTAAGTCATGTGTACACCAAAAAGAGCTACCAACCATGAAAATACACCCTGAAACATTATTCTTGGAATATTGCTACAAACACTGCACTCATATTGAGAAGGTGAAAACAGATCTGGGAATCATGAGTGCTCATGCTAACTCTGTTTTTGAACCCCTTGGGAATTTTCCTTATAACGATTGATGCAATCCTGTGCCTATGTTCATATACACTTGATTTGCAGATGCTGCCTCTGTTTTTTGTGCATCACATTTCTATATTGGTGTCGCCTTATATGCTGTGGGTGATTTAAAACCAAGACAGTCATATTATATAGTAGAATGGCCCAGTTCCTAAATGATTACATGTGAAGGCAAATTAAGTGCGATCATTTTTAGGTCAAGTCTTCCAGACAGCAGAAGCTGTCTGTTTGCAAACAGATCTATTGTGGACTTACCAAGAACTTAAAAGAGTGTACAGCCCATCCCTGTTTACAATTGGTTGACTTTATTGTTGCTGTCAATTACTTGCTTCTTATTAGATGACTTTCCAAGTCAATTTTGTGTTTATCCCTCTCCTGGTGCATAGCCTCTTTACCATATTCTTGACAGGCTTATTGGTGTCTTTCCACTGCTCATTTTTAGAGAACTACTTTTTTCTATTTGGTTAAAGCTCCAGTTAAAAATGTATGGGACCTGCCCTTGGGTGCAGAAGTCATGAGGTCCAGACGCAGGGCCAGAATGAGTGTGTCAATTGACTGGGAGCAGACAAGAAAGGAAGCTGGAGAGTGTTGTATGTGTAGTGCATACATTACCCACTACACCCTGATGCTCCACCATGCGGTATAAACAACACAGGGGATGTTTATGAAAATGGCAGACATGTGTACAAGCCCTTAAAACCAGTCTCCAATCTCTCCAGCCCCCTTTGGGATTGGCTGTTACATGTGACTGGTAGCCGAGCCCTGGAGGATGTCTCCGTTTCCCTTGCTTCAGAATCTTCTTTCCTAATCTGGAAATTACCTTATGACATTACTGGTCCATCTGACCTTATATGCCAATGTGCAAAAGGCACCTAGTCCTTCTATCTATGTCTAGACTCAATCACCTACTGAAGACTAGCAGTCTATGGAGCCTTCATGAAGCCATGGACTCCGGTAGATATGGCATCTACTCAGAGAAAGAGCCAGCAGGTGGTGGTACTCTAGGTCCACAAACAAGATACAAATGGGTGTGCATAAAATACGCACTGGAACCAATTGGCAGAACCCCAGAGTCTTCACAGCCTTGTCTAGGATGGAAAAGCCAGAGATTGAGTGCTTCTGTAAGGGGCATAAGCTCCAGCCCCACGGCTTGGCCAAATCTAGAGGCAATTGGCTGGTCCAAGAAAATAAATATGAGGCAGTCCTATACAGTCTTCGTGTGCCCATAAGGAACAGCCCTTACTTTCCTCAAAGCTAGATTTGGCTGTGAAGCGAGTGGAGTAGACATGTACACTGTGTAAGTTAAACATATATGAAGTTAGTGCACCGTCACACTGTGTGAGTTAAACATGTATAAGAAATTAACTTAACAAGAACTCCAAATATGTATCATTAGACTTGCATTCAAAATAACTTTTTATGTTTCTCCTGCCTCCACAACTAGCCCCCGTGGCTCTGTGTTTATTCTCTCCCTTTCTCTCCTGGCTGCACACATGCGTAGGAGGCACAGTGGGCCCTGCAAGGCCTGCTTTGTTTCCTCTGCACCATGGTGTTAATGGAGGAGAAACCTCCATGACACCGCCGGCTGAGAGGAAACTCGTATATGGTTGGTGGGCCCGAGGCAGTCCTGCCAAGCATATTGCGGCCTCCTGACCGCAGAAACAACACCAGGAAATGGTGGTTCCCCGGTGGGGCTATGGAGGTCCAACCGCCGTAGTCGTCCTAGGGTGGTCAAGAGACCACCACCACCGCTCCCTCGTGATTCTGGCGGTCTGTTGGCTGCCAGACTCATAATCGAGGCCTCTGTAAGATGGCATTTATTATGCTGTCCTGACTCTCATCATCTTGGAATGGTGTTCTATACGTATTTAGCAAATGGATGCTGAGACTACTATGAAGCACTACACTCTTGTTTCAACTGCACTATGCATTATGTATAGCGCTTTTTAACTAAAAGCAGGGGCGAGAGATCTCCCTCTCTTGATAGTTGAAGGTTAAGTCAACCTGAGCTATTTTTAATTTATATAATAAACTGCAATCATCACTGTCCACAGGGAGGATCAAGGAATAACCCCGACCAATGCTTTCTCAAAATTAATTTCTCATTTTATTCAAGTGCCTCTACCCTGTCTTGTAAATGCTTTGCTGTATCGACAGAGACATTTCTTATATGAGTGAAAAGACATAGCAGTTCACACAGTTCACACAGAATCACAGCCCACGCCATAGATTGAGTTCTAAGTGTTACATTTATTTTAAAAAGTATAAACTTTGTAGATTACTTTAATCTGTGCCATTTTCATTAAGAATAATGACAACTATTAAAGTCATAAAGTCAAAAGGAAACACCTGTTCAACTAACAAATTCCTTAAATCTGAATATCTGTCAAACCTGGACCTAGTCAATTATCTTGCCACTCTCGAATATCATTTTGCGAACCCCCAACATCTCAGATATTACTGAAATATGAATATATTTCCAGCTCTGAGGGAATGATATTTAACATGCAGTCACTAACAAGTACAAGATATATATGTATGTTTGTTCTTCTTGTTTGTTTCTCCCTTTCTTTCTTTACTTCTTGACTCACTGTTTTACACATACCAGACCCAGTGGTGTCAAAATGCTTTACAAGAGGTATGTGAATTAGAAGACCAAATAAAGGAGAACACACCTTTATTTTTACATTGTGTCATACTTAGAGACAACTGAGAGCAATGTTAAAAGACAGGTTTCCTGTAGAGGATAGTAATTGCTATTTAGGGATTAATGTCCAATGTCAAATTTTTAAATGGATTAGGGGCTTAACACTGGAGACAACGTTGGAACTATAGTGATTTTGATCTCTTTTGAAAGATTCAAATGATGGGTTAGTGCATATAGTGAGGGGGCAATTAAGGGGGTTATTAGGATGGTGGGCAGACTTTAGTCCACCCGCCACCCTAGCGGTGTTGGGACCGGCCGCCAGATGTGCGACGGTCCCGCAACGCTAATTAGGATGTGACCGCCACCCTGGCGGTCACATTCTGCATATTTGACATTGCGGCAGGTGCTGCTGTAAGCAGCACCCACCGCAATACCAAAGTGCCTTGTTGTGCATTGCCATGCACAATGTGGCAGGCACCGCACGGTGCCTGCCACATTGCCTAAATATATGGTGGCGATGCATGCTAGGCACCGCCACCATATTGAAGCCCAAGTGTGCTCAGTCAGTAATCGGAATGATTGACGACCGGCGGAAAAACAGTGAGCAGGGAGTAAATCGGGTTGGGATGGCGGGTGCATCGGATTCCCGCCATCCTAATGACCCCCTAAGTTCCATATTTTGGTTGTTTTTCTTAAAAATGACAGAGCGATAGTTTTTTTGTTTTTTCAACTTTGGCTAATCCAGGAGCATAGATTCAGTACCTGACATGCATTGGCTGCCCCAGAAGGAGATGCGATCTTGGCAAGGTATCTCGGTGAACCACAGAGAAGCAATTTTTAAATGTTTCTATGAGAAGCAAAGTAAGATTTATAACAGCTGGAATGAAGTGTTCGAAATGATTCACTCCTGTGATAGGAAGGCCGCTATATTATAATACATGGTAAATTATGTGGAACCCCGATCACGCTCATTAATGTATATGGGCCCAATGTTGATGACCCTGATTTTCATGTTGCACTTTGGAACAAGATCTACATGCTGCCACAGTCGGCTGTGCTTTGCGGAGGTGATTTTAATATTATTCTAGATGGGGAGATGGACAGGAAACAAGACAGGCCCTATGTGCGAAAGAAAGCGGCTGCTGAAGTTAGTGAGGGTATGAGAGGACTTGGGCTGGTGGATGTGTGGCGTTTGAGGCACCCGGTAGGAGGGAGGGCACCTGCTACACATCCGCGCATGATACGTGGTCGAGACTGGATTACTGGTTGGTGACTCGGGATGTTCGTGGATGGGTGATGGATGTTGAACATTTACCTCGCACGCTCTCCGATCACGCTCCGGTCCGCTTGGGCTTGCAGATCCCAACGTGTACGCCTGCTCCATTCACTTGGCGCTTGTCGCCGGGAACCTTGGCTGATCAGGTGTTGCGCGAACGACTCAAAACTATCATTGCGGAGTTTTTTGATAAAAATGTTGGCACAGTTGACAGCATGTGTACGGTGTGGGAGGCTTTCAAAGTGACTATCCGTGGGGCGTGCATAGGTCTTCAGTCTGGAGTGCTCACATCACTGAGAGACTCCATGTCTAGGTTGGAGGGGGAGTTATTGGTGCTTGAGCGCCGATTGGAGGACAGTCCTGAAGATGCTTTGCTAGCAGACATTAGATCGAAGGTTTCTGAGTACAACGAGCTAGCTGATCAGGAGGTGAAATTCCTTTCCAAGCGTACCAGGGCGCGCTACTATGGTGAAGGGGGCAGGCCGGGGAAGGGCCTGGCGGATCGCATAAGGGAACCATGGGCTAAGCATTGTACGGTGCAAGAAATAGAGGACGGGTTGGAGGTGGTGACTGACACACCTGCCATTTTAAGCTGCTTTGCGAAATATTATGGAAAAATGTACGAATATCGGGAGACGGCGTCGGAGGACGAAATAGCGCAATACTTTGAGGACGTGGCTCTGGTGTGGCTCTCGAGGGGGCAACAGGCATTCCTTGGGCATCACATCACGGAGGGGGAGCTTCGGGAGGCGATAGCTGCCCTCCCTAATGGGAAAGCTGCGGGCACAGATGGCTTGCCATCCGAATTCTATAAAGAGTATGTGGATCTTTTACTCCCGCGCTTGGCAGTGGTACTGGAGGAGGCTGTAGACCAGGGCCAGTTTCCAACTACAATGAGAGAGGCGCTTCTCGTTGCCTTGCCAAAACCTGGGAAACCGCCCAACCAGTGCGAATCATATCGACCCCTATCCCTCATGAATACTGATGTCAAGATTATAGCCAAGGTGCTCGCCACTAGGCTGCGGCTGCTTCTCCCGGTAATGGTGCTGCCAGACCAGTCGGGTTTTATACCGCTCCGGTCTACCACCCACAATCTCAGGGCTCTTTTTGCTGTGTTGCATTTGCTCAAACCGGAGTTGGCGGCAGTGGCTGTCATGCTTGACGCCGCGAAGGCCTTCGACTCCGTTGCATGGCGGTATATGATAGCCATTCTGCATCGGATGGGGGTGCCCCCCTTTTTTACATCGTTAGTAACTCTTCTCTACACTAACCCCATTGCACGAGTGAGGATTAACGGCCACGTCTCGGACTCGTTTCCGGTGCAGAGGGGCACTCGATAGGGTTGCCCTCTTTCGCCCTTGCTATTTGCCATTGTGATGGAGCCCCTGGCCTGTGTGCTGAGGCAGAGGTATGCTGATGCGGCTCTGAAGTTCCCCCTCCGATCGCTAGCTGTGTCCATGTACGCTGACGACATGGTTCTGTATGTGCGCGAGCCTGCTCGCCATCTTGAATCTATATATCGGGAGTTCATTCGGTTTGGCCGCCACTCGGGTCTGACCATTAACTGGGAAAAGTCTGTCATGCTACCGCTCACTGATGTTACCCTTCCGTTTCCCCTGGAGTTCCCACTGGAATGGGCAACGGACTCGGTGCGATATCTTGGCATCTGGATTCATCGGGATAGCCAAGAAGTTATCAGAGCCAATTATGGAGTAGCTGTCTCCAAGCTGGAGGACCAGGTGGCTCGCTGGACTCGTCTTCCCCTCACCCTTGCTGATTGTGTATCTCTGATCAAGATGGTTGTGCTTCCGAAATTTTTGTATCTTTTTGTTAACATAACCCTCCCGCTGGCGTCGCACTTCTTTGCCAGGCTTAGATCCTTGCTGACCACCTTAACCTGGGCTGGTCAGAAACCACGAGTGACGTGGGATGTGCTGACTAAACCATACGCTCTGGGCAGCTTCGCTGTGCCGGATATGAAGTTATATTATTTATGCGCCCAAGCGCATTTCGCCGCCTATTGGGTGTCAGCTCCTCCGCATACTCCACATGTGGCGCTTGAAGTCAGTGCTGTTTTGCCTACCCCGTTGAGGGCTATGGTGGTTAACACTCACTCAGTCTTTGATAAGGGCGAGGTGGACACAGTGCGCTCCGCGGCTAGTGCGTGGCGGGAGCTTGGTAGGAGGGCGAACAGGTTGTCGTTGTACGCTCCAAGCATGCCGCTATTATACCACTCGGACATTTCGGTGTCGAGCGAAATTGGTGGTCTGCAAGTCCTTCAGGGCGCTGGCCTACACACTATGGGAGATCTATTCCCAGGGGCCACGTTCCTCTCGTTGCAGAATGTCACGGAGCGATCCACAAATGTGGTCATGGCTACTTTCATTTATGTTAGGCTCCGAGCGGCCGTGCACTCCTTATATCCCACGTATCCGGAGGAACCCTTGACGCTGGGGGCCTTGCAGTTACTCTACACCACGAAGGATAGAGTTAAATTGCTCTCCAGATTATACAGAGCGGCTCAGGAGGATGGAGGAGGGGGGGCTGTACTGGCTAGGGCCCGATGGGATAAATGCCTACCAGAACCATTAACGGATGATGAATGGACTGAATGCTGCTCCATGACTGGGGGATATGCTGCCAATGGCAATTTCCGCCTGCTACATTTTAAGTTTCTACATCAATGGTATTATACGCCCAAGCAGCTGGTTCGGTATGGACTTCGCGACTCTGCTCAATGTGTCCGGTGCGGAGAGGATGATGCGGACTTCGTGCATTTGGCATGGGGATGTGCACGGGTGTATGCTTTCTGGGTGGTAGTGACCGAGACGCTGACTAAGATGACAGACGCTGTGGTCGCATTGGATATACGCCTGTGCTTGCTGGGGCTCGCCTCTGGTGTGCCGAGTCGGAAGCGGAGATTGATTGTGTTGGCATTACAACTTGCTAAACGAAGGGTGGCTATGGAGTGGGGAAGTAGGCGGGCGCCTGCTGTGCAACTGTGGCTGAGAGATATGGCCTACTGCAGGGACCAGTTGACTTGCTATGCTGAGAGTCTACCGGCAAAATCGCGTCCGAGAGACATTTGGGCTCCGTACACTGCATATATGCTATCCCTGGCAGGTGATGACAGTTCCGAAGATGAAGGCGAGGGTCTGCTTCCGGGAGAAGGTGTTTCTGAGTGATCATCTGACTGCAAGGTTGTGTTATATTGGTGCTTGTGCTAGAATGCCCGGATCGTTTGATGTGGGTGGTCCTTGCGGGAAGGCTGTCTTGTTATATAGGCTTAACTACACTCACCCAATGACTGATGGCACATGCAGGTTTTTTGGATTTGAGGTCACACATCTTGCTCGATTGCTGGCGATATCTTGCATACCTTCTGTGTAGCTTTGCCACTCTGCATTAACACTATGGACTTCTACTGTGACCAGGAACCGGGATTGTTTGGGTTGGGGGGTTGGGGGTTGTTGTTGCTGGTTATTAAAATTATAAAATAAGACCAATATATGATAAGCGAGATACGTTGGCGGAGGATGGACTTGGCTTGGACTGGGAGATATTGCTGCCCTCTGCACAATTTGTATGTACTCGCACAATATTATTTGCTTTGTGCTTTAATTTGCTAGCTGTTGATTCGGTGGCGGCCGGCCCTGTACAGGGTTGTAGGCACACTGCTGTGTATGTGCACAACTTCGCAATAAAGGTCTTGGAAAAAAAAAAAAGATTCACTCCTGTGATGAGTCTTGCTGCTCTATGTAGATTTGCCTTCAAGTGGAGCCAGGTGTAGTTTAGAGGTAATTAAACGTAGAGTATTTTCAATATTGGGTTTTGATAATACCGGTGACTGCACCATCATTGTGAGATCTACTATAGTTATAAAGAGTTCAATTCCCTCCACAATTTCAATTGATAAAGAGTGCTCTTTGGTATTGCATTTATTGTTGCTTCAGATTCAAATTTTCTATCTAGAGTGATGCCAAGTGACTTTTAACTTTCAAAGATATTTGGTTTGCAATCCAGTATGCTAACTGAGTCAAGGAATGATTGGATTGGGATTAAGCTCTGTGGAGGTGAGGTCAGTAGGAATTTGGGGTGTTTAGACAAAATATTGAGTTTCAAATATCGATGTACAAGAATAATTGGGTTTAAAATATTATGACATGGAAATATCTATGTCGAGAATATCGATTTGAAGGTAAGAAATATCGATTTTTAAAATATAGAAGTCAAAATTATCATTTGCAAAACTATAGTTGTTTAAAATATCGTTTTTTAAGTAGTGTTATGTATTTTAGTATCTGTTTTAAATGTGTGTGATGTAATTGTTTTGTATAAGTGTTGCTTATATTTTTTAATGTATGTGTTACATTTTTAGGGACCTATTACGATGTCGTTGGTAAACTTTTCAGAATGAATCAGTCTCAGACTCTTTTCAAAGATTCAAATGATCGGTTAGTGCATATAGTGAGGGGGGAATAAAGGGGGTTATTAGGATGGTGGGCAGACTTTAGTCCACCCGCCACACTAGCGGTGCTGGGTGGCGGGTGGACTAAACCCTAGGTTTCCGAACTTACTGGGTCCTGCGAGTCCAGACGACTGGTTACAATGCTTCCCAACATCGTTCGGTTGGACTCACGTTGACTTCAATGGAAGTCTGTGTTCTAAACGAGAACAAAAGGGTGGGTGGGGGAAACCTTGCACTTTGTAGTGGGCACCCCTTGGTGCCTGCCACATTGTGCATGGTGGGGAAGAAGGGGTCCTTTGGGTACCCCCACGGACCCCATTCGGATGCCACCAGGTGAAGTGGGGCCCGCAACGTGCCCCTAAAGACAGATTCAGACAGCTGTTTAGTGTCGGGCAAACCGAAATGAAATGGCTGTCCGAATCAGTCATTGTATTTGCTCGTGTCCATAGAGCTGTACGAATCAGCTCCGAAACATTCAGTCTGTCCGATTGCCTTTCGGAACCGATTCGGACTGCCCGAACGGTTTCCGGGCATCCTAATCGGTTGTTGGGAAATGTGTACGATTCATTCAGAAACAAGGAATCCGAATCAGACTCTGCAATACTGAATCCCATTTGGAGTCTTTCCGAATGACAATAATCGTCCCCTTGGTAGTTATTACATTTAATTTAAATACATTTTGTGGTTTTTAGTTCTGTTGCGGATTGTGGGTGGGTGGGAAGTAATTTAATTATAATAAATTAATGATTATTTTGTATTTAATAATATTTATTTCATTGCTATTTAATTGTGTGAATTGTACTTTTAAATTTTTGGGGGGTAAATTTTATATGTGGGTTGTGGGGTGTATAGGGGTAAAGGGTGGGAAGTAATATATTTATAATGAATTAATAATGAGTTGTTAATTAATATTAAATAATTAATTGATCATTAGTTGGTTTAATTGTGTAATTTTTTTATGCGCGGGTTGTGGGCTTATAGGGGTAATGGGTGGGAAATAATTATTTTTAATTAATAATTAGTTGCTAATTAATGAATTAATAAATAATTATGTTGATTGTTTAATACAAATGTTTTAGATATGGGTTTTGGGTTTATAGAGGTAAAGGCAGGGAGTAAATTATTTGTAATTACTTTTTAATTAGTTGTTAAACACTAGTAGTTATTTAATTGAGAATTAATTTTAATTGTGTTATTAATTTTTTTTAAAGTTTAATTTTAGGTGCAGTTTGTGGGGATAATAGGGGTAAAGGGTCTGAAGTTAATTAAGTTTAATGATTATAATTTGTTTTCTTAATAATAATAATTGTTTAATTGATAATTATATTAATAGTGCAATTTTTATTTTTTTTATTTTTTTATTTTAGATGTGGGTTGTGGGTTTTGTAGGGGTATAGGGTGGGAAGTATATTAATTGTAAGCATTTCAATCTTTTTCTAATTCATATTATTTATTAATTTAATAATTAATTATGTTAATTGTGTAAATACGTTTTTGTTAAATGTTATGAGTGTGTCGTGTGCTTTGTGAGTATTTATTGTGGGAAGCAAAATAATTATAATGAATGAATAATTAATAGTTAAATAATGAAAATTAGTTTGTTGATTATTTTTATATTAGTAGTGTAAAGATTTTTTTAGGTGCAGGTTGTGAGTTTTGTGGTGTTATAGGGTGGGAAGTAACTAAACCAAATGTATGTAATAATTAATGTTTTTGATTTCTAAGTAACAATATTTATTTGTATGAAAATTATTTTTGCATTTTATTTATAATAATTGTAGGTATTTATGAAATGCATTTAAGATTGTGATATGTTTTTATTTTTAACATGTTTTAATATTAAATATATTTTCATTTTATTTTTCAACATATTTATATTTTGGTATTAACTTTGTTTGTTTTGGAGTCCGAAAATTTGGTCGGGAGGCAAGATGGCCGCCGACAGTCCGTAGGAGGTGGCAGCTCCCTAACCCCTCTCCCATGGAATTGTTCTGAAGACTTTGGATTAAGCGACAGGGATATGCGATTGCTGCATCCCTAATCTCCTGAAACAATATCAGTTGAATTGTGCAGTGTAATGATCGAGGACTATATAAACTGGTTTGCCCAAACGGAGTGGCCTTCAACACAAGTATATGGTTGCTCTGAGAGAAAGGCGAGCACTTTCTGGCAGAAAGTCGGAGTAACGATAGCGGAGACAATCCAGCGCTTTCAGACAGGCTGGTACGTTGCAAGGCGGGTCATGGCCCCGAAGGTACTGAAGGCGATCAAGGACCTAGCTGGGAGAGAGGACGAAGAGGCACAAGCGAGTGATTCTGAGATCCTGGCTGCAAATCCCAGGGCGAAGGCCCGCCATAGAGCTCAAGCACGCAGAGAGGCTGCCAGGCTGCGTGAGGAGGAGAAATTATCGGCGACGGAAAGAAGAAAGCAGGACAGAGAGGCGGCGAAAAGAAAAAAGGAGCTACCTGGCAAAGGATTTTGCAAGAGTATGGATGTTGGCTCTGACTCGTCAAGGGAGATCAGCCTGCGGCAGCCGACGTTGTTCGAGTCTTTCCCGGCGCTAAGAACGGAGAATGCGCCCACCAACGCTACTGGGATGGCTGGGTCACCCGGGGTTACAGATCAGCCGAATCTATTGACAGATGTAAACGAGGCTGTGTCCTTAGAGGCTGAGCCGGAGTTGGAGGGTGACGTCAGTGGTTTGACGAGCGTGGCGCAACCCGGGCCTGCAGCTGTGTTAATTCAAGGAGAAAAGGCAAGCACTCCGGAGAATGATGGTAGCGATTCACGGAGGGATGTCACAGGCAAAGTAACAGCTCTGGAGAGCGAAAGCAGGTTACCCACTCCAGTTCTAGAGGTGGCTTGTGATAGCAGTGAGCAGCCGGAGACAGCAGCTCAGGGAGAGTTAACCGTCTCAAATCAGATAAGTCCCCCGTTTGAAAAGGTGATTGACACGCAGAGAAATGCTGCAGCAAGCGCAGGTGCTGCAAAGGCTATATCTTTACCCTTATCGTGAAAATCGGCACAGAGCATACAGCAAGCCCAGATGGGTGAGACACATGAGGGGGCTAGTTTATCGATAACCGAGGAGACACAGCAATTACCGGGTGATAAGGAATTATCAGGGAGACTTTTCTTAAATAATCACCTAGCAGATATCCCGGTAGACAGAATGAACAAAATGACTAAGGCTAAAGATGGTAATAAGGAGAATATCTGTGAAGGAGCCCCACATAATGCTCAAGTAATGTCTGGAGGGGGGAAAGATGGAGATGATAACAGGAAAAACTATCTGCCTTTAGCAGCTACTGGTTCCCCCAGTGATGATTGCTTTTTTACCGGGAATGACGATGATAAGGAAGACAATGAGGATAATGAAGAGGAGGAGGAGGAGGAGGATGGGGAATCAGATCTAAGTGATGACTTATCCACTAAAATAGATGATATAGATGACTCATCATCTACTGAGAGCTGCTTGGAGGTCTCAGAGGCTGACACCTCAGAAGTAGAATCAGAGTCAGAGCATAATACTGTACTAAAGAGAAATCCAGGGGGCAAGTCAAGTAGAGTCAGAGGAAGAACTCGTAGAAGAGCCAAGAAGTATGGGAGCACAACACAGACGGGGTGGCCAAAAAACTGAATTTGGACCACTCGACCACTTTGCAGCTATATCAGGAGGGTGCAGCTGGTGGCTCCTTACAACCAAATCAGGTTCAGGTTCAGGTGCAGACACAGGCTCAGGAGGGAGGCTACGCGGCTAGCTTTGAACTTCTGTTTACAACCCTGAAGCAAATCCAGGGAGAGGCTCGGCGAGAGAGACAGAGAGCTAAAAGCGCAAACAAGAAAATTCAAAGCTTCCTACACAAAGTTAACAAAATGTACGCGGAAGTGTCTGGGAGACTGGTGGAAGTGGAGGAGAGGACAGGCAAAGTGGAGGAGGAAGTTGTAAAATTACAGGAATATAGACACCAGCAAGAGAAGACCTCATCGGACGTTCTATGGAAATTAGAAGATTTCGAGAATAGACAAAGGCGCAATAATATAAGACTGCTTGGAATTGAGGAAGGGAAGGAGGGGGCTGATGTACGTGCTTTTGCTGTTGAGCTGCTGAAAGGGGCTTTCCCAGAGATGGACAAGTGGGACTGGGACAAGGAGGTACAGCGGGCACATCGTTTCCCACTGATACGTAGAAAAAATGATGTAGGCTCCAAATCCAGGGCCATATTGGTGTATGTGGGAAACTTTTTGTTAAGGGAGGAGGTAATCAGCAAGGCAAAGCCAGCGGCAAAACGATCATACAAAGATATAATCTTTTTCGCTCGCCCAGACTTCTGCCATACCACTGTGGAGAGAAGGTGGCGTATGAGGCAGTTAATTACACCCTTTCAAAATGTAGGATGTGAGGTATTTCTGATGTTTCCTTGCCGCCTCAAAGTTGGTTTTAATGGTCAGTTCAGGGTATTCTACTCTGAAATAGTGGCACAGGAGTATCTGACTTATTTAAAAGAAGGGAAGACACAAAGAGAAGGAAGAGCGCAAAGCGATAGGGCTGCAGCAATAAGACAAACAGCTCATTTGACACAGTAAAAAAGGAAGGAAGGAGGAGTAATGAAGGGAGTAGCACGCATAAGACGCACTATAAAGAGTTATGAGATGAATAGTGGGAGAGTGGGCGGGGTGAGGCTTCCTGGGGGGTTCGGCTGTCAGACATAGGTCAGCATTGACCTATTTGCCAGTAAGGGGGGGAGTGGGGAGGGGGGTACAGGGCACGGTGCAGCGGCAGAAGACAGATTCAGGGGTACAGGGCACAATATAGCACGATACAGCAACAAAAGACAGAATTTTTCACAGAAGAGGAGGTGGGAGTCTGGGGAGAGAGGGGAGATAAGACAAGGGATTTGGAGCTCGAAGGAAGGAAGGTTGTATTTGATGGTTGGTACAGATTTAAAAATTTAAGAAATAATGGAAAAAACAAATAAGTTAAATAAATGTATGATCATATATGCTAGCAAACTAAGAAACTATGCATGGGGACTAGATATGTAACATGGAATGTGTGCGGTTTAAATGATGCCCAGAAAAGGTCAAAGGTTGCAGTTGCACTAAGACAAATGAATGTTGATTTTATTTTCTTGCAGGAAACACATGTCATGGCCTCACAAGAATATTTTTTGAAACAGTTGGGTTTTCAGGTATTAGTAAACTCACGGCAAGGTGTCAAAAAAAGGGGAGTAGCTATATTATCTAGGAATAAGAATTTGTTAATGAGAAAAAAGGCGCAGGATCAATGGGGGAGATGGGCAATGATTGAGTGCATGATAGATGGGGAATGGACTACGCTGGTATCAGTATACGGATCAACCGAGGACGACCCTGAGATTTTTCAATTTTTGGACGTGCAATTAGCTACCTGGGCACCTAGAATTATCATGGCAGGAGACTTTAATATCAATGGTGCTGAGGGCTTGGGATTGGGCTCATATGGTAGATACCAAGGCAGGAAGAGGCGGGTATGCCAGGCCTTGCAGGGTTTAGTGGCAAATAATGCTTTATCAGATGTCTGGGGGAAAAAGTGGCCAGAAAGAAAGGGTTTTACATACTATTCTGCTCCACATCAAACCTGTGTAAGATTGGACTACTTCTTCGTCTCAAGCATAGTGCTTTCGGACTCAAGTATAGAAAGACTCCCGAGGATCCTCAGTGATCATAATCCCCTAGTGATTACACTACCTAAGTTAACGAACACCAGACAGCAAAAAGTGTGGACTTTCGAAAGAGGGTTACTACAAGAAGATAAATATGTGGATCATATGAAAAAATGGATTAGGGAATTTTTTGAGTTCAACAGAGACAGTTCTGCTACAGGGGTAGTTTGGGATGCTTTTAAGGCGGGGGTCCGGGGGGAGACGTTGAGCTTTAATTCTTTTAAGCGAAAACAGGAGCAGATGCGGAATACAGAATTAGCGGGGGCAGTTCTTAAGGCTGAGGAGGAACTGGAGGAGTGTGTTATGAATGAAACCCCATTAGAGACTGTGATGATAGAACTTCTGAAGGCTAAAGGGGATGCAGAGGGAGATATTGCCAGAAAAGCTGCGAAAATATATGCAACAAAAAGAGAGAGATGTCACGAATTTAGTGAGACAGTAGGCAGAACACTGGCTATACGGGCAAGGCAACAAGAAGCATCGGGGACTGTGAGGGAGATCAGGGATAACGTAGGCACAACGCATACAGATTCAGAGGAAATAAGGGAGGTCTTTAGAACTTTTTATGAGAAACTATATGGTGAATCAATAAGGGGAGATGCCCGGGGAATTAGAGATTATTTACAGGAGATTCCGGTAGTTAAGTTCACGGATGAGGAGGCAGCAGGTTTGGAAGAGGCTATTCAGGGAGAAGAAATTAAAAATGCTATTTTGGACCTCCCCTCAGGGAAAGCAGCGGGCCCTGATCAGATCCCAATAGAGTTTTACAAAGTGTTTTGGGACACTTTAGAAGGGGATATAATTAGGACAATGCAGCAGGCGCAGATAGGCGAATCTATTCCTGGATCATGGGGGGGCGCGGAAATTGTCTTAATTTTGAAAAAAGGGAAGCCCCCGGAAGAACCTGGATCATATAGGCCCATTACCCTAATGAACACGGATACTAAGGCATTTTCTAAAGTGTTAGCAACAAGATATGCTAGTATAATAGATAAAGTTGTGAGTAAGAACCAACATGGTTTTATACCTGGAAGGGGCACTACCCATCATATACGCAAGGTGATAACTCTATTCGATGCTACAGCAGTCTCAGGGGACCCGATGGCGGTCATGTTGTTAGATGCAGAGAAAGCATTTGATCGGGTCTCCTGGGACTACCTGTGGCATGTAATGGAAAGATCCGGGGTAAAAAAACGATTCGTTAAAGCAATCCAGGCACTATATGTAGATCCAACGGCCTCCGTGCGGGTGAATGGTGGCTCCACGGGACAATTTCGGATAAGGAGAGGTACGAGGCAAGGATGTCCCTGCTCACCACTGCTATTTGCCATGTATATGGACCCACTGATCCGTAGAATAGAGATGTGTGAATCAATAACTCCATTACTCACACGAACTGGTCAGTGTAAAATACTAGCATACGCCGATGATGTTGCAGTGATTACACCGACCCCAACGGAGGCTATTGTCCAAATTGAAATCGAGGCCCTGAGGTTTGGGGAGATCTTGGGCTATAAACTTAACACTGCTAAGACACAGATAATTAAAAACTGCCACACTATTTGTACAGATGGCCGAGTGATTCAGGCAGGAACATACTTAGGGGTGACTATCTCGGCCGACCTGGATGGCTTAGTGGAAAAGAATATAACGCCTCTCATTAATAGAGTGCGGAAGGACCTGGATAGATTAGATAACTTACACTTAACTATCCTGGGGCGAACGAACGTAGTTAAGATGCTAGTCTTACCTAAGTTCCTTTATTTTTTCAGAGCAATACCTTTACTATTTGAGACCAAGGTGTTTAAGAATATCGAACATTTGATTAATAGATTTATCTGGGCAAAGGGGAAAACCAGGAGGGCAATCAGGTTTATGACACTTCCACGGGAGAGGGGGGGTGGGCCCTGCCAGATTTAAAGCTATATTACTGGGCAGCAGCTTTGCAAAATATGGTAGGCTTTGGTGGGAGGGGCAGAGTCCGAAGGATGGACTGAGTTTGGTTCATTGGCAATATATGGTCTTTTATTGGGGTCAGAAGCCGAGAACGTATTGTTGAAATATACGGAGCCTAGTTATTTCAAAAGGACACGGTTCAAGACGCTTACCGCGGCTCATGCACTTTGGAAAGCTTTCGCCAAACGGTTTGGGCTAGGGAGGTATAATTTCTATACTAGATTGAAAGAAAATCCAAATCTGCCAGAGGAGGTTTTCGCTGGCCCTATATTTATAGAATGGGAAAGGAAAGGAGTTAGAAGAGTAGGAGATGTGTTAGGACAGCAAGGGGTCTATCAGTTTTCTGAATTGCAGGCAAGGTATGCCCTAGACAATAGACAATTTTATAAATATCTACAAATAAGGAGCTTTTTGTACAATAAAAAGGGAGGACCATCAGGATTCAGTAAAAACTTAATTATGGAAGTGATCCAAGCAGGGGAGGATTGTACAATAAAGAGATTCTACTCTGAATTGATAATCTCAAAGGAGGATGATACTGAAAAATGGGCAAAAAAATGGAAAAACAGTTTGAATATCAGCGAGGAAACTTTTTATATGTCTTTAGAAAAGGGATATAAATTGCTGTGCTCAGCGCCCCTCCAGGCACAACATTATAAAACTATATACCATCTTTACCATACACCTGCAAAAATAGCTCAGTGGGGAGGCACAACAGGAACTAGTTGTTTTAGGTGTGGAAATCTAAATGCAGATTTGCTACATGTGTTTGCAACATGCCCTCAACTGCAATTGCTGGAAAAAGGTATCGAGGGCTTTATAAAAAGAATATTAGGAACTGATATTCTCTTAACCCCCTCGATAATTCTTTTGGGAGTGAAGGAGAATGAGGGGCAATTGCAGGGTGGGGGGGAACTCTTGTTTGTAGCTATGTCTGTTATGAGACTCTGCATTGCATCTTCATGGCTGGACCCTATGCCACCTTCATTTCATCACTGGCTGGCTAAATTACTTACAATATACAACATGGAGACTGAGATCTATGCAAGGAAGGGGAAAAAGGGAAGGAAGCTTGGTAAGCAGATCTGGGATCCCATTACTCGATGGAAAGAAGGGAGCATGGACTAAAATGTTAGAATTATAGCAGTAGAACTATATATGCTTGTTGTGCACTGGATCATATAATGTGAATTTTTATTTACTTATCTATTTAACTGTTTATTTTTTCCTTTTGTCTGCTGAGTAATCAACACTATAAACTGGTGGGATATACTAGACTGTAAGCACTAGGAAGATATGAACTTTGTTGATTGATTTAAATTTTTTTATTCTACTGTGATTGAACCGCTAATGGAGAAGAAAAAGTGAAACAAACACTATATTTAGTTTTGATGTAACATATTACCGTGCCCTGTACGTAAAATTGGGGAAAAAACTTTCAATAAAAAGAAAAAAAAAAAAAATTATTACCTTTGTTTTTAAAATACTTTTATTTTGTTGAAGATATTTTGTTTGTTTTTAATGTTGAACAGACTGGAGTACGAATAGTAAATTGTATCCCTCCGCAATACAACACTGTCCCTAGTGTTGCACTCAATAGAGTGGGAAAAGTATATTTTACCCCTCCGCAATCCAACACTCCCCAACTGTTATAGTGATTGGAGTGGGAATAGTAAATGTATCCCTTCGCACTCCAACAGTTTTGCTACTGTTGTACTGGTTGGAATGGTTACAGTAAATATAACTTATCTGCAATCCATCTCTTTTACTACTTTATTGGAGGGAGATTTGTAAATGTAACCAGTTTTATTATTTTTGCATTGTGTGACATGGGGGTAGTACATTTTTATATATTAAATTTAATAGTTTGCGTAGTTTGGTATGAATTGTAGTGTGAACAGTATATTTATGTTATGCTGTTATAATTTGCATTATTATGTTTTTGCATATTTAAAATTGTACTATTTTTTATTATTAATATTTTTAATGTGTAAAATAATGTTTGTTGCATTTAAAGAATTTTAAGTTGTTTCATTTTTTATTTAATTATAACGGTTTGTTTTTTAAAGATTTTATTATAATGGTACATGTATATATATGTATTTGTTTTTATATTATTTTTAAATTATAATATAAATTACAAATATTCATTTAATAATATCAGTAGATATATGTAAATATATTGTAATTATTATAGTGTTTAACATTTTTAATTAAATGTTTTTGTTATATTTGTTAAAATATCTATTAAACGTTTTATTTTTATTAATTTTACTATTTAATATATATTATATTATTTTATATATATTTAAAAATCAATATTTTCTACAACTATGTTAATGACATCGATATTTTTTTCTCTCAATTTTTTTTAACTTACCTTATAAGTTCAGGATGTCGATATTTTTGACATCGATAATTTGGTCACAATATTTTTGTATGGGGATATTTTGAGTGTCGATATTTTGTCAGTGTACCGGAATTTGGTGTTTAGAAATTTTAGCTTCTGGTAAAATAAAGCCGCCCAGGTCTAAATGTTTTCTAATTTTAGACACTAAAGTGGAATGGCTTCTGGGCAGGCATCTTTTAGGTATAACTCTGTATCATCAACATACAGATGATATGATATGTCTGAGTGTTTCAGCAGTGTGATGTTCCATGTACAAATTAAAGAGAGCTGTGAAGAGAGAAATTAGCCTTGAGGCAATCACGGCATAGTGGAGCACAGTATGAGAGATTGCTGCTAAATTTTACTTGTTGAAAGGTTTTTTTTAGGTAAGGGGAAACCAAACCAGGAAAAAAACATACTCCCATTCTTTCATTAATGGTGTGTAGGAGGGTATTGTGACTGACTGCTTTGAAAGCTTTCAATATGTCAAGGAGAATGAAAAGACACAAATCTCCGCGGTCAAGCAGGCATAGTGCATCACCAACTATTTGTAGAATAGCTGTTTATATGCTGTAGCCAACACTGAATCCTGCCTTGGGAATAATCAAACTGAGCATGCTCAGCAATGAATTGAATAAATTTGGCAACTACACAGCTTTCAAGTATTTTGGATATGGAAAGAGATTAGCTACTATGCAGGAATTGATTAAAGCCCTGGGAATCACCCCTACTTTTTTGGGAGCAGCCTGATCTGACCTAGTTTAAGGTAGTCTGGAACTTCGACTTGAGCCAAAGATGAGTTGATCAGGATTTCCAGTATAGGGTGAGATGTTCAGTGATCTCTTTTATTTTCGAGGCAGCGACTGGATCCTTAAAATGAGATGATGGTCTCACATTTGAAATTGTTTAGATTGTTTAACTTTCTGTTATATCTCTGAAGCTGTCCAAAATAAGATTGTGTTTTGGCTCCCTGGAGTAGGGAGCGCAGTCATTTACTTGACAGGTAATGAAAAGCTCAATCTTGTTAATTGTCTCAATGAAATATTTGGAGAATTTCTCACATTTTTCTTTTGAGTTATTGCTTTTGTTTAAGGGGTGATGTTTTGAAAGCTATTATACAGTTGATTATTTTTTAAGGGGAGGTTTTTTGTCAGGACTAATTGGTGTCCAGAGAAGGAGGGCCTTGCATAAAAATGTTGTTCCTGTGTTTTTTCCTCTTGTTGCGGTGAGCTTTCAGATTCAGTGTTAACCAACAGCAAATGTCTCTTTAGCCCTGATGTCCTTTGAGATCATATCACCTATGGTTGTATAGCTTTTATTGCACCAATATTAAATTTCTTAGTCATGCAATCAGTAACCTGTGTTCCTCTGTTACTGAGCTTTCAGCAACTACAACACTGTTTACTTTTCTATGGTACAAACTAGACCATAACTAAACATGTCATAAAAGCATCTTTTGATATCTGATTGGAGTATAAAATTAAAAACTAGGGATTCACATGAGACCTGGTTTGGTAGTAGATTATTTTTTGCCATGAGATGAAGCGACAGAAACACATGTTCCTCAAGGTGATGTGTGGCTATGTCAGGATGAGGTTTCTTGTTAATATCATTACAATTTTACCAATAAAAACAAACTTTTCTCAGTTAGTATCTCTGACGAAAAATTAGAGACTTCTTTTGTAAAGTGACCCCCAACCTGTCTAAAGAATAAGCTTTCCCGAAGCAGGCTTTAAGGAGACTGGATAAGGCTCTCCGTGTCACTATTCTGAGTATTCAGTATATCTAGGTTTCTGCAAGGTGTATGAGTCATCAACCTTCTCACTCTCCTCCCTGCCACCATCTCTGTCAGCGTCTATGGGAACCTTCCATCAATGGCTTGTATGAAGACACCAATGGTTGTACTGTAATCCAATGATTACAGGGTTCATTTCTCATCTCAGTGCAACAATGATATATGGTTTTGCTCTACCAAAACAGATCAATAATTCAGATGCTTAGGACCATGACTAATCATCAAAAGGGTACCTAGTACGTTTTTAAATGAAAATCTACTGTGGGTTAACTTGTAAAATGCTCTTTAGGATGCCTTATGGAACACAGCTGTTTCCTAGTCTTCAACCAAATCTAAACTGCCACCCCACACATAGACATACAAAGATATTTGCATAAACATGCACCAATTTTCAATAAACAAGTCTAACATTCTATCATGACATCACAGAAATGCAGCTTCTCCCCTGGCTTCAGAACGTACCTGGTGAAAACATTTGCAGCCTTCTTACATCATTCATACAGACCTACTGAAGTCAAAATTTAAAATTCCAAAGCATATCACTCAGTAATATGTAGAAAAACACAGCTGAACTCAGGTAATACCATAATATTGGTGAATAAGTTGCAACTTCACTTCTGCCAAGTGCTTTCCATATATAGATACCATGAATGTCCAAAATGTGCCCTCTATGCAGGGTCACCTAATTGTTTTTTAACTTTTTGCCAAACCCTATTTTTGCTGGATGTAAAACTCAGTGCAATTTCAACCCATCTAACCAGTGGTCAAGTGCTTGTGCTCTTTCTTTCAACATGGTACAATTGGTATCCTATTGATTGGCATATTTAACTTACCTAGAAGTCCTTTGTAAATGGTTTAGTATTAGTTACTCCTATGTTGGCCTTACTGCCCACTTAGGTATGGTTCATAGTATTTAAAAGTAGGACATGTAAACATATAGGGCCTGATTCTGATGCGGTTAGGAAAGCATTCCCACCTAGGGCCCGATTATGGTGTGGTTAGGAAGGCTCCTAACGGCATTTGCTCCTTTTGAATCGGATCGGGAACGTGTCCTCCCAACCGAGGTCCCAATTACAGTGCGGTTAGGAACATATGCTCACATTGAAGTCAATGGGAGTCCAACCAAATTAAACCTGGAGCATCCTGATGCATCGTACTCGGTCGGTCGGACTCTCCCGATCCGAGTGGGTCGGAAACCCTCTCTCAGCTTGCCGCTGAGAGAGGGTTGACGAGCTTTTCTGGCTGCTTCCTGGACAGGTGTCCTTGCCACTTAATTGATTTCCTCACCATCTCTTCACTCCACTCCTCGCGGCCCCCGCTGCACGGGCGCCGCTCGAGGCCACGTCATCAGGGATCCACCACCAGTGTGAGGAGTTGCTGGAGACGCCCTCCGCCCTTGCGGGACTGCGAGGACCAGCGGGCGTAGCGTCTCTTGACTCGCCGCAGCTGGTCCTCTTCCCGCCCCCCTCCTGTTATAATCAGGCAGTGTCTCCCGCGCACGCGGGATGCGCGCGGGGCCAAGCGCGGGGCTAAGCCCGGGCAAAGGGCGGGCCGTTTGAGGCCGTTCGAGGACGGCAGAGACCGGGACCGGGCCACACCCCTTGGATTCCCACATTGCCGGCTCCAGTACACGGGATTCAAAATGTGCACCAGAGAAACAAGGAGCAAATCGACAATGGCAGCGGGAGGAGCACCTAAAGGTACACTTGATCAATATTTTGTTAAAGCAGGATCACTCCTGATAGAGGAAATTGAAGGGCTTGAAAGACGAATTTCTCAGGAAATTGATTGGGTACGGAGATCATCGTTAGGCCCACTGGCACTGGCCAAACCACCAGAGGGAGGGCCCCTGGCCAATGACCTTAATAATGGGGCTTCAGGGGCCAACCACTCAAACGCAAATTCTGACCTTGATGACATGAGCTTGCTGACCCTCCCAACGGGCCAAACAGCACACGTTGCAATCCCAACCCCCTGCCTCGAATCCGTTCCAATCACCATCGACACAATTGCACCAGGCTCCACAAGGGGGGTAAAGGAAGGAGCCATCCAAAAAAGGAAGAGAGGAGAGTCTACTAAGGGAACAAAAGGAGGGAGAAACGCAAAAACCCCAAAAACTAATCGCGCAAGGAATACTTCAAGGGTAGGGGATGGGAGTGTGAGCAACCTATGTGAGGTTAGATCAGAGGTTCTACCCAATGACATTGCTCATCCAGACCAATCACCAAATTTTAACATCACACTGCAATCCTCTTCTGAGGATATTACATTGGCAGATATAGGTGCACTCATGAGGTCTCTTCTAGGCCCCCTAGAAGCCCGCCTGATCAAAATCGACGCCAGGCTGGTTAATATCGAAAAATCGACAGTGCAGCTGGCAGATAGTTTAAAACTCGAAACAAAGAGAGTTAATGGGGGGTCAAAACTAATTTTGAATCATCACCAGGGCAGAATACCCGTAAACACTACAAACGAAAAAGGCACGTTGACTAGCCAAAACACGAAACAAAAACCTAGTGAAACTAAGACTCCCCAGCCTGAGCCCAATGGAAAATCAACTAGCCAGCCTACACATACTCAATCGTCCCCACCCCCTGCACCAGATACAACCAACCATCCCAAAAATAATTCTAACCCCCCAAAAAACCCTCAGAGTGACCAGCAACCCCCAGGCAACAAGAAAAATAACACACATAGAACTGTGAACCTACCACCAGAGGCGTCCCTTTACACAGTAATTCTTGTGGGGGTACCTGAGTTAAAACCCACCATCATTGAGACGATGACCTCTCTCAAAAACAAGGTTATTGATTGGCTATCCAAACATAGACCTTTGCCGCTTGGTACAACTAGTGACATACTTACGGTGAGAAGGGCCACCTGGGTTGGTAACATGAGGAAAACGATTGGCGGGAACTGTGTTCTGGTCAGCTTTCGAGATTGGGAGATTAAAAACGGAGGCAGGAGGGACCCCTATTATAACAGGAGAAGGGGGCAGGAATTTCCACCCACATACGATGAAGAAGAAGGCTGGGAATTTCCTAATAGGAGAGGGAGTAGATGGAGGGGAGAAGTGAGAGAAGTCCCCAGGCCATATCGAAACTACCAGCCAGTCTATTTCCCCACTTTTAATAGGTATAGTAGCCTTGAGGCAGTTGATTGACAATCCAGGATGGATATCATAGAGCATGCCAAACTAGAAACTCTAGAGGGCAATGACAAGGAAAATAATACCCCTGGACACACTACGCTCCTGCGGGAAAATCCACCCCCAATGAAGGATCCCGCATATCCACAAGACCAAGTAGATCCTATAGCAGACCAGTCCGACAGCAGTATGATTGCTGAGACAGGCGAGGGGGAAGCACCAGACCACTTTATGGTAAATTTGGCAACGGACGAGATGAACCATACCCTCCAACAACCTATAATGCCATCCTCATTGACCTTGATCTCATGGAATGTTGCCGGGTTGGCTAACAAACTGGACTGCGATGAGTGGGTCTCCTTTATTAATTCAAAAATATCTGCCTGTTCCAGGAAACTTGGGCCAGAGAGGAGCACACTTGCCAGGGCTTCGCAGTATTCTCAAAACCCGCAAAATGGGGTGGCCGGGGCCGACCATCTGGAGGACTGTCTACTTGGGTAGCTTCCCATTTGGGTTGTAAGGCCAGCTCTTTAATTGTGGACTCGGACGATATACTGGCGGTTTTGTTGGAATGGCCAAACTCTAACAAAATGGTAATAATAAATGTTTATTCGAGACCAGTACCTATAACAAGGGAATCCACCACGATCGAGGAACTCTCCACTTTTATAAGCCAAATGCCAAGGGAGTCCCACTATTTGGTTGGTGGGGATTTGAACTCACACTACGAGCCGTTGCCTGGGCTACTTGATGGACCCTCCCTAGAGGAGGACTCAAGATGGTCGGTACCGGTTCTGGAGTCACCCCCACCCAGGGCATGGACCCCCCTTGCCTTACAGATCACCGCCCTCACACTCAATCATGGCCTTAGGGCGTGCAATGGGCACACCAAATCAGACAAACCAAGTAAATGCACCTTTAACAAGGTAGGAAGCAAATCTCGACTGGACTATGTCCTAGTTCAATTGTCATCATGGGCACGAGTCATCGATTTTAAGATAATAGACAGAATGGACAGTGACCACAACGCCCTGGAGTTAGAATATGCCATGCCAGGCAATGTGGACATGGGACGGGAGGTACAAGGGACAAAATCAGGGCTACTTCTTGAGAATAACCGAAGGAGAGTGAAGTGGGGAAATTTGGTCTCACGTGGTGATAAGTTACCTAGGCTCTATGCTAAAATAATCCCAGTCTTCGAAAAGGCATTTGCCCTTGGAGAAGAAGCAAGCAATGGAAAAAATAGAAAACAGCTAGGACAAATACATGATGACCTAATTAACACTCTGGAATCAGATCTCTTCTCCAATGGAAATGGCAGAAACAACAGGATATGCAAAAAGACCTGGTATAATGCTACATGTCGAAATTCTAAACGAAATCTCTTGCTCGCTGTCAAGGCGGGCCGAAGCAAGGAGGAAATTCATGCCAGGAGAGGGGCATACAAGAAACTCCTGGTAAACGCCAAGGCTGAATGGGACCAACACTATTGGGAGAAACTCATGGGTGCACTAGCAACCAAAGACTCCCGCAAATTCTGGCGCATAGTTAACCACGGTTCGGAAGATCTTCCCTCGGCAATTGAGCCTAACATTGCCCCGAGCGTGTGGCAAAACCACTTTCAATCCTTATATGCACCCGAGGATGAGGCCCTGGGATATATCCCCATTGCCCTACCGAATGCCCTGAAGGCCGAACCCTTCACTGAAAAAGAAGTCCGGGCTGCCATTGGAGGGTTGGCAACGGGCAAAGCTCCTGGCCTCGATGGGGTACCAGGTGATCTCTATAAGCAGGAGCCAGGGATATGGGCCCCCTATCTCATGCTGGTATTCAATGCGGTTCTGGGTGGTATGGAGGTCCCGGATACTTGGCTGGGGACAGAGGTGGTCCCAATATTCAAAAAGGGATCCCCTCTGCTCCCAGCCAACTATCGCCCCCTCAGCCTTATCGACGTTTCCCAGAAGCTCTTCGGTAGGCTGATGTTGGACCGGCTTCAGAATTGGCTGGAGGACAGGGATACCCTGAGCCCGTACCAGGCGGGATTCAGGAGGGGGGTCTCCACAGTGGATCAGATATTTAGACTGAACCTTATGTACTGGAGGACCGCACTGATCGAGGGTGGCGCGCTGTACACGGTTTTCGTGGATCTGCGCGCCACCTTCGACCTGGTTCCCAGACAGGAACTGTGGAGGGTTATGGAGGAGTTGGGCGTCCCAGAGGACATTCTGGTAGTCCTGATGAAATTACATCACAACAATTTCGCACGTGTCAGGTGCGGGAGAAGTGGCCAATTAACCGAAAGATTCCCCGTTCGCAGGGGGGTTAGGCAGGGTTGTGTGCTTGCACCAACCCTGTTCTGCCTCTTTGTGAACTGGGTGATCGCGCACCTGACAAGGATAGCCAACATCGATGCCCCGAAGCTGCGCGGCAGCAGGGTGCCAGCAATAATGTTTGCGGATGACACCCTGCTGTTGTCCAGATCGCCAATGGGTATTCAGCGAGTATTAGATGGCTTTCTGGACTTTTGCGCAGCAAGGGGTCTTAAGGTAAACCCCCAGAAAACTAAATTTATGATTTTAAACCCCCTGCCTTCCAATCGCCCTAATCCTATGCTAGGTTCGACAACCTTGGAAAGGGTGTACACATTCGAGTACCTGGGGATGACACTGAATCAACATCTGACTTGGGGGGCACACCAAACAAAAGCTAACATAAAACTATCCCAGAAGGCGGGGGCATTCTAAGAATGGCAAGCAAATCATTCTATCGTCCACTAGGCCCTGCATTACAGATTTATAAAGCCCAGGCAAGGGGGGCAGTAACCTATGGGGGTGAGCTCTGAGGCCACATACAATCACAAAACCTCCAAATTACAGAAAATAAATTTCTCAGGCAATTGACAGCTCTACCGCCAGGCACGCCATTACTACCCCTGAGACTGGACCTGGGCGTGAGGCCTATTACCGAGGAGCTTGGCCTCAAACCCCTAACCTTTTGGCGCCGCCTCTGGAGTAGCCAAGATCTTACCACTTATAGAACTGAGCTGCAGGAATTTTTAACATTACCCAATGCAACCAATTTGCCCTGGCTAAGTTACATCAGGAGGATCTGTGAATCTCTTAGAATGCCAGAACTGTGGTTAGACCCGGAAAATGCCTGCACCAGAATCTCAAGGAAAACGCTGTCCAGAGCATACTATGACCATATGCTTGCACGGGCTCTGGAGGGCACTCGTGAGGGATCCTTATCATCTCAGTTTATTAAAAATAAGGATTCCTACAATCTGGAAGCTGTTTTGAACGATATAACTCCGCCCCTTACAAGAAAGTTATTCCTACAGTGGAGGTACGGGACTCTCCCCCTCAGGTCCTTCACAAAATTATGGTCCGGCGAGTCCGGAAAAGGGACATGCCCGGTATGTGCCCAGTCTGAGGAGAATGAGGTTCACGTAGTATTCATATGCGGAGCTTACAGAAAAAGCCGAAAATACTGGCGTGTTCCTGTTCTTAAAAACTTGGGATTCAGAACATTGCTACCCGCATATAGAGTTTTAAAAACTGACTTATCCCCTTTGATTGTCTTTTCTATGGCTAAATTCTTAACTGGAATGTGGTATGTTCGTACTAGATTGGTAAAGGGAGGTGGAGTCCCCTAACTATATTTTCTCCCCTTGATTAATTGAAATTGTTCTTAAGGTTTGATTTTAATCACCAATGTATATTAGAATAATGATATGTTTATTACTGGGTTTTAATGAATGTGAGATAATTTGTACATCTTTTATGATCAATCGATCGAAATAAAGATTTGAAACTCGATTTCCAAACCGATTAAGTCGGTAAGCTTTCCAAACTGCATCAAAATTGGGCCCCTAATGTTAAACATGTCCTTACAGTGAAAATCTGCACAAAGCTATTTTGACTGTAGCATGGTTGGCAGTTCCATAGTAAAGCATTGGGATACAAAGGTAAGCTTAATAAATGTTATCTCCACATAGGAAACAGCTACAAATGACGTTTTTTGACTTTTTGAAATATTAATTACAAGCCAACCTGTGAAATATGACATTTAAAATGTCCCCTTTGGTCTGCCTGAAGTCCCCGGAAGCTAAATCTGCCTTTTGTTCTTCCACTACGGCCAGACAGTAATTACTTAAATATGCATGAATGAGTTGTGAAATTGTTTCCAGGAGCAAAACAATACGCTGACCTGAAAGAGCAGAAATGACCTTTCTGAACCTGACAGAATATGCAAGGTGGGCTCAGAGCATCTTTTAGGCATTAAAGTGTCAAGTCCTACTTGAATGTAAATTCATGCTAGACAGGTTTTTTGGGGCATATGACACTTAGGGCACACTTCAAAGATGCCTCCCCTGTGACAGGCAAATGTTAGATGACACTTGGTCAGGGCCTTTTGTTATATTCCCAGCCAGTGAGACCCCCAATCACAGTGGGCCTAGTTTGACATTACAGTGTCACAGCCTGCTTGACAGGCCTGCTGGGTTTACATATAACATTTGGGGCACATTTCAAAGGAGGGAAACAGAATGCTAAAACAATGTGTGTGTATCCACTGTCTGGTTGCTGAAAGCTCAGATCTGTTATGTCACACTTCTGTCACTGAGGTTGTTGTGGGTAAAGGGACTGTACAAAACTGAATTTTGGTGTTAGATATGGGAGGACGCTGGGAATACCATAGTATAGTCCCCACACACACCCCAACCTCAGAGCTAATTTAATTGAGCCTAAAGACTGTCATCATCTTTAAATTTCTATAGGCTGATATAATTTGCCTCAGGAACTTTTACCCCACTATTTAAGACATGCCCTGGAGTTATTCCCACCCACTAGCTTGAATTAGGCATAAATGTGACATCGCCATGCACTCACTTTAGAACACCTTCTGGACCTGAGGAAAAACAATAGAGGAGCGGACCTGCTGTCTGTGACCTGAGAGGAGCCTTAAGGACTATCACTGGCACTTTATGCTCCTTGGCGCAACTCCTACTTATAGCTTTAAAAATTCATTTCCTTGAATTCCCTAATTGGAGTTTTTGTCATACTGGTGTTTATTCAATTTTAGTTGATTTTTCTATTTCGATTTGGGATTTCTATTGTTTTGTATTTTGACTTTTCTTACTGTTTTGGTACTGCATAAATACTTTACACATTGCCCAAAGTTAAGCCTGTCAGTTCTAGGCCGTAGCTACCAGGGAGTTGATACAAGGAATAGTGTTTCAATGAGAAATCAATTACTCAAAACACGAAAAACCAAGGTTATATGTTCCAAAGTATTGTATTGTACATATTAACACATGTTTGCTTCTTTATAAAACTGAATTACTTCATTCATAGATTAATTCGTGCAAACATAGCAAGACCATGAAAAACAATTTTGTGACTTATTGTGAAATGAGTGCTCAGTGAACAGGATAATATATACAGTGCAGGAAATAAATCTATACAGGTGTATATACAGGTACAATTGGGGTTTGGTCAGATGGTGGTTTGATCTCAACCAAGGATTCCTTTGGTTACTGTGGGAATCCTGGTGATTCTGAACCTTTGGATTCGTCGACGTTTCGACCCAGGTGTGCCCCAGTGGGTGGTCACGACGGGTCTTTCTCAAGACAGAGGGGGAAAGGGGATGGTCTGTGGGAAAAGAAGACCAGGTATCAGAGAGGTTGGGGGTGTTTAGCCATATGTCAAAACACGGAAGAATGGCAATAAATACAGTACTCACTTAAAGATCAAGGCAGGGGTATCCTTGGGTAGATCTAGTGTTGGCTCAGTGGCCTCCAGCATCTGTGGGGATGGAGTATACATATAAGAAGGAGGCTGAAATAGCCACACATGTTCAAGACTATTTGGCTTAAAAACATGCAGTTGGTGAATTGAATCGTCATGCGCAGAAGTGCTCGAATTAAATTGAGGTAAAATGGTGTCTAGCCGATTCTAGGGCCGGTGAGGGCGAGTGGAAGGTAATCTTGCTCTCTAGATGCCTGTGACCGGTCATGGTGTCGTTCAGTCATAGGCTAGTAAAAAACACATATGCCTGGACCATGTAAGTAATTATCATGGTGAGAACGGAACAGTGAATGATGTCAACTACTACTTATTAGTAGTGTAGCAGTGAGTTACGGAACATGACCTGTGCTCGGCGGGGCTGGACGGGTGATTGTGCAGCCGTGTGTTAAGAGACACCCTATGCTCAGCGCCGCTGGGCGGGTGTGCGGAGAGCCCATCGGATCGTTAGGTTCCTCAACTCTTACCTGTCGCGTGTGTATCAGGGAAGAATCTCAATTTCTGTTCCCGGAACCAGCATCAGTCTGGGGTATGGCCTGGCTGGGGTTTGGAAAGGGCGTATGCGTAAAGCACGTCCGTTGCTAAGGGACGGCATGACGTATCGCGTGTGTTGTCTAAGGAGCACGTACGTTGCTAAGGAACCACGTGACATTGAGCGCTGAGTGGCTATCGAGCAGAGTTAGACAAGGGTGAGACCTCAGCTGATAGGAACTGTGAGGATTTGTTTATAATGAGTCATAAAAACTAAAACCAATTATCCTGAACAATAGAACATAACCATCAAGCTAAAAATGCTAAAGTTAATGTGTCAACAGTACATGTACAGCGCGTCTTGGTATTATAGCGTCCCCAGTATGTATACAGTGCATCCTGCTAACACAGTGGGAAACAGTTCAGATCTCATGAACAGTTTTTTCATAGTAACATTTAAATTGACAAATGATATATGTACAGCGCGTCATGGTATCACAGTATCTTCAGTTCGTGTACAGTGCATCCTAATGATAGAGTGGGAATGGTTCAGTGTTTACATAATAACTGTATCAACATTTAAATTGTCAAACCACGCATTTCTTAATAATTAAATGCATTTCAAAAGCGCAGTTTGAATGGATCAGTCTCATCATAAACCAAGAGAAATGTTGTAACTGATTACCCACTGGGGCACACCTGGGTCGAAACGTCGACAAATCCAAAGGTTCAGAATCACCAGGATTCCCACAGTAACCAAAGGAATCCTTGGTTGAGATCAAACCACCATCTAACCAAACCCCAATTGTACCTGTATATACACCTGTATAGATTTATTTCCTGCACTGTATATATTATCCTGTTCACTGAGCACTCATTTCACAATAAGTCACAAAATTGTTTTTCATGGTCTTGCTATGTTTGCACGAATTAATCTATGAATGAAGTAATTCAGTTTTATAAAGAAGCAAACATGTGTTAATATGTACAATACAATACTTTGGAACATATAACCTTGGTTTTTCGTGTTTTGAGTAATTGATTTCTCATTGAAACACTATTCCTTGTATCAGAGAGTTGATTTGTTTTTATGTGCATCTACGAGCATTGTTCAAATAACTTGTCTCACCCAACAGAACCAATTTTTTGTTGAACTGTCACATACCCAGGTTCTGAGGGACACCGGGTCACCCCTTTTTGTGTAAATTACCAGGGAGTTGAGCTCTGGTTAAGTTAGTAACTTTAGTGGTTCACCCTGACAAGGATTGTGATTATTCTTTGTGGTGAGTACCCGGTCGACCCACTCCTAATTTATAATCCAATTTCTAACAGTATTTAACCACCTGTTTCATCAACTGTGTTCCGGTCACTGTTCGTCCGCATTATTTTCTCATATTGATCTTATATACTATAAAGGAGCTGTAATTCTACAAAATATTTTGAACTTCTCTTCACATAACCCCTATTCTACTAGATTAGTGTATCAAATTGTATGTAAAGAACCTTATTTTCAAGCATAATCCAGTAAACAGAAAGGGAGAGTAGATGCATTTTTTGGGTCACCGCTATTGCAAGCAGTGGAGAAAATGGGCAGTCCTGTGCATACTGTAATGTACTGTGAAAGAGTGCAAAAAAATCCTTCCACTACAACTGTAGCTTACTGGTGGCCCTAAAAGTTCCAGATGTAATCCTTAATCCTCTAGAGGAGCCAACGTGTTCTAAAGTTTCCTTCAAATAAACCCAGTAGACATGTAAAATGCTTTTTCCTGCATTGGATAGGTTTATCCTGAAATCTACGTTTGATGTAACTACATCAAACGTCATAAGTAGGGTATTTGTTTAACCACTTACTATAGCTTGGGGTACCATTCCAACCCATCCTTCATTTGCTCATCATGCTAAGTCAGTTTGGACCTAGCCGTATGCAAAACAGTCTTGATCCTGCTCCAATTAGAACAATCCAGCCTCAACTGCCAGGCCAGGTCCTCCCTGAACTGGAACACAAGCAACCCAAGACTGGTGTTGCTCTGATTGGGGCTCTTTTTTCAGGTGTAGCTTGGTTTCAGTGGTACAGCCAGCAAGGGACGTACGTCTAGTCATGCCCCCGCAACTTAAGGCAGTTCCTATTGGAGCAGTGTCAAGACTTTTTTGCACAAAGCTTAGTCTAATCTGAGTTAGAGTAGTGTGTGCACAGCAACTTAGAAGTTTGATGGCCACACAGAGAACCCATGTTGACAAAACCTGGTTATGACTCTAACTGGGGTTAGTTGCAAAACTGGAGAGAGAGAGCGGGGGATAGAGAGAGAGAGAGATTCGTCTTACTTGTTCAAGATTCTGCTTCTAATTGCTTTGCAGAGATAAATTACCCCGATTGGTTCAGGTTTCCCACCGGCTTCCTAAAGGTGACAGTGTTTTGGCAAGGAAGGAGGAAATATGCAGTCATTCATCATGGTTAAAGACATGCACATGATAGACACACACGCCTATGTACAGTGGTACTTGGATGGAAGGAATTAACAAAGATGAAGTTGGCAATCTGCATGATTCAAAGAAGCCACTGCAGAACGGAGTACATATTGCATTGTTTGCCTGGTTAGTGTTGCTACCAATGTTTTAGATTTGAACTGGAATGTTGCTGTCTCTGAGATCCTGCAAACAGAGGGTACACAGGGAGAGTATTGCATACCTAGCTTGCAAGGGAGTTTGTGTGAAACACTGTTCTTGTTCCACTATCTATTAATGTTCTGTGTGAGACTCATGCGGCTGTCAGTGTTCTCTTCTTATGTCATACTGATTTGTACCAAATGATGTGTTGTCCTAGGGTCTAGAAACGAGAATTTCCCAGCATAGGCAAAGCACCCCCAACACCACCTATCCAATGGTATCACGAGGTTACAGGATTACAGAATTCTTCTGGAAGGCACAAAGCCCTAGCAACAGTTCACAATGATGTTTGTTGTTCCAAAATACATTACTTTTATTTCTCAATAAATTATCTTCAATTCAATCATCTATACAATTATAATCACAGCCATCAGTGTCTCGCAGAAGGCGACTTTATTGCAGGATTATTGCTTTGATTGATTCCAGAGAAGCTCGACCTATTTACAACTCCTGAATTTGTGTGTGAAGTACAATAATGTTCGGCATGCATCCAAGTTTCACATGTAGTGCAGTCAAAATGCCATCGCTTTTACTCCAATATACTATATGGGATTCTGTAATCCCTGTATATTCTTCTGTCTCTAATTTATATATAATATATATATATATATATATATATATATATGTACATATAATTTATATATAATACATGGGATTAATTTGGCGACTTGTGATGGACCCAGTCTTTGATAATAAAGAAAAGTCATCAAAACTTGACTATTATAAATTATTACAACCACGTTCTGATTTCACAATGCCTGCTGCCAGCAGCCAAGTTGAAAGACAGGTCAAGTTACGGAGCAGCTGTTTAAAGCAACAAAAATTCAATGTTGCTTTTCTTTCTTCGGCACTATTTTTCTAGGTTACAAGGACTTGCACAAAGTACATGTTTATTTTTGGCATTCCTTAGATTATTATAGAAAAATTCGAATTCTTCTGAATGTTTCTACACATTCCAAACTGCAGCAGCTTTTTTTTTTTAAACTGACTTGTATTGAATTGTTTCTAATATATTTTTTCAACAAGCACTTGGCAGATTTTTGATGTGTTTAATTTTGCCCTAGAGGTTCTGTTTTTATTCTTCATGTTTACAAACATGCTCTCTCTTTCAAATGAAAGGCCTAAGCATCTAGGTTTTAAGTGGTTTGTGGGAAAGGTGATGGTGTGGCCATGTATTATATGGGATAAAGTACCCTCTGACATACATGATAAGGATATTGCAAGTCACCTCAGAGTTCCATTAACTTATAAAGGAACTCAGTATTTGGTCTCTTCCCTCTATATGGGTGTGGAACTCCTCAGTGACTTGCAATATTGTTATAATGTATGGCATGGGGTACTTTATCCCTTACATAGCCTGCACTTTCTATTGGGGAGGCTAGTATGCATTGTACGATTATAGAAGTCCCATAATGTGGCTCAATACCTTCTATTCATGTTGTCCAGACCAACCTGCATCCTTTTACCGCATAACAAACATGAAGATGAACACCACACTTGAGTGATTACAGTAAAGGATTGAAACCACAAGAATCATTGTAAACTGTTGCTAGTGTTTGGTGCCTTTGCAAAGATGGTGGCTATAATGATGTTCAGATTTGTCAAAATCAAAATCCTTCTGACTATTGGAAGGTGTGAAGATGCAACCGGTGTGTAAGGCGGTGGAGAGATATTGCACCCCTCTGATAAGTCTCCCTGTTGCTGCACCGATTTGCCCTCCCAGCTGGCATGTATTCTGGAACACTACGCAAACTTGCTTTGGATGCTGGGAGAAGGTGTACGAGCTGGAGGTGGTTGAGGAGAAAGACCTCTGCACTCACCAAGAGAGTAAATGGACTGATAGAGATGGCCACAATAATGAGGTTACATGAGGAAAATAATGAGTGGAAGTTAGAGGGCATGTGAGGAAGCATAACCCCATCCAGATGATTTATCAATTGGATCAACTGAGAGACCATGAAATCCATGTGAAAGGTAGAACAAGTCAATCTAGTCTCCTGCTTTGGCTGTAGTTAAACTAACAAATAAAAAGCTCCCAGTGACCTAAACATTTGATAGCTTCCCTGGTGTGTTTTAATACCATTGGGTCCGCCTGCCCAAAATAAATTGAACCCTGGCTCCATCCAATCACTATCCATCGGTCACCTTGGATTTTGCCAGCCACCAGTCATGATATGCTATTTAATATTTGTTTTACAAAGTGAGGTTCATTGCAGTATTTATAAATAACTTGAATGTATTAAGAAGATGCAAATAAAACATGTACTGGTGAAGCCGGTAGATCTTGCCTATGGGAGTATTGGCTTTGTCAATGTTTTTAGGCATTTTGCGCAGCTGTTGTGCAGCATGACTGAAAGTTAAAGAAAAAGCTATTTAAATTGAAATTGCACTTATTTTGCAGTGCTTTACAGCAAGTAGCACCTGACCCGGGAGCCCAAAGTTAGTGGTCAATACTTTAGTTATTGGGGTTAATCTTGCATGCTAAAGGAAGTCATTCCATGCATTTACTGCAGTGTTTGTGTGCTACATTAGCTAGATTAGTGTTTTAGGTGTGATATCTAAATTATTGGAGGTTATGTGGGAAGCAAGCGCTTGCTGGAATAGATATCATTATGGTTTCAAAACAAAGGAGCTTAGGACAGAAGACACAGGATTTAGAGAAGTTTTCATACAGAGGAGGCATGGAGAAGGTAAGCAAAAATGCATTGAAAATAAATATTGGAAGCAAAAGTAAGTAAAAGTTGAATTCAAAGTCAATTTTTCATGCAGGATTTTAAGAAATATAGCAGGTGAAGATTTTTTGCATGCAATCTGTGGGTATAAACAGGTGGAAAGAAACTATTTTAAATTCTACTCTAAAGGCTTTTAACTATCTTTCTGCAGACAATTAACTTTTAAAGAGATGACACAGATAGTAGCCTCAATGCAAAAAGGAATCCCAGTGCATGTTGAGACTCCTTTACCAGTGACTGTGAAGCAGTGCAACATTTAAGAATAGGTCAGCTTATAAAAGCATTACAGCAATCAAAATCCAGTGCATGTTTATCTGACTCATTCACTACCTGGTTCAGAAGATGCTGTCCCCGTGCCCACCTGCACAGCACAAGGCCCCGCAGAACAGACATCATGTCCTGCAGAATGAGTGGTCTGAGGTCATCGTGACCCTGCAGCATCCACTTTGCCTCATAGTGATGGCCCCTTCACAGTGACTTTTCTTAAATTGCTGGCTGGTCAGAGCATCTTGGAGGGAGGGTCTGCAACAAAAGGGATTTAGGCCCAGATGTAAGTAATAGCAAATTACCGAATGGTAAATACTGAATTTTACCGGTTCGGTATTTACTAATCGGTAATTGCTATGTAGGTAAAATATTCGGTAAAAATACAGAATCTGTAAGATTCGGTAATTACCGATTCGGTAATTACCGAATCAGTATTTGCCATTGATTCCTATGGGCCTTGAAGCCCATAGGATTCAATAGCAAATACCGATTCGGTAATGACCGAATCGGTAAAATTACCGATTTACCGATTTTACAAGGGGGACAGGGTGTCACTTTGACACCCTGTTACACCCCTGTTTCTGGCTTGTGTGCCATTTGACACACATAAATGCCCTTAAGGCATGTCTGTGTGCCACATGGCACAGGTGTACATGCACAGATGTGCATGTACACTGGAATTCGTTATTTACCATGTAATAGTATTACATGGTAAATAACGAATCGGTAATGGCCTGTGGCACTGTTTTCAGTGCCACCTACATCTGTATTTACCAATTCGGTAATTTTGCCGATTCGGTATTTTACAGAATCGGTAAATTTACCGAATCGGTAAATATACCGATTCTGTAAATTAAGCCTACCTACATGCCAAATCCCAAATACCGGTCGGTAACGGCCAAAATCGTCCGTTACCGACCGGTAATTGGCGACCTACATCGGGCCCTAAGATGCCATACAGCCCTGCCCTCCTGCCAGCAATATTTTAAAAAGTGCTATGACACAGCCATGGCTGGTTGTCATAGTGTTTTTTTTTACTTGCAGCCATGCTACCTTGCAGCATATTCATATCACAAGACTTATCGCCAGAAACAATAGACAAATGTTAAGGATTCTTATTGCCACGCCTGACTCAAATACCTAGACATAAATTGTGGCCTCCTGAATCTGGCTATAATGCTCATCACTCATGAAAACAAGAGAGAATTCCAAGCTCTGGAACAAGTGAGAGAGACATAGACTCTGTTACAAACTCACACATTGACATAACAGTGTACACTGAAGGGGAAGTTGCATATGTACAATTACTATACGAGGGACCTCTGTCCACTCCAGTAGAAGAAATGCAAAGAGTGGAAGTAGTCACCTGGCAATGTTCCACAAGACCCGAGCACAGATCCATTATAAACACTCCTTGTCCAAAGACACATCTTGTTGACTTCTGAAACCTCCTCATATGTCCTAGACCCCAGTCTACAGGCCGGAATGCCTGCTGGACACTCCCATTCAGGACCAAGGTAAGACAGCCTATTTCAATGCCATTGCATGACTTTTTGCCACGATCTCCCTCCATCCCCTGTTTAAACTGTTCTAGGTCGAATGCAGAGCCATAATACAAGATGCGTCAGAGTGATTGGCTCATAACCAACCACCCAACCAAAGATCAAGTCGTTGCCTACTTAGTTAAGAACCCAACCACTTCCTTTCCACATACCGAACCCTCACATTATATCATACCAGTAGCACACACTTCAGAGTTTCTTATAAGTTGCAGGCTACACAGTCACAGAGACAAACAATGATTACTGCTTTGTTTTAAGCAGCCTCACCATTGTACCAGACAAGCTGAGAAGGAATTACATTTTCTTTCTACTCGCCAGCAACTCATTGTTGGTTGACAACGCCTGCCCTACAGAGCCATACTCTACATTCCATCCCCATGATTGCACTGAGGGAAACATCCTCCTAACGGATACAACAGACTACAAAATAGATGACCAAGAGGCATAGTATGCAAGCACCCACCACTTCTAACTTCTCTGTAATCTCTTTAAACGTAAATGGACTAACCCACTACATTAAAAGAAGAAAATATTGAATTACAACACTCACTCTGCCCTGACATAGCCCTGAAGAGAGAATATATAGGAAGAGAGTACTACACCAGCAAGACAACGCTGCATGCCCGTGACACACATACATCAAACCTGAACCAAAAAGGGGGAGCAGCTATCCTGATCTTGAAACACTAGCCGAGGAGAGTCCATAAAATGTGGAGATAATCACATTGTCACTACGTCTTTATCAGAGTAACAATATATAAGCAAACCCTTCTTAGTAACTTGATTCATGCCTCGATGCACATAAAACATGTGACACTGGAAGCAATTGCTAGAATTACAAGTCAACAACCCAAAATCAAAACATTATTAGGGGCTTCAGTACCTTGTTTTGGACCAATTTCTAGACAAATCAAACCACCCCTTTCCCATAATAGCACAGACACTGGGATACTGAGAGATATGTAGATTAAAACTCCCTTGAGGAGCCATGGAGACGCAATACAGAAACTTTACGTTCACGTCATCTGATCAAGGAACAACGACAAGCATAGACTATTACCTTACATTCACCACGCTCTTTAGACACCTCACGGACACAGACATCAGACCTCCTTGGGTTTCGTTTCTGACCATGACGCCATATAAATGTTGCTAAACCTCCCATGATTCAATGGAGACTGGGCATTTCCAAATACAAACTCCCGGGACAAAAACAGGTTGAAATCTTTCCTTCAGGTATACCTTTAAGAAAACAACTGAACAGTAACCGCCCTCTGTACACTCTGAGTGTCTAGGAAACCATTATACAAGGAGAAATCCTGCAATATACTGCACATAGAATGCATGAAGTGTCACATTAGAAGTTTATCTTAGAATTGAAAATTTAAACCTTGACTGCACTGGACTCCTCCTCCTACTCAGAGATGACGCTTAAAGGATTACTTGAGGGAAAAACATGAACTTAATAATAACACTTTCTACACATCGATGAGTTTACACCGTCATTGACGACTTCCCATTTAGCAAGTCCCCAGGTTCGGACTTACACACAGCAGAGTACTTCAAGATACACAAGAACCCCATAGCTTCACTTTCATGCAAGGTATTTAAAAAGCCCCAGGCTCATCCCACCAAGGTAAAGAAGCCAACAGTACCAAAATCACCACCTTTTAAAGCCTGAGTACCTGGCCATAAACTATCTCAAGTAAAATATGTTTACTTTGAGATAGACATGATTTATTATAAACAATGACCAATAATCTGATAAGCAAGCAACAAATTTCTTTGCAAAAATATAGTGAGCTTCATACATAATTAGACCATAACCGATCAATATTCCATTAAATATATCATCTACCAAACAAGAAATTATACACCATGTCTGATAGCTATTAGTTTGATAAATAATATCAAACTATCTTTAGAGACATTTATTGCCAATCAAAAGTCAATACATTATTAGAATTGGATCTTTGGAAAGTCTTTCACAAGGGTGAGACACTTGGCAATTTAGAGTCCAAATTCACATCCGAGGTAGTCACAAGAATGGGTACATCTGTCCTTTAGCCCAATAAATTTCTACAACTTTAGAAGGGGACATCATTCACATTCCCTTTTGCCTTCTTAAATACTCTTTGAAGACTGTTGACGCGTTTCAACCAAACATGATTTTGGTGGCGCAAAACCCATTCGACTTAGAGGGTATCAGCCCCCTCATTAGTTTCCATGGGCTGGTGCTGCTGATCTGACCATCAGCCCATTGAAAACATTCTGCTTTTACCTTGGAAGCCTGATTCATAACTTCTCCCCCCCTTATATTTTTGTCAGTGCTGCCTGCCATTGCCCCACGCTATTTAATCATTTGGATTCTGTTAGAACTGGGGGTCTCTAGTTGGCAGAGGTAGGTACCACTGTCCAAATAGGGACCCTTGCTTCTAGTCAGGGCAAGGAGATAACCCTCTGAGATAACCCCTGCTCACCCTCTAGGTAGCTTGGCACGAGCAGTCTAGGCTAACCAGAGGCAATGCGTAAAGTATTTGTACCAACACTCACAGTAACACAGTGAAATCACCACAAACTGATTCCACAACAGTTTTAGAAAAATAAAGGTATTTAATCTAAACTACACAAGACCAAAACGACAAAAATCCAACATACACAGTTCAAGAATATGGTTTCAAAAAGAGTTCTTAAGGTTGCGTTAAAGTTCTTCAAGTTGCGGTAAAATAAAGCACAGATGCGTGAAAAGTTCACAGTTGCGTCACGTTTACTCACAGTACCTTTTAGTTGCAACAAAGTTCCAAAAGCAGAAGCTGGTGCGGTGGAAAACAAGCGATGCGTTGCTCCTGAGACCCTGGGGAGGCGATGCGACAGCCCCGCTGCAGCAGCGGGCGTGTTGCGATGAATCCGGTCTGTATGGGGAGGAAGGCCACTTGTATGGATTCCGGTGCGTAGGTTCCGTAGGAAGTCTGTTCTCGCAAAGGCACGATGCGACGATCTCGTAGGGGCTGCGACGATCTCCGGGGCGACGATGCGCGGTCCAGCGGGGATCCTCTCTCTCGCAGCTCCTCGATGCGTTGATTCTGCGACGACGCTCGCAGCGACGTGATGCGGTCCGCAAGCAAGCGGTGCGGCGATCTCACCCAGCGACGACAGGCTCTGCGACGATACTCGCAGCGATGTTCGATTTTCCCGCACCGGTCTGGTGCGTCCCGCAAACGAAGGATGCGACGTCTCTGGCAGCGGCGTCAGGCGCTGCAACGATCTCGACCTCCGTAGCGGCGGGAAACTTCTCGCACTGTCGGGGATGCGCTCCGCAAGCGAGCGATGCAACACTTTTCAAGTTCAAAAGTCACTCAAGCTTAGCTTCAAGCTTCCCAGCACAGGTACAACTTCCAGAGGCCCCACAACTGGATCAAGCACTCTAGGAAGGACAGAACTCTCTCAGCAGAGTTCAGGGAAGCTGGGGGTGAAGTCCTTTTGTTCCTGGGACTTCAGAACAGGGAGCCAGCTCTTCTCAGGCCCTTGGAGATTCCTTCAAGTCAGGGGACACAGCTCAGCAGCAAAGTCCTTCCCCTCTCCTTGGCAGCAAAGCAACAGGTCAGTCCAGCAGAGCAACAGCAGGACAATCTTCCTTCTTCAGTTTCAGCTTTCTCCTTGGCAGAGGTTCCTTCTTGATTTCCAGGATGATCTAATTTTCTGTTGCCAGGGGTCCTGTACTTATACCCCTAAAGTCTTTGTTCTCTCTGTGCATGTGGGCCCTGAGCCCGGTCTGAACCAGTTCTGGGAGTTTCCTGAGTACTTTGTTTTGCTGGCTTCTGACTTCCTTTCAGAGTGAGGGGCAGGGTCCTCAGCCGCCCAGCAGGGGGGTGGCGCCAGCATTGTGGAAGGCAGGCACAGCCCTATTCAGCCCAGGTGCTAACTCCTCCCACTACTCCAGTTGCAAATGCAGTCATTCAGCCTAGTGCTGACTCATCCAGGGGAATTCCCTCCTGGGGAATTCCCCAGCCCCTGTCACTCTCAAACCAGACAGTCAATACACAAACAGGCCCAGGCACACAGAAGGGTCAGACAAGAGAACAGCAACATTCTAAAAGTGCTGTTCTCAAACACAGGATTTAAAAACAACCTTTCCTAAAAGATGTGTTATTAAATTCTGAGTTCATGGATACTAGATACTTATGTCCTATCTTGTTCCTATGGGAAGAAATGCTGTTAACCACTGTAGCCAGCATCCCCATGTTAATCTATGGAGCAAGATAGCCTTACAATAGTGAAAAACGAAAATGGCTGTAATTCACTACCAGAACATGTTACCTGCACTAGTACATGCTCTACCTTTTACATACACTGCACCCTGCCCAGGGGGGTACCTTGGGCCTTCCATAGGGGTGGCTGATGTGCACAAAAAGGGAAGGGTTAGGCCTGGTCAGTGGGGACACTGACCAGGAGGACATGGCAGTTCTAAACTGCACACAGGCACTGCAGTGTCAGGCCTGAGACATCATTTTAGGGCTACTCCTGTGGGTTGCACAATCAGTGCTGCAGGCCTACTAGTAGCATTTGTCATCACCAGCCCTGGCACACCCAGTGCACTTTACTAGGGACTTCATGGTGATACAAATATGCCAAACATGTATATCCAATCAGAATAACACTTTACATAGAGAGCATATGCACTTTAGCACTGATCAGCAGTGGTAAAGTGCGCAGAGTCCTATTGCCAACAGCCACGGGTCAGGAAACATAAGGGAGGAAGAAGCAAAAAGTTTAAGGATGACCCTGCAAGAAGGGCCAGTTCCAACACAACCCCCTTCCAGCCTAAAGCCAGGGTAGACCAAACGATACCTCGATGGGATTCCCTGCTTAAGGCGATAGAACACGGAAACTGGCCCACACAGCAGGGCAGTCCTGTTCTACGCCGTCCTAAACCCAGTTGGATCACTCTATCCTTACTCTCAGAGTCTACCATGCCAATCCATGTGGAAACCTTCTCCTCACCTGTGGACACCACCTGTGCAGCACCCAACCTGAATTTACTCACAGGTGTGTCCCAACAGACAGACAGCAAGCCACAGTGACCACCAACAGGGATCAGGGGTGAGACCCAGGCCTCATGCCTCTCAGGGCTCTCAAACCTCTGTGGCGTCAGAGGGTGGGGGGCAGTAGCCCCTGGTGCTTGGCACTCTTTGTCCACTCCCTCTCTTGTCAGGTCAGGTCTGACACTCTGGCACTGACCCACCAGTCCTGGACCTGTATCCTGCGGCTGGACAGGAGGCTGTGGTGGGCTTCCCCACACCCGGTCCTCCTCTTCCTTGGGGCTCTGTACCCTCCCACCTGGAGCGGGACCCCCTTCTAGAATAGCCAGGGCACCTGTGGCAGGTGTCCCGCACCATTCATCCACCAGTTCAGGGGTGCTATCCTGCAAATGGTTTTCCAGGTCAGGGGGGACACCCCAGACCTGGCCCTCAAACCTAGGCTCCATAGCCTCCAGGTCAGACAGCACCTGAACCTGGCTTCCCCACCCAGGGACTAACCCCTGCAGTGGAACACTTGCCTGGTGCACCAGGACTTCACTCACTGAGGTGCCTCTACTGGTAGACAGTACCCACCTGGCCAACACAACGGTGTGGCCCAGTCCACCCCCAGGGTGAGACTCTTGTCCTCTATCCAGGGGCAACCCTGTCCACCAAGACAACCAAGAACACAACTTTCCTACCAGTTCAGGACCTCCCTCCAGCAACTGGTCTTCCAACCTAGGGTTTAACCCCTCAGGTTGTACCGGGGTCAGAGGCGAGGACTCCCTCCCTCTGCACCCCCTTCTAGAGCGCTGCACCCTCCCTACTGGAGAGGTACCCCAGGGAATCATATTGGTCAGGACACTGGTTACAGATGTCCTTCCTTCCAGGTCAGGCCAATCCTGAACCTGGTCTCCCAACCCAGGGACCAAAACCTGCGGTTGTGCATTTGCCTGGCACGCCAGGACTTCTGGGGACTCACATAGTACCCCCTTAAGGGTGACACACAACTCATGTGTCCTGTGACAGTCTGCCTGGCGCAGATCTCCCGACACCTGTCCACCTGACAGCGCGGGAAGATCCCCCAGGACAGAAGTGAGGTCACCATGGTCACTCACTGGAGACTCAGCCCTTCTGACTGGTCCCTGACCCACTGGTTCTCCCACTGGGGACTCATTCCCCCTCTCACCCCTCAGTCTGGACTTCGGTACCCTCCCAAATGGAGCGGCACTGCCAGACACCAGAACTGATGGAGGCCTGGTTACAGGCACTCCCCGTTCAACAGACACTAGGAGATCCTCCTCAAATGGCCTACAAGTACAGTCTAGGTCCCCAACCTGGTGTTCCCTTAAGGAACCCTCCAGGCCCTGAGACTGGGTTTCGGGCACTGTGAGACACCCCGTCCCACACTCACTCCTTCTCCACTGAGACCGGACATGAGCCCCTACACCCCTCCCACTACACTGGGACCTAACTGGGCTACACTGAACCTCTTCCACCTCACAGGTCTGGAAGATATCTAAGCCACTCCTTTTGGGATCACTCCCCAATGCCTCCTCAGACTCTCTGGAATCCACCAAGAGGTCTGCCTCCAACGCAAGCTCTCTGGGATCAGAGAACTCACACTCCACCGGGTGTTGGCATAGCTCTGGAAAACAGGGACTTAAAATATGCTCTCCAACAAATGAATCACACAGCCCCCCACAGTTGTTAACCACGCTACCCTTTGCCTCACCCTCCAGTGGCTCACACAAGTACCCCACACCACTCTCCTGAGACTGGCAAGACAGTATCTGACTGTCTCTGTCACACAACCCACACTCTTCTGGCAGGTCTTCACACACACACACCAAGGTTTCTACCACGGGGGAACACCTCTCCCTGTACCTCTCTTCTAGAGTCAGTAGAGTGTCCCTCCCACCACTAGGAATATGGTCCCCTGTGCCAGTCCCCAAATCTACTTCAAGGACACTGCACTCCACTGGAACTACATCATAAACCTGAACCCCCTGGTGTATGTCGACCCCCTCCCTCAAGTCAAGCGCCACATCTCTGGGTGTTTGTACCTTTCTTTCCACACTAGATATCATAATCATGCTGCCACCATCTGAGCTGGACTCCACCTCCAACTCAGCAAAGCTCAACTCTTGAGCTACCCATGTTTCTTCTTCAGCTGAGACCCTCATTGCCTCATGCTTCCTGAGCTCCAACTCAAGCTTCCTCATTCTTAATTCATGGGCCAAGGTCAATTTTAATTCCTCCAGGGCACGGGCATTTTTGCTCTCCTCCGCCGCCCTTTCTCTTTCCATTTGCTTCAGCTCCATTTCAAGCCTCAACATTTCTAACTTATGATCTCTAGCCCTTTGGTTTTCCTCCAACTCCTCTGGGGAAAAACTTTCAGCTGAATGGTTGCTGCCAGCCCTTGAGGCTGCTCTGGACACAGGCATATCCTGTGGCCTGAAACCATCCCTTTGTGCATCCTCATCCACTTCTGCATCATCTGTCTCCCCAGCCTCTTTGGTCTCCCACCAGGCCCTTAAGGCCTCCTGTAGTTCCTCCTTCTTGGAGCGGCGCTTCATGGGGCATCCAAAGTTCCTACAGAACTGCCTGAGTTGACCTACTTTGTAATCACTTAACATTTCAATGTCAAACTCCAGTTCTGCAACATCACTTGCTGGTTTACCATTCAGAGACATGATGCTTGGATTCCTTCAGGGTTACGATCAAAAATAGAACAAAAAAAACAGTAGTATGCGGTGGCGTAGGGGTCTGCACTCACTAGTGATGTACACCAATTACTGTGGGTCAAGTACAAATACAAGTTCAAATCCCACCGCCTGACCACCAATGTTAGAACTGGGGGTCTCTAGTTGGCAGAGGTAGGTACCACTGTCCAAATAGGGACCCTTGCTTCTAGTCAGGGCAAGGAGATAACCCTCTGAGATAACCCCTGCTCACCCTCTAGGTAGCTTGGTACGAGCAGTCTAGGCTAACCAGAGGCAATGCGTAAAGTATTTGTAGCAACACTCACAGTAACACAGTGAAAACACCACAAGCTGATTCCACAACAGTTTTAGAAAAATAAAGGTATTTAATCTAAACTACACAAGACCAAAACGACAAAAATCCAACATACACAGTTCAAGAATATGGTTTCAAAAAGAGTTCTTAAGGTTGCGTTAAAGTTCTTCAAGTTGCGGTAAAATAAAGCACAGATGCGTGAAAAGTTCACAGTTGCGTCACGTTTACTCACAGTACCTTTTAGTTGCAACAAAGTTCCAAAAGCAGAAGCTGGTGCGGTGGAAAACAAGCGATGCGTTGCTCCTGAGACCCTGGGGAGGCGATGCGACAGCCCCGCTGCAGCAGCGGGCGTGTTGCGACGAATCCGGTCTGTATGGGGAGGAAGGCCACTTGTATGGATTCCGGTGCGTAGGTTCCGTAGGAAGTCTGTTCTCGCAAAGGCACGATGCGACGATCTCGTAGGGGCTGCGACGATCTCCGGGGCGACGATGCGCGGTCCAGCGGGGATCCTCTCTCTCGCAGCTCCTCGATGCGTTGATTCTGCGACGACGCTCGCAGCGACGTGATGCGGTCCGCAAGCAAGCGGTGCGGCGATCTCACCCAGCGACGACAGGCTCTGCGACGATACTCGCAGCGATGTTCGATTTTCCCGCACCGGTCTGGTGCGTCCCGCAAACGAAGGATGCGACGTCTCTGGCAGCGGCGTCAGGCGATCTCGACCTCCGTAGCGGCGGGAAACTTCTCGCACTGTCGGGGATGCGCTCCGCAAGCGAGCGATGCGACACTTTTCAAGTTCAAAAGTCACTCAAGCTTAGTTTCAAGCTTCCCAGCACAGGTACAACTTCCAGAGGCCCCACAACTGGATCAAGCACTCTAGGAAGGACAGAACTCTCTCAGCAGAGTTCAGGGAAGCTGGGGTGAAGTCCTTTTGTTCCTGGGACTTCAAAACAGGGCCCTTGGAGATTCCTTCAAGACAGGGGACACAGCTCAGCAGCAAAGTCCTTCCCCTCTCCTTGGCAGCAAAGCAACAGGTCAGTCCAGCAGAGCAACAGCAGGACAATCTTCCTTCTTCAGTTTCAGCTTTCTCCTTGGCAGAGGTTCCTTCTTGATTTCCAGGATGATCTAATTTTCTGTTTTCTGTTGCCAGGGGTCCTGTACTTATACCCCTAAAGTCTTTGTTCTCTCTGTGCATGTGGGCCCTGAGCCCGGTCTGAACCAGTTCTGGGAGTTTCCTGAGTACTTTGTTTTGCTGGCTTCTGACTTCCTTTCAGAGTGAGGGGCAGGGTCCTCAGCCGCCCAGCAGGGGGGTGGCGCCAGCATTGTGGAAGGCAGGCACAGCCCTATTCAGCCCAGGTGCTAACTCCTCCCACTACTCCAGTTGCAAATGCAGTCATTCAGCCTAGTGCTGACTCATCCAGGGGAATTCCCTCCTGGGGATTTCCCCAGCCCCTGTCACTCTCAAACCAGACAGTCAATACACAAACAGGCCCAGGCACACAGAAGGGTCAGACAAGAGAACAGCAACGTTCTAAAAGTGCTGTTCTCAAACACAGGATTTAAAAACAACCTTTCCTAAAAGATGTGTTATTAAATTCTGAGTTCATGGATACTAGATACTTATGTCCTATCTTGTTCCTATGGGAAGAAATGCTGTTAACCACTGTAGCCAGCATCCCCCATGTTAATCTATGGAGCAAGATAGCCTTACAATAGTGAAAAACGAAAATGGCTGTAATTCACTACCAGAACATGTTACCTGCACTAGTACATGCTCTACCTTTTACATACACTGCACCCTGCCCAGGGGGGTACCTTGGGCCTTCCATAGGGGTGGCTGATGTGCACAAAAAGGGAAGGGTTAGGCCTGGTCAGTGGGGACACTGACCAGGAGGACATGGCAGTTCTAAACTGCACACAGGCACTGCAGTGTCAGGCCTGAGACATCATTTTAGGGCTACTCCTGTGGGTGGCACAATCAGTGCTGCAGGCCCACTAGTAGCATTTGTCATCACCAGCCCTGGCACACCCAGTGCACTTTACTAGGGACTTCATGGTGATACAAATATGCCAAACATGTATATCCAATCAGAATAACACTTTACATAGAGAGCATATGCACTTTAGCACTGATCAGCAGTGGTAAAGTGCGCAGAGTCCTATTGCCAACAGCCACGGGTCAGGAAACATAAGGGAGGAAGAAGCAAAAAGTTTGAGGATGACCCTGCAAGAAGGGCCAGTTCCAACAGATTCCATGCTGAATAGCATTGACTGGGCTTTTGGAAGTGCCCAAGGGGGTGCCAGGAGGGATGAATGCTGCCTTAATGACAAATCACCCCAATTCTCAAATAAACATCAAGGATACCCAAAAACACTCCTCTACATTAATATAGAGTAAATAGGTACCCATCACAAGGGCCTGAAAACAGAGCCGGTTCAATGCCAGAAGCCTTTTGCCTTCCAACGAAAACGTCCATAAAAATATGACCAGGCTAAGCAACAAAAATGTCCTTTTATATTGAGATGTGCTGTGTTTTCGTATTGCTGAGATGACATTCACAATGTTCATCACAGTAGTGTAGCAAAGATGCCATGGGCCCTGGTGCAAGCAAGGAAAAGTGCCTCTTTGACTGCTGTTGGGGAAATAAAATGTAGCAATTATTAGGGAACAATGGGCTACTCCAGGCTCTAGGCATCGGTGGACATCACCTGCTGCTTCAACGGTAGCTACGCCAATGGTTCATCATTATTTATATGTGAACTGGTCAAATTGTTGTATATTGACATTGAATTAAAAACAGCACTAAATTTACCATCCTTAATGCAATGTTGCGCTCCATGAAAACTGATGTACTGCATTGTGTGATGGATTAAAAAGATGCACAATGCTGAAGTTTTAAGGGGCCAAGGGCCTTATTTATGAAGGTCTTGCTCCACCGTTGCGTCACTTTTCAGTGACGCTGTGGCGGCGTAATCAATTTGCCACACTGCACCCCATTTACAAAGTGACGCATCTAGGCAGATGCGTCACTTTGTAAAGGCCTGCACTACATTATACCTGCGTCAGGTATAATGTATGCAGGGTGGGCGTCCCCTCGTAAAAAAGCCTTGTAGAAGTGGCGCAGTAAAATTTAAGAGATTTCACTGCGCCACTCGTAAGACTTGACTACGTCACAGGCGTAAGGAGTGACGCAGGGCTTTTCACATGGAATTCGCCCATGTATAATAACACACTGCTGGAGTTGCGTCATTTATCCGACACACTCCAGCAATACGTTTCTATTGAATCCTTGCTCCATGGAGCTCCGTAGTATAAATATGGCTCATCCATGGTGTCGCAAGGATGGTGCTATGAAAAGTGTTACATAGCTGTTTTTCCCCAGCGATGCGCCACTTTTCATAAATGAGGCCCCAAGTGTTTATGGCATCATCTATGGTGCATGTGCGAAAGAAGCCACCCTTGCATGCTGCTTAGCCTTACACTAGAGCACAGTCAAGGTAGTGAGGTCTAGCTTAATATTTGCACTCAAGTTGAACATTCCAGTACAAATTCCAAAGAACATCATCTATGTAACACGTATAATGGTGCATTAAACAGTGGTTACGCAAAAGTACATCATGGAATATATCTCTTGCCCCCTGGTTTGTGTCTTGTTTCACTTGGCTTAAGGTTCTGACAGAAAGCCATGTAAGGCCATTTTAGTTAGTCCACAAATTCAAGACAATGTCTTCGCCAGACCACCACAGAAAAATGCCCCCTTTGTGTAAAATAATGGGATATTGCTACTTTGCAGAGCAAACCGATTTTACTGCAGCATGAGGTTCAACTTTTGTTGCTAAAAACCTTGAACTCTGGAAAGTAAAACGACCCTGCCATTTACACCGAGAAACACTGCTTTGCAATGCGCAAGCACCTACACAAACCTTTAATGAATCTGGGCCTGAACATTTTATCAAACATTCTGCATATCTTGATATAGGTGTGTATATAGGCCAATACTATATCTACTGAAGACCGTTTTGCACAATGCGCAGTGTTTTTTAATTGCATCAAGGTGTCTCAAATGTTCACCTTTTCACAATTCAGAAACAAGCTATCACTGAGTTTGCAACAGAACATTTGTCATTTACAGTGATGCAAAATCTTCTTTAGCTAGAGCTACATAGAACGCGAAATTGTATGTTTTATATGAAAAACAAAGGTTTCAATGCACGTTAAATGCAACACCAAAAAAAGACTAAAACGTCTTTAAATACATCAGTAAAGATGATTTTAAAGTGGTTTAAACTGGTGGTCAGTCAGAATTAGTTAATGACGTTATTTAGCAATACAATGTGCTTTATTTAAATGGACATTTACTGATTTAGCTCAATGTCTTAACACACATTGTTTAATTGTTGCGGTCTACACCCATTTCCTCCTTAAAGCTGTGTGATATATGAGTGACAGTGACAAAGTATGGTTAATTAGCTAACGGATTTGCCCGTTTTGAATATGTATACTTTCCATACTTGCTTAGTAAAGTGCATTCAATATTTTGTTTTCTGAATAAATATGTTTTCCTTCATGCTCCGTTCACTTCATACATGTTTGCTGCCACCAGTAAATGTGATGTAGCATGGATACTGTACAAATATACATTTCCTTCTATGAATGTATACACTGGTTTAATTGGACATTCTTTGGTGTAATTGTACATCGATTGGGTTAAACATACTATGTGGGTTCAAGTGTACATTGGTAAGGATAAACGAAAATTAGTTTTCAAGAATGTACATTCAATCATTAAAGATAATTGAACATTTGATTAGGCGTAGTTACCCGTGTGACAGCAGATTCATTAAGTAAACTTCATACCTGCTTCTAATGTAATGCCCATTTCAGTTCAGTTCAAAAACTTTATTGCGATTAGTTTTAACCATAAAAGCACATACAAATACAATATACAGTTTTCAAACATTCCATAGGTTCTTAAGATCAATTCATATATATAAAATACATCGTCTTAAATTCATCGGAGTGGGAGGAGACAAAATTTTAAAAGTTCTAAAAATTTAAGTTATAGGTACAAATACTTAAAAGTTCTAAAAAATCCCATAATGTAGTCCTTCACTCCCTACATCTCTCCAATAAAAGTGAGTGCAATATGTATACCAGTTTTAACTGATTAAGTTCCTACGAGTTAACCACATTGAAAACAGGAACTTTGCTACGACAGCCACTATCACTGCATTAGTGTCAGATTTCAAAATCCTGAAGAAGGCGAGATAGTTCTTGATACCCAAGTTGTTACACAACTGGATTATCCACTTTCTCTGGATATTGCCATAGGCCGGACAAAAGAGGATAACGTGTACGAGAGTTTCATCCTCGATTCGACAGCCTGGGCAGGGGCGTGCAGGGCCCCCCGTCCACCTGTCAGTCATTGAATATAGAGGCAGCGTTCCATATCTAAATTGAAGATAAAGCTTCTTCGCTAAAGTAGGTTGTATGGCGTCTATCTCCTGTTCAAAGCTATAATATGACTTATGATCCAGGAAGGCATCAGTTAGACTTGAAGGTTTAGCCAAACAAAATACCTTCCTTAGATTAAAGTCTTTTATAATGCGGGCCAAGGTTTGCTTGGAGATAACTGAGCAGGAGTCTTCAGGATTGGACCAGAGGTTCTCAAGCCCAATCAAGGAGAGAGACTGCCTTACGAAGGATAACCAAGGGATCCTGCCGGCACCAAGAGAGTACTCCATAGCCTACTCCAATAACGGAGTGGGCGTGAGGCGATGGCTTCTGCAATCGGGCGAATATTCAAATCCAACCTAAGAGGGACTAGCGGAGTGTTTCTTGGCAAGGTCAAGATTTGGCTGATAAAGTTTTTTTCTGTGATGGATAGCTCGTCTGATGGTAAGTGCCCCCAGAGTTCCGCCCCATAGAGAGATGAGGACCTTGCTTGAACTTTGAAAATTTCTAGTGGTACACTTACTATTTTTTGCACACAGTTTTTGGGGACTTTTAAAATCCCCCCTACCGAGGTCTTTCTCCTCAACCACGGAGGTGGTTGAGGAGAAAGAACCCTGCACTCACCTAGAGAGTAAATGGACTGGTAGAGATGGCCCCAATAATGAGGTTACGTGAGGAAAATAATGAGTGGAAGTTAGAGGGCATGTGAGGAAGCATAGCCCCATCCAGATGATTTATCAACAGGATCAACTGAGAGACCATGAAATCCATGTGAAAGGTAGAACAAGTCAATCTAGTCTCCTGCTTTGGATGTAGTTAAACTAACAAATAAAAAGCTCCCAGAGACCAAAACATTTGATAGCTTCCCTGGTGTGTTTTAATACCATTTGGTCCGCCTGCCCAAAAAACAATTTCAACCCTGGCTCCATCCAATCACTGTCCATCGGTCACCTTGGATTTTGCCAGCCACCAGTCATGATATGCTATTTTATATTTGTTTTACAAAGTGAGGTTCATGGCAGTATTTATAAATAACTTGAATGTATTAAGAAGATGCAAATAAAACATGTACTGGTGAAGCCGGTAGATCTTGCCTATGGGAGTATTGGCTTTGTCAATGTTTTTAGGCATTTTGCGCAGCTGTTGTGCAGCATGACTGAAAGTTAAAGAAAAAGCTATTTAAATTGAAATTGCACTTATTTTGCAGTGCTTTACAGCAAGTAGCACCTGACCCGGGAGCCCAAAGTTAGTGGTCAATACTTTAGTTATTGGGGTTAATCTTGCATGCTAAAGGAAGTCATTCCATGCATTTACTGCAGTGTTTGTGTGCTAGATTAGTGTTTTAGGTGTGATATCTAAATTATTGGAGGTTATGTGGGAAGCAAGCGCTTGCTGGAATATATATCATTATGGTTTCAAAACAAAGGAGCTTAGGACAGACAGACACAGGATTTAGAGAAGTTTTAATACAGAGGAGGCATGGAGAAGGTAAGCAAAAATGCATTGAAAATAAATATTGGAAGCAAAAGTAAGTAAAAGTTGAATTCAAAGTCAATTTTTCATGCAGGATTTTAAGGAATATAGCAGGTGAAGATTTTTTGCATGCAATCCGTGGGTATAAACAGGTGGAAAGAAACTATTTTAAATTCTACTCTAAAGACTTTTAACTACCTTTCTGCAGACAATTAACTTTTAAAGAGGTGGCACAGATAGTAGCCTCAATGCAAAAAGGAATCCCAGTGCATGTTGAGACTCCTTTACCAGTGACCGTGAAGCAGTGCGACATTTAAGAATAGGTCAGCTTATAAAAGCATTACAGCAATCAAAATCCAGTGCATGTTTATCTGACTCATTCACTACCTGGTTCAGAAGATGCTGTCCCCGTGCCCACCTGCACAGCACAAGGCCCCGCAGAACAGACATCATGTCCTGCAGAATGAGTGGTCTGAGGTCATCGTGACCCTGCAGCATCCACTTTGCCTCATAGTGATGGCCCCTTCACAGTGACTTTTCTTAAATTGCTGGCTGGTCAGAGCATTTTGGAGGGAGGGTCTGCAACACAAGGCATTAAGGGGCACATGCATCAATATTGCTTTTTGCGATTCCTTAATTGCGAAAAATAAGGAATCGCAATTAAGGAATTGCAAACTGCCATGCATCAAGAAATCGCTAAAAAAATAGCAATTTCTTAAAATTCATTAATTGCGTTTCTCTAATTGAGAATCACAATTAAGGAATACCTCCTCATTCATTCCTATGGGCCTAGAGGCCCACAGGAATGAATGGGAAGACATTCTCAATTTGCGATTCTCCATTAAAGAATCGCAAATTGAGAATGCAATTTCAAGGGTGCAGGGGGTCCAAAGGACACCCTGTTGCACCCCTGAAATCTGCCTATAAGTACATCTTGCACACACACATGCCCCAAGGGCATGGGTGTGTGTGTAAAATGGAACTTTCAAAAATGCACTTTAGTGCATTTTTCAAAGTTTACTCAAATTACCATGAAGGTCAACTTCATGGTAATTTGCTCCCCTTATTAGCGAAATCGATAATTTTTTAAGTTTGATGCATTGCATTTAAGGAATCTCAATTTGAGATTCCTTAAATGCATTCGCAATTTAAGAAATCGCAATTTTGCGATTTCTTAAATTGTGAAAAGTACAAAAATGATGATGCATCCCAAAAGTTGAAATTACATTTGCAAACGGACGAATTTTGCGATTCGCACCATTTGCGAATGCAATTTACAATGATGCATGTGCCCCTTAGATGCCATACAGCCCTGCCCTCCTGCCAGCAATATTTTAAAAAGTGCTATGACACAGCCATGGCTGGTTGTCATAGTGTTTTGTTTTTTTACTTGCAGCCATGCTGCATAGCAGCATTTTCATATCACAAGACTTCTCTCCAGAAGCAATAGACAAATGTTAAAGATTCTTATAGCCATGCCTGACTCAAATACCTAGACATCAGTTGTGGCCTCCTGGATCTGGCTACAAAACTCATCACTCATGAAAACAAGACGGAATTCCAAGCTCTGGAACAATTGAGAGAGACATAGAATCTGTAACAAACTCACACATGGACATAACAGTGAACACTGAAGGGGAAGTCACACATGTACAACCACTATACGAGCTACCTCTGTCTACTCCAGTAGAAATGCAAAGAGTGGAAGAAGTCACCTGGCAATGTTCCACAAGACCGTAGCACAGATCCATTATAAACACTCCTTGTCTACGGACAAATCCCATTGACTTCTGAAACCTCCTCTTACGTTCCAGACCACAGTCTACGGGCCAGAATGCCTGCTGGACACTCCCATTCAGGATCAAGGTAAGACAGCCTATTTCCATGCCATTTGACTTTTGGCGACGACCTCCTTCCATCCCCTGATTAAGACTGACCTAGGTAGAATACAGAGCCATAATACAAGATGTGTCAGAGTGATTGGCAAATAACCAACCACCCAACCAAAGATCAAGTCGTTGCCTACTTAGTTAAGAACCCACCCACTTCCTTTCCACATACCGAACCCTCACATTATATCACACCAGTAGCACACACTTCATAGTTTCTTATAAGTTGCAGGCTACACAGTCACAGAGACAAACAATGATTACAGCTTTGTTTTAAGCAGCCTCACCATTGTACCAGACAAGCTGAGAAGGAATTACATTTTCTTTCTACTCCCCGGCAACTCATTGTTGGTTGTCAACGCCTGCCCTACAGAGCCATACTCTACATTCCACTCCCATGATTGCACTAGAGCCTGAGGGAAACATGTTCCTAACGGATACAACAGACTACAAAATAGATGACCAAGAGGCATAGTATGCATGCACCCACCACATCTAACTTCTCTGTAATCTCTTCAAACGTAAATGGACTCACCCACTTCATTAAAAAGAAGACAATATTTGCTTGACCCAATCCCGGAGAAGCCCACGGCCACTATCTATCGTAAATTGATAAATAATATGCCTGACTCCCTGTTGTCACTGCGGGCGAAGTGGGAAGGGGACATTGGCAGTCTAGAAGCCGACGATTGGCAGGATGCCCTTCAGAGCCCGTGGGACATTGTAGTGAGGGTCCGGTTCCGGTTGGTTCAATTCAAAATCCTGCATCGAGTATACTACCCGCGTACGCACCTGTTCTCCTGGGGCAGGTGTTTGTCTCCTTTGTGTGCGAGGGGCTGTCAGGGAGAGGGAACTTTTTACCATATCCTCTGGGATTGCCCGAATGTGGTCCCTTTCTGGACTAAGGTGGCTCGCACTATGGAGATTGTCGTGGGATCGCCCGTCCCAGTGGAGCCGAGATGGTTTCTATTAATGATCAAGGGCCAAACTGACTGGTCAAGGCCCACTGAGATCTGGCTGGCTCTAGCGGCCGGGGTGGCCAAACGAAATGTAGCAAGGGGCTGGGGAGCACAGGAGGCCCCAAAATGGGACCAGTGGCGGCGAGACCTAGACTGGTGTCAAAGGGCGGAGGAGACCATCTACAAAGCCAGGGGGTGTGTGAAAAAGTGGAGGAAGATCTGGGGCCCCTGGCAAAGGTATCGGGGTGTGCGGGGGGAGCGGGAGAGGTGTGATACGAGGGATGCAATAATGACTCAGCATGACTTGCCCTTGAATGTACACTGTGTTGCTAAATATTTCGAACTATGCGACCACTGCTTTGTAGTTTGTGAGTCTGTGAGCGATATTTAATAAAAAAGATTTTCAAAAAAAAAGAAGAAAATACTGAATTACAACACTCACTCTGCCCTGACATAGCCCTGAAGAGAGAATATGTAGGAAGAGAGTAACACACCAGCAAGACAACGCCGCATGCCGGTGACACACATACATCAAAGCTGTACCAAAAAGGGTGAGCACCTATCCTGATCTTGAAACACTTGCTGAGGAGAGTCCATAAAATGTGGAGAGAATCACAGTGTCACTACGTCTTTATCAGATTCACATTATATAAACAAACCCTTCTTAGTAGCTTGATTTATGCCTCGATGCACATAAAACATGTGACACTGGAGTTGGCCTAACGGCTACGGCGTTCAACCGGGGACCTGGGTTCGAGTCTCGGTAACGACGCCAAAACAAACATCCTGTGATTCTGGGTAAATCACTTAATCTCCCCGTGCCTAACAAATGTATGTGTGTCCTCGTGTAACGTAACTGGTGCTATGTAGAGCGCTCTGATAACCCGATTCGGTTCAAGTTTGCGCTATATAAAACTCTATAAAAAGAAATACAAGTCAACACCCAAAATCAAAACATTATTGGGGGCTACAGTACCTTGTTTTGGACCAATTTCTAGACAAATCAAACCACCCCTTTCCCTTTACTCTGAGTGTCAGGGAAACTTTTATACAAGGAGAAATCATGTGATATACTGCATGTGCGAAAGAAGCCACCTTTGCATGGGGCTTAGCCTTACACTAGTGTTACAGCAAACAACTGATGGACGGAATGCTGACAATGCAAACATTCTCCCCCAGTCAAAAGATCTGGGTTAAATCCATCGTTCTTGTGCCCACGGCGCCACCCCAGTTTGGACCCAGCCATATGCAAATCAGTCTTGACCGTGTGCCTCATGGGAACAGTCCAGACCGAACTGCCAGGCCAGGTCCTCCCTGGACCGGAAACAAGCATCCTGGGATTGGTTTCAGGGTATGTCACCCTTCTTCAGCTTGAATCCAGTGGCACAGTGAGCAAGGAACCCACGTCTGGGCATACCCATCCCACTGAGGGTGAAAAGTGTTATAGCAAACAAGTGATGGACGGAATGCTGACAATGCAAACATTCTTCCCCAGTCAAAAGATCTGGGTTAAATCCATCGTTCTCCATTGCTCCCTATGACTGATACAACAAAGAGAGAACTGTTTTTGGGGATATACTTGGTGATTTCGGCTGCCATTTACTTTTAAAGATTCTTTGACTCATTTGTGATAACTGCTTAAGAATGCTTTGTGACTCCGGAGATTAGATTTGACTTATTAATACAGAATACTCACATCAAGCCTTGAAGAAGTCGCGTCTGCAACGAAACACTTGTCGGCTGTGGATCTTTCGTTTGTGGATTGTCAAACAAACATTGTGTCAACTTTTCTTCACTAATATTTGTTGCTTCAATACTTGCTACTTGGTTTTACATATGTTATGTTGTTATTTGGGACATTAAAAACGTAAGTTCGACTTGAAAGTGATCAGAAAAGAAATCACGTTTGATGCTGTGCTCTATTACATTTTGTCATAGGTCTTGCTTAATATTTGCACTCAAGTTGAACATTCCAGTACAAATTCCAAAGAACATCATCTATGTAATACATATGATGGTGCATTAAACAGCTGTTACGCAAAAGTGTATCATGGAATATATCTCTTGCCCCCATGTTTATGTCTTGTTTGCTTGGTGTAACGTTCTGACATAAAGCCATATAAGGCCATTTTGGTTGGTCCACATTCGTATCAAATTCAAGGTATGTCTTCGCCAGACCACCACAGAAAAAATCCCCTCTTTGTGTAAAATAATGGGATATTGCTACTTTGCAGAGCAAACCGATTTCACTGCAGCATGAGGTTCAAATTTTGTTGCTAAAAACCTTGAACTCAGGAAAGTAAAACAACCGTGCCCTTTACACCGAGAAACACCGATTTGCAATGCGCAAGCACCTACACAAACCTTTAATAAATCTTGTCCTGAACATTTTATCAAACATTCTGCTTAATGCATATCTTGATATACTTGTGTATATAGGCCAGTACTATGTCTACTGAAGACCTTTTTGCACAACGCGCAGTGGTTTTGAATTGCATCAAGGGTTTCTCAAATGTTCACCTTGTCACAATTCAGAAACAAGCTATCTCTGAGTTTGCAACAGAACATTTGTCATTTACAGTGATACAAAATCTTCTTTAGCTAGAGCTACATACAACGCGAAATTGTATGTTGTATATGAAAAATAAAGGGTTCAATGGAAGTTAAAGTACTACTGATGTAGAATGCAACACCAAAAAAAGACTAAAAAGTATTTAAATACATCAGTAAAGATGATTTTATAGTGGTTTGAACTGGTGGTCAGTCAGAATTAGTTAATGACGTTATTTAGCAATATAACGTGCTTTATTTAAATGGACATTTACTGATTTATCTCAATATCTTGACACAAAGTGTTTAATTGCTGTGGTGTACACGTATTTCCCCCTTAAAGCTGTGTAATACATGAGTGACAGTGACAATGTATGGTTAATTAGCTAACCTGCGGATTTGCCCGTTTTGAATATGTATACTTTCCATACTTGCTTAGTAAAGTGCATGGAATATTTTGTTTTTCTGAATATTTCTTCCTTCATTCTCCGTTCACTTCATACATGTTTGCTGCCACCTGTAAATGCGATGTTGCATGGATACTGTACAAATATAAATTTCCTTCTATGAACGTACACACTGGTTTAACTGGACATTCTTTGGTGCAATTGTACATCGATTGGGTTAAACATACTATGTGGGTTCAAGTGTACATTTGTAAGAATAAACGAAAATGAGTTTTCCCGAATGTACATTCATTCATTAAAGATAATTGAACATTTGATTAGGCGTAGTTACACGTGTGACAGCAGATTAATTAAGTAAACTTCATACCTGCTTCTAATGTAATGCCCATTTCATGAAGACTGGATTGTAACCAACGTTACAGGTCTTGTGGTAGTAACGCCATTGTGGAATACCTCAAAATCTTGGTGTTTTTTCAGACACTTACAAAATATGACCTTCTCTTTCAACACACACCCACATTATAGGGAAGTCTTGAATATTTAACATGTTTTTGCCACATGGCTAATGCTGTTTTTACCATTTTTAAAGTACATTTGGGTTAAATATATCATGGGACCCTGTGAATGGAGGAGCGATGGCAGAAAGGGGAGGACTTTACTGGTTGGCACTGCCATGCCACAGAGTGGACTGCCCTGAGCAGAGCGTGCCCCAGCTGCTCCAGCAATCCATTTCCCCCATTGAGTTGCAGTCCTGTGCCGTCAGGTACTTGTCTTCAGGGACATGAAACACAGGCAGGACTATCTTCCTCTGCCCCCAGCCTGTCTTGCCCTGTGGTTGTGGAATTCCTGCTGGTGAAGGGGTGTAGGTGGTCCCTTTCATGACTTGTAAATGTGGTCGCACTAACTTCACCTGTTGAAATTGAAAGGAATTGTGGTACCATGCATACGTAGCATCTACACCAATACCACCTGCAGTGGTGGCAACTACTTCCTAGGTCCCCAATTGGAGAACCTGGAGCTGCCTCATAGCAGATGTGTGTGAGGTCTTTTTTCAAAGTTCAGTGCCACTCTGCTCGCTACCAGCCTGATTTCATCTTTTCCATTTTCATCATTTCCCTACTGGATCATGTGTCTCCAGTGCCTTCAGATTTTTGCCTTGAACATTTCTGAGTGTTGGGGAATTCACTAGGGTAGATCAACGTTGATGTCTTCTCACTAGTGGTCTCTTTGACTTCACTGGAGTTTGTCCCCTGGACTGCCTGATGCATAAGGGAATGCAGTGACATCTCGGCCTTTTGCACGTTCTATCATCTATCTTCATTTCTTGCACACCGTGACAAATTTACTCCGATATATGTATGGATGTATGGATGTATATATGTCTGTATATGGTATGGCCCAAAGGTAGAGGAGAGCTGTACATGGTCAAAGACAGGCATACAGTCAAAGAGTAAGAGGAGATTTGGCTGGATTGAGGATGGTTAATGCATTCTGATGTAATGTTATTTAAAGAGGTGAATCTTCAACGCTTTGCTAAATTCGAGCAGCGTTGGGTGGTCCTGATACATGGATGCTGTTCCAGATCCTGGGTAAATAGATGGAGAAGGCATACTGTCTTGTTTTTTTTCTTTTTCTGCTTCTTAATCAGCAGTCTGACAGTGTCCTGGACCCGGGTGCGCTGAGATCCACCAGAGATGAGGAACTTGTCTGTAAGATGTGTGAGGATTCTTGCCATGATAGCTTAGTAAATGTAAAGTACTTACCAAATGCCTTGCCTGAATGTTTCTACTGCTGTCTTGTTTCTCCTACTCTGTTCTGCCACCTTCGGGCCCGTAAAGTCTTTACCATCTAGCTCTGAAATGACTGCTGGTTGGAGGCATGATTATCCTCTGGCAACCTGTGACCCCTCCAGCTACGGTGTCCTGATGTATTACTTTGTGGACATGCGTTGGATTCAAAAAGCACTTACAGCTCACCAAGTCATCCCCTCTCACACGATTTCTTTGTAAGAGGTAAGGCACAGGTCTGAGCTAGAGGACTGGGGCAGAAGGTCCTTCTGCCAGGATATCTTTATTGGAGGGCAGGAACGGTGATGAACTAGAGGATTTGTGGAGAAGGCTCATTAGAGTAAGATGGAGAAATTAAGAGCTGCTTCCATTTGTTCCTTGTTGTTTAGGGTGTTCCTCTTGATTCTTCCACATGCTATCTGAAAGAGCATAGTCAGTTATCTAGGTGGTCATCTCTCTTCTCGACTAAGTGGAATTTGCTTCCACTCAGTCTGAGGTATTAACCCCACCTCCTCAGTTTGAGGAAACAACTTAAGATCTAACTGATCACTCTGCAGACACCAATGATTGTTAGTTCTACCTGCACCACAATGCCTTTGGATTATCACAAGCTTTGTAAATATTTTAAATACTTAAATAAATTCTCTGTTGTTAGGGTTCTCAAAATGTCATATCTACAGATTCTTCAGAATGCAGTGGCTTGCTTTTTAACGCTTTCAAAAACATGACATTGTCTCCATGCAGCTCTTTAAACTTCACAAGTGGCTCATGCTCCAGGAGCAAAGACTGGTGCATTTGGCAGTCAATGGCACTGGCCCCCCGCTGCACACAGAGTACATTCTGTCCCCACGTCCCCAGGCACTGTTCTGCATATTCAGAGGATGTGGCAGGGTGGCGGGCTGTTCCTTTTCCTACTGTTCCGCCTTTCTTTGGAACTCACTCCCTGTGTTCCCACATACCAAGTGACCACCTTATATTTTGAAGGCTGAACAAAACTTTTTGCTTCCCTCTATAGCTTCAGAATTCAGAGCCAGGACACCTTTGGTAACTGTCCACATTGCAAACTCATTTCTGGCGAAGAATGAGGACCTGACCACCCTTAGGCGGGTGATCAACAAGTACAGAAGGGAGAGATGGATAAACAATGGCGGGCAGAGAGGACCAGGAGAAGGAAGGAGGCTGTTGTCAAGGTTCGGGTGAGAGTGAGAACAAAAGGGAGTGACAGAACATTTTTATTGTGCACTATTTAAAAGATACTAAGGCAGGTCAGAGAGTGCCCCATAGAGACGGGAGACTAACTAGCTGATCCACAATCCATAAAGTCCTCCTATTAGTTATAATTCTCTTTGGGCCAACTGCTGACGAAGGAGAGCTGAAGGGAGATCAGACTTCAGGGAAGACAGAGCCAGCCATAAATAGAGATATCAGATCTTAATGATTAAAGGCAGTGGGCTGGGCTAGCGGTTAAAATCGAAGTGTTAAGTGCATCCAGTTATTGTCCCGGAGTAACTGATTCTTGCTCTGCAGTGAGACTATTCTGCAACTCTTTCTTTTCCTCCTGCTATGATTACTCTTGTCTAACGGAAACCCGTTTTCAGTTGTTCTGATTTTTCCCCATTATTCCTTTTAGGATCCAAATTACTTTTCTGGAAGTATTTTGTTATGCTACTCTTGCAGCATTCACAAAGACACTATCATCCACCACAATCTTGACATGCTCTTCCTCACTGAGACCTGGTTTAATGACTCTTCTCATACTTTGTTTCATCTTCTGACACCTACCGACTACTCTATCCTCAGAAACGACAGAACAGACAAGATCGGGGGAGGTGTCGCTATTATCTTCAGAAACTCCCTTCAAATTAAAGCCTTTCCTACCATCTTCTTCCGCGCATTCGAATGCCTATCCCTAGAACTTCAAGTTCATCACGGCTCACCCTTCTGGTTCTATGTCCTCTACCACCCGCCCGGTAACTGCTCTTCCTTCATGGAGGAACTCACCGACTTCATTAGTGACCAATATTCTCAAAGTGACAGGCAGATCTTCCTAGGTGACTTTAATCTCCACTGGGGTTCCGTGGAAGACTCAGCTGCCAACAAGCTTGCCACCTTTCTCTCAGTTAACGATCTTGTCCAACACTGCTCGGAAATTACACACGCCAAGGGCTCAATTCTGGCCCTTGTTATTTCTAAATCAGACCTGCTTACCATTGCTCCTGCTAGCCATGTAGACTGGTCAGACCATTTCCTCATTCCCTTCCGCTTTAACCTTTAACTCTCTGCCAACCTAAAAGGGCTTCTACCTTGTTCCGCAACACTAAAAACATTGATCTTGAGACTCTGTGTGATTCTGCTATGCGTTCACTTCTTAGACTAGACCCTAACGCGGATGTCCACGATCTCACCTCCCATTGCCTCTCAATCCAAGCAGTCAAAATCGACAATGTCGCTCCACTCCAAAGCAAAAGGTAAAGACACCCCCACCTCAGCACCATGGTTCAATAAAGCTCTCTATGACGAAAGGAAAAACCTTTGAATCTTGGAGAAAAATTGGAGGCAATCTCTATCCACCTCCAATCACTCTCTTTAACGTTCGGCAAGATCCAAATACCACAAGCACATCTTCCATGATGAAGCATCACATTTCATATCCCTCCTCGACTCAGCTAAAAACAGACCCAAAAAACGTTTCGGCCTCATCAAAAACCCAAACTGCTCTCCCCAAACCATCAAACCTGAGGATGCTTCAGATAAAGCAACAGCATTTGCTATATTCTTGGATGAAAAGGTCAAATCACTGGTGGATCAGGTCACCCACCCGATCCCCATTGAGGAGCGAAAATCCTTAGTCACTTGGCAGAACTTTGCTGCCATCTCGGAATATGACCTCCTCAAATGCATTGTCGAAACCAAACCCTCCAACCATTCTTCTGACCCCATCCCTAGTGCCATCGCCATTGATTTCTATACCAATACTCTCTCTTATTAGACCAGGTTAGTTAATTAATCTCTTCCTCAGTCAAGGGTCCCTCCCAGCTGTCCTCAAAACAGTACAGGTTACCCCTCTTCTAAATAAACCTCTGCAGATGCGAACGACCTCAACAACTTCTGCCCCATCACCAATCTCCCTTTTCTTTCAAAAACACAGAAAAATGTTTTGCAAAACAACTTTCCCAACACATTATGGACAATAATCTCCGTGACGTGTTCCAGTCTGGCTTTATTCAAAATTGCAGCACTGAAACAGCCCTGCTGCAAGTGATTGATGATGCACTGCATATACTCGATTCTGGGGAATCGTGCCTTCTGATTCTTCTTGACCTCTCTGCAGCCTTTGACACTGTTAATCACAACACCCTCCTTAACACTCTTCAACAGAGAATGAGTGTGGAAGGCACAGTGCTTAAATGGTTTGCCTCATTCCTCTCTGACAGACCCCAAATGATCAAGATAGCGAACAGTCTCTCGTCTCCATTGGTGGTTGGTCAAGGCATCCCTCAAGGTTCTATCCCTGCACCCACTCTGTTTAATCTCTATCTTGAACCATTAGGGAACCTCCTAAGCAAATCTGGGATCCTTTACCATCTCTATGCAGATGACACTCAAATCTACCTCAAGGTGTCTTCCTCACAAGATCTCTCTCTACTCAACTCTACTCTCAACTCTATTCACAACTGGATGTTAGTTCACCAACTCATTCTCAATCCCTCCAAAACTGAATTCCTCCTCCTATCTACCTCTCTCTCCCCACCTCCTGTTCAATCCTGGATGGATCAGCTGAATTTACTCAACATTAAACTCATCATTGTCGACAACGCTAAATCCCTACTTGACAAAAGACTCAACCTAATCTCACACATCAACTCCATTGCCAAGAACGCACGTTATCAGCTGCGCCTTCTGTGGGATATTCATTGGTTCTTCCCGGAGAAAGACCTAAAAACCTTGGTACAATCGCTAGTTCTCTCTAGACTGGATTATTGCAATTCTCTTCTGACTGCCCTACCCAAATCTCACCTCTCCCCCCTCAAATCCGTCCTCCATTCAGCAGCTCGCTTCATTTCAGGGTCCAAACGAAGTGACCACATCACTCCTATCCTGTCTTCTCTTCAATGGCTTCCCATCAAGGCAAGATCTATTTACAAAACGGCCTGCATCACCCACATAGCCTTGAACACTTCCTCCCCTCGCTATCTGGTGAATAAACTGAAATTGTCTGGAGGCTTGAGACCTTCTCGGAATGCGGAAAAGTTTCTGCTTGAGCCCTCCTCATTCAAAAGGGAAAAATTGATGGCTCAATCGTTCTCCGGTAATGCAGTGAGAATCTGGAACTCGCTTCCTCCATTGCTCCGTGCCAACACCTCTATCCGGATCTTCAAAGCTGACCTCAAATCTCTTCTAATCCAAAGACACTTTAAGAACTAATACCTTCATTCTCAGACCCCTCCAGGAAGTTTGTTAGTCATTGTAAATGTGTAATATTTTCTTGTACATTCCTTGTTTGCTGTGTTTGATATTGTGTTCTTGCCTTCTATGTTTTCCCTACCTCTTCTTGCTTGCTGTGTTTAATACTGTGTCCTGCTTTTTTTGTAACGTTATATTTTGTAACATTTCTCTCATGTAACGTAACTGATTCTATTGTACAGCACTCTGACACCTTCGGGTAAAGTCTGCGCTTTATAAAAATGCATTAAATAAATAAATAAAATAAAAAAGAAGTCTTATTTCATGATCCTTTTACCTTACACAATAATTACGCTTAAATATAATTACCACTCGATCTGTAAAAACATAGGAAATTCACAGACTTCTGCAGCATTGAGTTGTAGGTTTTATTTTTCATGCATCACTGTCAATTGTTTTCACAAAACGTTATTATTTACCGTTCCTCTGCTTCTAATGTTCGTGTATATGGTGCATATGTTTGGTGTTGGTATTGCACCGTCATGGACGTCAAATGACTAAAGTGCCATGACGTCACACATGTTTTGTCTACAAATATCCACACACAGCTGACGCCATAAGCCCAGAGGCTAAGAGTGTGAACTAAAGAAAGACGGACTTTACGACTAGATTTAAGTTCTGAGCCTGTTACGATGAGCCCTGAGCCCAGAAATAGCAAGCAAGTGTAGTGCTAGTACCACACTGCACAATGCGCATTCCAAAACACACATGGCCTGATTCACAAAGTCAAATTGACACTTTTGTGTAAGTGTAAACTTTTTCAGTATTCACAAACTACGATTTATTAGGAACTTTACGACTGCGGAGACTCCGCAGAGGGGGCTTACAACTCCGCACATAAAAAGGTAGGACTGTTCTATTTTTTCATGTGAGGAGTTCACCTAATGGTGGAGTCTGCGCAGTCGTAAAGTTACTGTTAAACAGTGGTAGAAGTTGGCGGGGACCGGAGGGCACGGTGTGCCCCTACTTCTAAAAATTATTTCAGTCCGTTCCCCTACTTCTTTCTTTCAAAATATCGTCCCGGGACGGCAAACAATAACTTTTTCATTCAGCTTCCAGGGGCTGCTCGCACTTCTCTGTTGAACTCCAGAGGCTGCAGCAGCCCCTCCCTGAGCTCTCACAGACGGCGGGCAGGCCCATTGTCATTCCGATTGAGGCAGATTATCCCCTTTCAAATGACAATGCACCCGCCCTCTGCCTTTAGCATATCAAGTGCCAGTGAGATCGGAGTTGGTGATTACAGAGGAGCTTTCCCCAGACAGAGTACCGTGGGGAATTTGACACCTTGTGTAATTTGTCAATGTTGTACACAGAGTGAACTGGGCAGGAGCAGTAACTGGACAAAAGAGACGACAGGAAAGGAGAGGTACTAGGGCAGGAGAGGTGACCGGGCAGAAGAAGTAACAGGCAGGAGAAGTGACAGGGCAGAAGTGACAGGCAGGAGAAGTGACGGGCAGGAGAAGTGACGGGGTAGGAGAGTTGACGTGTCAGGAGCAGTGACGGGACAGGAGAGGTGACAGGAAAGGAGAGGTGACGGGACAGGAGAAGTGATGGGGCATGAGAAGTGAAGGGGCAGGAGCGGTGATTAGGCAGGAGGGGTAACCGGCAGGAGCAGTGAACAGATAGGGGCAGTGAACAGATAAGAGCAGTGAACAGGGCAGGAGAAGTGATGGGACAGGAGAAGTGATGGGGCTGGAGTGGTGATCGGGCAGGAGTGCTGACCGGACAGGAGCAGTGAACGGGCGGGAGCGGTGACAGGCAGGAAAAGTGACGGGGTAGGAAATGTGACGAGGCAAGAAAAGTGACGGGCCAGGAGCAGTGACGGGGCAGGGGAGGCAATATGAAAGGAGAGGTGACTGGGCAGGAGAGGTAACTGGGCAGGAGAGGTGACCGGGCAGGAGAAGTGATGGGCAGGAGAAGTGACGGGGCAGGAGAAGTGACGGGCAGGAGAGATGACAGGGCAGGAGAGGTGATGGGGCAGGAGAGGTGACAGGGCATGAGCTAGAGCGGTAACCGGGCGGGAGCGGTGAAAGGACAGGAGCGGTGAATGGGACAGGAGCAGTGAACGGGGCAGGAGCAGTGAACGGGGCAGGAGCAGTGACCGGGGCAGGAGCAGTAACGGGGCAGGAGAAGTGACGGGGCAGGAGAGGCGACAGGGCAGGAGAGGTGACATGGAAGGAGACGCAACAGGGCAGGAGAGGTGACCGGGCACAAGAAGTGACGGGCATGTGACATGACAGGCAGGTGATGTGATGGGCAGGAGAGGTGACGGGGCAGGAACAGTGAACGGGGCAGGAGCAGTGAACGGGGCAGGAGCAGTGAGTGGGGCAGGAGCAGTGAGTTGGGTAGGAGCAGTGAACGGGGCAGGAGCAGTGAACAGGGCAGGAGAAGTGACGGGCAGGAGAAGTGATGGGCCAGGAGAAGTGACGGGCCAGAAGAAGGGAGAGGACAGGGGAATTGACGAAGCAGGAGTGTTGATCGAGCATGAGCAGGAGTACTGACTGGACAGGAGCAGTGAAAGGGCAGGAGCAGGCGGTTCCCAGGGCGACTGGAAGGGTAGGGGCCAGTTTAGTGTAGGGGGGGCGGTTTTGTACAAGTGAAGGAGTTTTAAAAACACTGCAAAGTTCTTTGTATATTCAGCAGGTTTAGGTCAACAATACAAGTGCCAAGATAACGTTGGTGATCAATGTACCTGCTGGAGAGAGATGGGAGCATGTTTTGTCTAGTGGCTGTTTTACTATCTAAGGTAGCGCAGAGGGGTAATATGCCTGCTGCAAAGAACATGTACCATGCATATCAAAGAGCAATATGTTATGTGCATGGTTCAGTGGGTACTGCTTTGTGTTCATATGGCCTGGCAGTTCGGGCTGGACTGTTCACATTGGGCGCAGGATCAAGACTGATTTGCATATAGCTGGGTCCAAACTGGAATGGCACGGTGAGCAAAAAAACAATGGATTGAGGCCTTAAATCTCTGTACTGGGGTGAAAGGTCCTCGGAAGCTTGTTCCAGGGGAGGCATGGCTTGGCAGTTCGGGCTGGACTGTTCCCATGAGGCACAGGGTCAGACTGATTTGCATATAGCCATGTCTGAACTGGGGTGGCAGAGTGGGCTAAAGAACGGTGATGGATTAAACCCAGATCTTTTGACTGTGTGTGAGTGTTTGATTGGTTCAGATGCTCCGTCCATCACCACCCCCTTTTGTACCGCTTTTGGCCGCCCTAAGTTGGCAGGGTATGCTCAGACGTGAGCCCCTTGCTCACTTTGCCACTGGAGTCAAGCAAGCCCGGCTGAAGACGGCTGTAATGCCAGAAACCGGTCCTGGGAAGCTTGATTCCGGTCCAGGGAAGACATGGCTTGGCGGTTCGGGCTGGACTGTTCCCATGAGGCACAGGGTCAGACTGATTTGCATATGGGCATGTCTGAACTGGGGTGGCGGAGTGAGCTAAGGAACGGTGATGGATTAAACCCAGATCAGTTGACTGGGGGTGAGTGCTTGTATTGTCAACGCTCCGTCCATCACCACCTTTGGTTTTTCTTTGTTCTCCCTAAGTTGGCAGGGTATGCTCAGACGTGAGTCCCTTGCTCACTTTGCCACTGGAGTCAAGCAAGCCCGGCTGAAGACGGCTGTAATGCCAGAAACCGGTCCTGGGAAGCTTGATTCGGTCCAGGGAAGACATGGCTTGGCGGTTCGGGCTGGACTGTTCCCATGAGGCACAGGGTCAGACTGATTTGCATATGGCCATGTCTGAACTGGGGTGGCGGAGTGAGCTAAAGAACGGTGATGGATTAAACCCAGATCAGTTGACTGGGGGTGAGTGTTTGTATTGTCAACGCTCCGTCCATCACCACCTTTGGTTTTTCTGGGGTGAATGTATGACATTGTTCTGCATTCTGTCCATCAATTGTTCTTTTTTCATTTGTCACCCCGAGTGGGACAGGTATGCTCAGACATGAGTCCCGTGCTCTCCATGCCACTGGAATTAAGCTATCCTGGCTGATGAGGGCTGAAAGCCCGAAACCGGTCCTAGGATGTTTTTTTCCAGTCCCGGGAGGACCTGGCCTGGCAGTTCGGGCTGGACTGTTCCCATTGGGTGCAGGATCAAGACTGATTTGCATATGGCTGGCTCCAAACTGGAATGGCATGGTGACCAATGAAACAATGGATTTAGGCCCAGATCTCTGTACTGGGGCAAATGTATGACATTGTTCTGCATTCTGTCCGCCGTTTGTTCTTTTTGCTATATTATGATTGAGCAGCTAGCTGGCTGACATGAATATGAAGGAGCCTTTGTGGGTTTCCGTGAGTCTAGATTCTCCTGAAGAGTTGCTTTCTCTTCTGAGCCCTGCTTAACCCTTTAAGTGCTGCCGTCGGCCAACGGTCGTCACGGGCACTACCTCCCCAGTGCTGCGTGCGACCGTTGGACGTCCATTCAGCACTGGATTAATGGACAGCGCAGCACTGGGGAGGTATATTTACGAAGCTCCTAAGGTGTTAACACTTGTGTACAGGAGGAGCCCTGTATTCATGACCTCAATGTTTGGGACGAAAAATAATCATAGATTTCTGAACAATGAGAGTAAAAGCATTAAGGTAACATGTTGTTCCTGCTTATATTTCACACGCTTTACATAAACCTGTATTCCCTATGAGTGTTTGCTTTTTCCTGAATTAAACCTCAAATAAACATGTTTATCCATTGTTTTAATTAAATAACATTATAAGCTGTAACTGGTCAGTGAAATGCTAAACGTACTAAAAAGTGGTATGTTTTGCTATTTCTAGCCATATCCCTGACTCCGTCCACTGATTCAATCTTCGGTTATTCCCGCCCCCTGATTCTCCACCCACAGTTCCCCTCTTTTTTTTCCCACTTCGACCACTGCTGTTAAATCGAAGTTTGTGAATACAGAAAAAGAGTAAACTTACACAAAAGTGTAAGCATACATTTGTGAATCAGGCCCACTGAGTCTGTCTGACACTAATTGGCCAAAAAACGAGATTCCGAAACATTTTAGTAAGTCTACTAGTTCGATGTGCATTAAAATGTAGCATTTGTCATTCATTTTTCTAAAATTCCTTAAGGAAGAACCTTTAACCTCCTGAAAAGTATATCAAGTGGATAACAATGTTACTGTCTCAGTTCCCCAGTGCATTTTAAAGCGCACCACTGGCTACATAGTGACCAGAAAAAATGGCTCCTCATGTTATTCAGTGTACCCCCTCAAGTGAAGGAGGGGGCGACCACAAGCAAATATTTTGTATGTATGTTTTGTTGTGTGAGCATCTTCGCTCAACCTGATGATATCCAAGGATATTTTGCCGTGTTTTTCCATATTCCCTTACATTTTATATCTATCCCCTTTGTGCATTTTTGGAGGGACATTCTTCTCTACAAACGTTCAGTGCTTCGGCTGAAAGCATGATTGTATAGATTTATTCTAAATGCCTATATGTTTGAATACATATTATACAATTGTTCTACACATGACTTCAGGCAACTCCCACCCTCTGTGACTGCTCCAAAATGTTGGCATACAACCACCCACACAAAGAAAAAAACACAAGCACAGCAAACTAGCTCCTGGAACAATGCAGCCAACCTTTTTGAATTCAGGCTAAAATAAAGCAGCTCAGAGAGCAAAAAGGGTCATTCATACTGTGCAGGATAATGGACTGTCTGTATCAGCACAGAGAGAATGGCGGAGGGAAGCTCGGCTGGGTCAGGGCAAATGAAGTAGCATTAATTCCTGCCAACACAGAACATTTCTTTGCAGGGCAGTAAGTGGCTGCAGTCTGATCTGTGGTGCAGTGCGGGGACAGCACAGGGCAGTACATGCAGAGGTGTAAATATCAGTCATGCAGCAGGTGCAGTGGCACCGAGGCCCAGAAAAGCAGAAGAGGTATTTGCCTTGCTTGCTTTAGGACCCATGGCACCCTTGCTACACCAGTGCATGAACATAAGTTGGTAAAACAAGCCTTGATGTTCCGAACACTCATAATAGATGGATTGTGAAATTGATCATAAGTAGAGGGCTGTGTGATACAGTGCTGTCAGCGAAAAGAAAAGTAACTGAAAGATTCAGTATCCACTGCCCCACAATGCCAAGACAACATCTTGAAGGTTCAGGAACTAATCTGGATTAGGGGTGGGCGGAAGACGAGGAAAATATTGGCATAAGTGGTGGTGTTCCAGCTGCAAGATAATTTGGAGTTAAACTCTTCATTTCCAGTTGTGTTTCATGCCCCTAGATTAAAAAGAATAAACGATGGATGGAATGCTGAACAAATCAAACATTCACCCCAGTCACAGATCCGGGTTTAATCTATCGTTTTTTGCTTGCCATGCCACCCCTTTTGGACCCAGGCATATGCAAATCAATCGAGACCCTGCTCTCCATGGGAACAGTCCAGCCTGAACTGCCAGGCCAGGTTCTCCCCGGACCGAAACAAGCATCCTGGGACCGGTTTCGGGGTATCACCTCCTCATCAGCCAGGCTAACTTGAATCCAGTAGCTCAGTATTCACAGGATCCACATCTGGGCATACCCTTCTCACCTAGGGAGACAAAAGCAAAAAGAACAAACAATGGATGGAATACTGTACAAATCAAACATTCACCCTCAGTCACTGATCTGGGTTTAATCCATCGTTTTGTTTGCTCACCACTCTACCCCAGTATGCACCCAGCCAAATACAAATCAGTCTTCACCCAGCTCCTCATGGGAACAATCCAGCCTGAACTGCCAGACCAGGGCCTACCCCATTTGTAAATCCTTGCAATGCCCTACAACGGTACTATGAATCTATAGCTCATCTAGGCCGCTAGTTTGCCTGGGGTGAAACCAGTGATAATGTACTCTTCCCTGACAGGCTGGAATTTGGGAAGCGTTCCTTCCTGATTGTTAATCTTTTTGTTCCAGAAGCTGGGGGCATCAATAAAACATGACTGCAATATATTTTTGCTATTTAGCAAAAATAGAACTAATATAAAAAAAACAAATCTTTTAAGAAACGCAAAGTTAATTCCAAAACCCTTAGATTGCACCATCAAGTGAAGGATGGGGAGGCTGTAAGAAATTAGACCGAAAGGAATTCAACCTTGACAGGCTCACCAGAACCCACATTTTAATGCACACAGTATCCTCCCCTAGACTTCAATTGTAGAAAAAAAAAATCTGGACCAATAACAGTTCCAGAGCTATCTGTGGTGCTACAAGGATTCCAGATGAACAATGATCAATTCCTTTCCTTGTAAGTGACTTAAGTAAAGAGATTGTACATTCTAACCTTATCCATTGAAACTCAATCATTTTATGAAGCAGTAGCTGCTGCCTTTGTATAAAAAGGTATTTGGAGTCATATATCTTGAAACAAATGATAAGAGAACCTCTTAATTTTATTTGTTAATGTTCATTGTAATTGTTCTGTCAATTTAGGTGGCAACCTAATCAAATTAATTTTCCCACCTGTATTGAAGTCAAAAAGTGGGGTCAGGACAGGGAGGTGTGCACATCCACTGTCTGGAGAGGCCCGAAATCACATAACAAAGGCGACAGGGCCTTTGAAGCTTCCCACCCTGGAATGTCCATCCTGCTTGGAGGAGGTGTGAACACCTCGGCCCAGATCAGGCTTTGTTCCGACCTCCGAAAGTGAAGACTCTCACCTTAGAAGGTCAAAAATCTGTCTATGGTGGCTGGCTGGTCGGGACTAGTCAGACAACACACGAGTAGTAGACAGGTTTTCAGGGGGCACTTCCAATGTGTCCTCTGCATATATTTATTAATAAATCCAGCACTGGTATCAGTGTGAGTTTATTAAGATGAGGTATCTAGTACCAAACACCTTGGGGTACAGTGAAGCCATCATGTAGCTGGGGAACTCGTAATCATGTGTCCAGTCCATGTACGTTTCATGGCTTCCCTGCGCACTTCTAAAATCTAAGGTTGAACTTAGATATCAAGGGGACACATCCACTCAGGCAGATGTGCTTAATATAGCTGGACGATTCCCAAGTGACCTCCGTATTTTTTATTTAAAGGTACAACCCATTGTTAAGGACAGTCAATTACAATACACATACTATATGATAGGATGTACTCTGTATCTTTTTTTAACCTATTTTAATCTACTTTTTTTAAAGGATTAAAAGAAGAAAAAAAACAGAGTGCAGATATATTAAGCATACTGGATCTACAACTGTTTAAAAAACATCGAACATCTTATTAGAAAACACTGTTGTGGTTTGTTATTATTTGTTTTCATGCAGCACATGAGAAACATCAATATCTCAGAAGTGAAAATGTGTTGAATTATATTTGCGTACTATATTGGTTTTAACAGGCATGGAGTTTCTTAGTTTTCATTGACTGAAACAGCCCCTGCAATCACAGGGGTTGTTTAAACTTCACAGCGTTTAAATCATGTTCACCTGTGGGGGTATAAGAGGTTATTTTAAAATCAGTTAATTATGGGCACAACTTCTGTGTGTGTGCTAGTAACAAAGGGACACGCCGCCGGTTGCAGTGCATAATATCAGAAATGTAAATTGTACATGGATAACAGGGTGAGTTTAAGGTTTTTGTTGAAATGGGGAGTCACAGTATTAGTTTTTGTATAAATATAAAAATAGGACACGTCATGTTGATTGTAGGTGGGAGCCACATAATATTGTTTAATGGGGGAGTTGCAGAATTGTTTTATGAATAAGGATGAATTTAAATACAGAGTACACCTATTGTAAGGTATAAGCGCTTGTTGAACAAGTGAAACAGTGCATCCATGTTTATATTTATGAGGAGTTCTGGTGACTGATAGGCTTTGTTAATATTTCAGACCCTGACGAAGGGCTTTTAAGCCCGAAACGCATTGGGTATTCATGTGTACGATTTCCAAGGATCTAATGTGAATTCTGGCGTGCTACGGGAAAAGGCCTGGATTGGCATTTCTGCAGCATCAAAAGTGTGGGATTACACTGTCTTTGCAAAAACATCGAAGTATTTTTGGAAAAAATATGGATTACCATGGATGATATGGCAAAGCAATCTGGGTTCTTAATGTTGGAGTTTTGAAATGTATGTTCATATAGCTGTAGTGGCTTGAGTCTGGGTGATGACGACCAACCAGCTTGTGATGTTAATTCTATATCTGTGCAAACAGGACTGAGCATGGTTCCAGCCAGAATGCTAAAAACTTGACATTGAGCAACAGCCAAAAAGTAGATTAAAAAAGGATTAAAAACAGAGAAAAACAGAGCACATCCTATCAAATAGTATGTGGACACAGGGATGTGTGCCATGTCGACTCTTCAGTTTTTCTGTGCACCCAGACACACGCAGGCTGAATTGGCATTTTTTGTGAGCTTGGTGAGGGGTCTCTTAGGATGGCACAATTTCTGCTGCTGCCCTTAGGAACCTTATTTAGGTCCAATGCTGTAGGTATCCGAGATACCACTTGCTAGGGACTTACAAGGGGTCTAAAGGGGTTGTCAATTGTGGAACAATCGTACAGTTTAGGAAAAGAACACTGGTGCTGGGGACCTGGTTAGCAGGAACCCAGCACACTTTCAGTCAAAGTTTTACCAGATACCAGGCAAAAAGTTGGGGGTAACCATGTCAAAAGAGGCACTTTTCTACAGGCAATGATTATCACAAGCTATATCATATACGTCATAGAACACATAGTGAAATGAATTACAATTGACAACATTTTAAAATAATTATTTCTTGTTGTAAATACTAATCCTCTCTTCAACACATTTTGAGCCCAGCAGTAAGAACAAAGAGAGCAAAGATAGCAAGTGTCTCTGTTTTTCTGTCTTGCCTCATTCCCATTTTCCAGGTCCCCTGCTGATCAGCACAAATATATTTGCATGGTTACTAATGGGCTCAAGAAACTATGGATACTAGCATTGCTCCTGTTAGATCCGGATTACCGGGTTAGTGAAACCGTGACACATATGAATTTAGTTATCATAAAGCCATATGGCTGGCTGAAATGTCTTAGTGGGATGAAATAATTTTCCTAGCAAAAATATATCACAGTACATGTTCTTCATTGTTGTCCTACAAAAGCCACACCAGGTGAGCCTATAACACCAGGCACATTTCCATAATATTTGCCCACCAAAATGCTAAAGTCAAACTTAAAAGGCACGTCATATGAACAACAGCTAATCCTGACAGGGTTGCATGACAAAATATCATGTTTACGTATATCAAGGCACATAAATGTTGTGTCAAAAATATCATTTACATATAAATGTCTTCCCATACTAAGATTATGAATGAAAAAAATATTGTGTCAAAAATATTGTGGAAGGGAATATCGTCCAAAACTAGGCAAGAATATTGACTTTTTAAAACAAATTTTAAACTGTAAAGTAATATTTTTCAAATATAAAACACACACACAGAACAATATATATATATATGTATATATATATATATATATATATATATATATATATATATATATGTATATATATATATATATATATATATATATATATATATATATATATATTACCTACTGGCGATAGCCAGTAGGTATATATAGTTAGGATTTTTTTCCTATGGGATTTTTGAAAATTCTATGTCGAATAACTTTGGCGTTTTAAGACAGAATTGGCTGAAATTTTCAGGAAAATGAAACATTCTGTTTCTGAGCAGCCCCTGAAAATTTGGGGAGGTTTCGTCAAGGGGGGGCCGAGAAAAAAGGGGGGTCCCAAAACGTGTTTTTCCCATGCAATTTTCCATAGGGCGGTTGGCCTCACTTTTAGCCTGAACGGCTGAATGGATTTACACCAAACTTGGCAAAATTGTAGGGACTGGTAGCCCGATGTGCCTTTGCTATGTCTCAAGATATAGGCTCCAGTGGTTTTTACGAAAATTAACTTTGAAAAATATATATTGGGCTTCATTGGGCTATATATATGTTGGAGCCCAAATGTAGCCCAATGTAGCCCAATGTAGCCCAAAGATGGCCACCAGAGACAAAAAAAACAAATGTAGCCCAAATATCAGCCAGATGTAGCCCAACTATAGCCCAATGACAGAATGTCCCAGAGTGTTCTAAAGAACAACTAGAGTGCTAACAGTCCTACTTATTACAAAGGTATGGCACACCTGAAGCCATCTTGATTGGAATAAAGTGGTAACTCTTAAAACATTTAATTTAAAAAGGAACAAAATGAGGGGGTTCATTTTGCCATAGAAAGTATGATTAGCGAATATATGACGAAATCCCGCATACCATCAGTCCGCAAAAAAAATCCTGCATGTACTATTAGGCCGCAAATTAAAATAACGAAAACTTTTAGAACGAATATGCCTTTAGCATACACTAAACAACTAAACTACCCTAAACCCTAAAACACTACCCCCAGCATGACCCTACACTACACAAACAGTACAACACTACCCTAAACCCTAAAACACTACCCCCAGCATGACCCTACACTACACAAACACTACAACACTACCCTAAACCCTAAAACACTACCCCCAGCATGACCCTACACTACACAAACACTACAACACTACCCTAAACCCTAAAACACTACCCCCAGCATGACCCTACACTACGCAAACACTACAACACTACCCAAAACCCTAAAACACTACACCCCAGCATGACCCTACACTATGCAAACACTACAACACTACCCTAAACCCTAAAACACTACCCCCAGCATGACCCTACACTACGCAAACACTACAACACTACCCAAAACCCTAAAACACTACACCCCAGCATGACCCTACACTACGCAAACACTACAACACTACCCTAAACCCTAAAACACTACCCCCAGCATGACCCTACACTACGCAAACACTACAACACTACCCTAAACCCTAAAACACTACCCCCAGCATGACCCTACACTACGCAAACACTACAACACTACCCTAAACACTAAAACACTACCCCCAGCATGACCCTACACTACGCAAACACTACAACACTACCCTAAACCCTAAAACACTACCCCCAGCATGATCCTACACTACGCAAACACTACAACACTACCCTAAACCCTAAAACACTACCCCCAGCATGACCCTACACTACGCAAACACTACAACACTACCCTAAACCCTAAAACACTACCCCCAGCATGACCCTACACTACGCAAACACTACAACACTACCCAAAACCCTAAAACACTACCCCCAGCATGACCCTACACTACGCAAACACTACAACACTACCCAAAACCCTAAAACACTACCCCCCAGCATGACCCTACACTACGCAAACACTACAACACTACCCAAAACCCTAAAACACTACCCCCAGCATGACCCTACACTACGCAAACACTACAACACTACCCAAAACCCTAAAACACTACACCCCAGCATGACCCTACACTACGCAAACACTACAACACTACCCAAAACCCTAAAACACTACACCCCAGCATGACCCTACACTACGCAAACACTACAACACTACCCAAAACCCTAAAACACTACCCCCAGCATGACCCTACACTACGCAAACACTACAACACTACCCAAAACCCTAAAACACTACCCCCAGCATGACCCTACACTACGCAACCTACCCTAAACCCTAAAATACTACACCCCAGCATGACCCTACACTACGCAAACACTACAACACTACCCATAACCCTAAAACACTACCCCCAGCATGACCCTACACTACGCAAACACTACAACACTATCCTAAACCCTAAAACACTACGCCCAGCATGACCCTACACTACGCAAACACTACAACACTACCCTAAACCCTAAAACACTAGCCCCAGCATGACCCTACACTACGCAAACACTACAACACAACCCTAAACCCTAAAACACTACCCCCAGCATGACCCTACACTACGCAAACACTACAACACTACCCTAAACCCTAAAACACTACCCCCAGCATGACCCTACACTACGCAAACACTACAACACTACCCAAAACCCTAAAACACTACCCCCAGCATGACCCTACACTACGCAAACACTACAACACTACCCAAAACCCTAAAACACTACCCCCAGCATGACACTACACTACGCAACCTACCCTAAACCCTAAAATACTACACCCCAGCATGACCCTACACTACGCAAACACTACAACACTACCCATAACCCTAAAACACTACCCCCAGCATGACCCTACACTACGCAAACACTACAACACTATCCTAAACCCTAAAACACTACGCCCAGCATGACCCTACACTACGCAAACACTACAACACTACCCTAAACCCTAAAACACTAGCCCCAGCATGACCCTACACTACGCAAACACTACAACACAACCCTAAACCCTAAAACACTACCCCCAGCATGACCCTACACTACGCAAACACTACAACACTACCCTAAACCCTAAAACACTATCCCCAGCATGACCCTACACTACGCAAACACTACAACACAACCCTAAACCCTAAAACACTACCCCCAGCATGACCCTACACTAAACAACCACCACAACTCTACACTACACTAACACAACACTACACTACACAACACTACACTACACTACACAATCACTAACCCACGAAAAAATTAACACAAACCCACTTACCTCTCTCGTCATCGTGGTTTTCACAACGCAAATGCATTTACCATACATGCCTTTAAAACGTAATTCTTTGTAAAGGCATGCGCGATAAATGCACATGCGTTTTGAAAAAATGCGGGATAATGGTATGCGAGGTCAATGACCTTGCGGGATAATGGTATGCGGACTGAAAGTCTGCGGGATAAAAAATGCGGGAAAATGGCTGCAAACCATGATTAGCAGCAGACTTCCCTGGTGAGCACTAGCTTTACTACAGTGATCTAATGAGCAACTAGAGTGCTAACATTCAGAATTTATGGCAAATGTGTGACACATCTGAATGCCTTCTTGATAGAACCAAAGTAAACAAGCATTGAAAATGCAATAGATCTCGCCCTCGTTTAAGTTAAAGCCATTCTGTTTGTAATGAGGTGGCTTTTTAGCTTTGCTTTTATTAGTGTTTTTAAAACTTTCATGTAAATAACATGCATATGTATGCATATATGTATATGTATGCAGGCATTTATATTTATATAGATATGCAGATTATATATGTTTATATATGTATATTACCTACTGGCGATAGCCAGTGGGTATATATAGTTAGGATTTTTTCACTATGGGATTTCTGAAAATTCTATGTCTAATAACTTTGGCTATGTCTCAATATATGTGCTCCAGTGGATTTTGAGAAATTAACGTTAAAAAAAATATATATCTGTGACAGCGCTCCGGTTAGCGCCCCGGTTCGCGTACCTGACGCGTACCGGAACTTCGCGAAGCGAAGCTGATTGGCTCTCCGGTGTCTGTCAACATTCTAAACAGTCCGGAGCGGCCGCCATCTTGTCTCTCGGTACGATCGAGAGACAAGATGTGGTGAAAAACGAAGGGGGAAATGAAGGAAAGGGGGCAAGGTAGACCACTCCTGACCCCCTAGGATTGATGAGGGGGATATTAAAGTGCCCCGCGGGGCAAAAAATAATAAACATTTTTTTTTGCGATTTTACGCCGTAGAGGCGCGTCCCGGTACGCGAACCGGGCAGCTCACCGGGCAGCTCACCGGGCAGCTCACCGGGCAGCTAACCGGGCAGCTAACCGGCAGCGTAGCTGTCAACATTGTAAACAGTCCGGAGCGCCCGCCATCTTGTCTCTCGGTAGGTTCGAGAGACTAGATGTGGTGAAAAAAGAAGGGGGAAATGAAGGAAAGGGGGCAAGGTAAACCCCTCCTGACCCCCTAGGATTGATGAGGGGGATATTAAAGTCCCCCGCGATTTTTCACGGTAGAGGCGCTTCCCGGTACGCGAACCGGGCAGCTAACCGGCAGCGTAACAGGAGTCCGCCATCTTGTGTTTTTGGAGCGTCCGGTTCGCGTACCGGGTAGCGTCCCGGTAAGCGTAACAAGGGGAAAACCAAGAGAAACAGTAAAAAAAAAATTAAGGGAATAGATTTCCAGCAAACTTGGCAAAATTGTAGGGACTGTTTGTTTGATGTGCCTTTGCAAGGCCTCAAGATATGTGCACGTGTGGATTTTGTCTAATTAAGGTTAAAAAAAATATATATATCTGTAAGCGTGCTCCGGCACGCTTACGTTACGGGCTTTGTTTGCGCTGCAGAGCCGATACGTCACGGTTATGCGACGCGTCATGAGGCGTCTCACGTGGCTACGTGATACGTCACGTAATAAAGAATATATTTTACAGCTATAGATATTAGCTTTTAAAAAAACCAATGAAATTCACTGAAAAAACCATAGGTTATAGACCATATATAGTTAGGAATTTGCATTTACAAAACCTTGAAAATTCACTGAAAAAACCATAGGTTAGAGACCATATATAGTTAGCTGGACATTTTATTGACATAAAACCAATGAAATTCCATATATAGTTAGTTGCACTAACTATATATCGCGCACCCGCAATCCACTGCTGATGATGTCACATATTACATCATTCATGACATGGTCAGTGACATCACTGATGACATCACTGATGACATCTCAAATGACATCACTGATGACATCACTGATGACATCTCAAATGACATCACTGATGACATCATGACACACCAATACCAGTTACTACATACGCACTCACTGATTCCTATGTCTACACACACATTCACTCATTCACCCATACAATCACTCATACATACAGTCACTCATTATTACAACACTATCATATGCACTCATACACCTATGCAGACACTCACACACTGCCACTCATCCATGGAGTTACTCACACACCTAGTCAGTCCTGTAAAGAATCAATCACACTTCCATTTCCTCATCTATACAGTTAAACACAGAACACCATACTTCAGTGACATCACTGATGACATCTCAAATGACATCACTGATGACATCTCAAATGACATCACTGATGACATCATGACACACCAATACCAGTTACTACATACGCACTCACTGATTCCTACGTCTACACACACATTCACTCATTCACCCATACAATCACTCATACATACAGTCACTCATTATTACAACACTATCATATGCACTCATACACCTAGTCAGTCCTGTGAAGAATCAATCACACTTCGATTTCCTCATCTATACAGTTAAACACAGAACACCATACTTTTCACACATATACTAACACATACTTACTCTCTTATACAATCACTGATACAAGTACACATTGATATGCACAGAGTCACACGCCTCCCAGCCAGCCACACACACACTCAGTCTTCCATACATCCACTCATTCTTCAATATGTAAAACATATTTAAACTTTACAAAAACACACAGACACTAGATGATGTCATCAGTGATGTCATTTGAGATGTCATCAGTGATGTCATCAGTGATGTCATTTGAGATGTCATCAGTGATGTCATCAGTGATGTCACTGACCATGTCATGAATGATGTAATATGTGACATCATCAGCAGTGGATTGCGGGTGCGCGATATATAGTTAGTGCAACTAACTATATATGGAATTTCATTGGTTTTATGTCAATAAAATGTCCAGCTAACTATATATGGTCTCTAACCTATGGTTTTTTCAGTGAATATATATATATATATATATATATATACATATATTCTGATTTACCCTGCTTACTTTGAAGGAGCATAGCCTGCGTCAGAAGCATGGATTAACAAGCATGCACTGCAGTGATGGTGTCTTGATTTGCCTTTGCTGTAGAGCAAGAGGGTCTCAATGGTGCCCCGGGCTGATAGTTCTTGGATGTTTTCACTTTTCCCTATGCTGGATTGGCAGGTTATCCCTTCAGAGCGATTCTTTCTGTGACAAATTATCCTCAGTATCAAAGGTCCGTGGTAGCAAGGGTATTTAGACAGAATATCGGAATCACAAATAATGTGGACCAAAATATTGTGTCTATTATATGGAGGAAACAAATATTGTGAAGGTAAGTTTCTAGGAGTAAGCAAAGTATTACTATACGTAACTCCACCTTGACGATGAATATATTTTCAAGGTACATAGGTGAGGAGTTATGAGTAGTAAATCTATATTAAGCTATTTGCACTTACCTTCTCTATATTTTGGTCCTCCATAAATGTTGCTCGATAAGATGTTCACATGATATTCCTGTTTCCGATATTCTGTCAGGGATCCGGTAGCAAGCAGATCCAGAGTCCAGCTTACACACAGATGCCAAAATTTGCTAACAGGCACACAACACAGCACAGCATGAAACTCTGCAGCGCTGCATAGCATGAACATTAAAAAATATCCCAGGGCCAGACAAAGAGCCATGCATCTGTGAGGTCATCAGCCGCACTTGCCCCAAAGAGCATGATTAGTTAGAAGCTAAATGTTGCACCTTCAAGGAGCATGTGTGGCAGTAAATTATTTGCTTCAAATTTCTACAGAATGATAACCGTAAACCATGTAAAATGTGTTATTTCTTTGCTATCACTCAGCTTAAACATAGGATGTTACACTCTCCCCATATTACTTCCGGGTTTAATTTGGCACAGGGATGTTAACAGTAAAGTCAGAAATAGTTAACATGCCTGTGCGCGATTTGCAAAAGTAGGGTAACAATATAATTGTAAGTTAAACTTCATCCTGCAGTTGAAGAATCTATGCACGTCAATGAGACGAAACTTAAGAATTTCTTACAGGTGAATTGTAGGTCGATGATATTTACAAAAATCAGCTACTGAAGTCAATGGCAGAGGAGGAAAAATGGTGTAAATTACGCCATGAACTTGAAAAAAAGATAAAAACAGGTACAAATGTTTCTATGACCCCAAAATATTTGGCCACAAGAAACCATCTCTTCCCATGCCCATTCTTCACACATGGTCACCCACGTTCACTCCATCAATTTGCACTTTTAACTTAGGAATGGTTAAGGTGTCCAAGCATGCCTTGCAAAACATTTGTTAAAAGCTGAGGGGGGGCCTCAGTATTCAAACAACACCAACTAATCTCTTCCGTCACATAACCATTACCTCACCCTGCACCTCTCATGAATAAGGGATGTGTACATATGAAAAGGTTTACCTTGACACACCCCACTTATTCTTATGCCTCGTTTGTACATAAGAAAGCAGTTTCGATGAAGTTGTGCTGCATATCTTACACACACATGCATAGAATATGCATATATCCAGTGCATATTCTGAGAACCTATGCTTATTTAACGTAGATATGCATGAGATATGCACACTTGCATAGTTGGCACGAGTGTAAGATGTGTCATGATGTGACATAGGCATGCTTGCTTTTCTTAAGCGTGGAATTATTTTTTATTATATATATATATATATATATATATATATATATATATATATATATATATATATATATATATATATATATATATATATATATATATATATATATATATATATTCACTGAAAAAACCATAGGTTATAGACCATATATAGTTAGGAATTAGCATTTATAAAACCTTATTTTACTCACACAAAACCATTGAAATTCGCATATATAGTTAGTTGCACTAACTATATATTTCGCGCACCCGCAATCCACTGCTGATGACGTCACATATTCCATCATTCATGACATGGTCAGTGACATCACTGATGACATCACTGATGACATCTCAAATGACATCACTGATAACAACATCCAGTGACTGTATGTTTCTGTAAAGTTTTAATATGTCTTACATATTGAAGAATGAGTGGATGTATAAGTGTCTGGATGAAGGATTTAGTAGGTGCATGACTGACTGTATGAGTGAGTGATTAAATGTGTCTCACTGAGTGCATGGGTTAGTGACTAAACTGTCTTAATTTGTGCATCATTATGTCTGTTGTTCTGTAAACTGCTGCATGTGTTGATCAGTAGCTATATGAGTAACTATATGGGTCATTGATTGGTTGCCCAAGTATTTGTATGGGAGACTGAGTGTGTGTGTGGGTGGTTGGGAGGTGTATGACTCTGTGCATAGATGTGTGAGCAGTTGATTCACTAGATGTATGGGTTCAAAAGTGCATGTGGAAACAGCTGTATGGGCGGTTGACTGTGTGCATCAGTGTATTGGTGAGTGAATGGATATCTCAGTGCTACATGTCAAAGTAAGAACATATGTAAAACACAGTATATGTGAGAGTTGACATATATAAATAACTGTGCATAAGAGCCAGTGAATGTGTGAGTGGCTGTATGGATCATTCTGAAATTGTATCGGGGATTGTATAAGAGAGTAAATATGTGTTAGTATCTGTTTGAATAAGTAAGGTGTGTATAACTGTATAGTTGAGGAAATGGAGGTGTGATTGATTCTTTGCATTACTGACTAGGTGTGTGAGTAACTCCATGGATGAGTGACAGTCTGTGAGTGTCTTTTTACACTGAGTGTATATAAGGTTATATTAGAGTCTGAAGAAGTTCATCGTATTATCACATGAATGATGTCATCAGTGATGTGATCAGTCATGTCAAATGAGATGTCATCAGTGATGTCATCAGTGATGCCATTTGAGATGTCATCAGTGATGTCATCAGTGATGTCACTGACCATGTCATGAATGATGGAATATGTGACGTCATCAGCAGTGGATTGCGGGTGCGCGAAATATATAGTTAGTGCAACTAACTATATATGCGAATTTCAATGGTTTTGTGTGAGTAAAATAAGGTTTTATAAATGCTAATTCCTAACTATATATGGTCTATAACCTATGGTTTTTTCAGTGAATTTTCAAGGTTTTGTAAATGCTAATTCCTAACTATATATGGTCTATAACCTATGGTTTTTTCAGTGAATATATATATATATATATATATATATATATATATATATATATATATATATATATATATTACCTACTGGACCTCTGATGTTTGCAAGTTCACACAACAATGTTTCAATTGAACTTTGAACTCTGAACTCTCAGTGCACCTGCATATCCAGTGCAATCTTTCATAAAATGATTTTTTCTTGACCATTCAAATTACATCTTTCAAAGAACTCATCCATGCACCCTAACTTTCTGTTTTCAGCAATCAAAATCCACCAATCACTGCTACTGCTTCCTTAACACAGAAACTCCACAGTTTTTTTCATTTTAAACTCTTATTTTTTCAACTGCCATTTCATTGCCACACTTCATCTGACTGCAGCAGAACCTTCTCTCACCATGTTTTCTGTCTGGATTGTTGGACATAGTTACATCTACTGGGCTCAGAGGTATGCTGATAACAGAAATTTACCTAACCTCAATTTACAAAATGTGGAAATTAAGTGGATTGGCAACAGAGGATTAAAATGTCACCAATTGATACCATTGATGAAAACCTTTATGCATTTGCCTAAACCTGACCTGTTAATTTTGCACTGTGGAGGTAATGACTTGGGCACTTTGACTGGGGTAGGTCTGGAAATGCTTTTAAAGGACACCAATTGATGGCACTTTTTCCTCAAACTGCCTTGGTATATTCAAATATATGCCAAAGACAGAAATGGAGGTGGTCAAACCAATTTTGTCCACAAATTGAGAAATCGAGGAAGCATGTAAACAAATCTGTTTCAGCTTACATGAGAGACCATGGAATGGGCTCAACAATAACTTGCGTTACTACATGCAAGATATCTACAGAGGAGATGGAGTTCACTTCTAAGATGAAGGGAACAGAGTTTTCATTCTGAATTTAAGACTGTGCATTGGTACCTACTTATAAGTACCTAAAGGTAACATAAACCCAAAAGCTCTTCTCAGAGCTACCCTACATCTGATCACTCACAATTATTATTTTACTCTAACTTTTTTCACTAATTTTCAACAAAGTACGCTCCCCGGAGCGCTACCCGGTACGCGAACCGGAAGCTAACCGCGCGAAATGTAATTTTTTTTTTTTTTCTCGCACATATGGGCCTCCTCAGCCATCCTCAGAAAACCTAGGGGGTCAAAATACGTCTACCATGTCCCCTTCTACCCATTCTGAACATTATTTGCCCTTCATCTTGTATCTTAATTCGACCGAAACACAAAATGGTGGACTCCCGTAACGCTGCAGGTTCGCGTACCGGGGCGCTCACCGGGAAGCGCTCCATTAAAAAAGGTGGGAAAGTAATTTACAGAAGAAACCCTGGAGACACTTTCACCAAATATAGATTTGCTCATACTACATACCAATCCCTACCATTTTCACAAATTTGGTTGGAATTCCATTTAGCCATTTAGCCTGTAGACCTCTCTAAATACCCTGAGGTAAATTACTTCACAAAACACATCTGAAGTGTTGGAATTGACAACCAATTAAAATGTTACTTTCATTTTCTACTTTTTTTACCTGACATTTGATTGGTTATGTACCTGAATATATATAAAAAAAAAGAGAGAGAAACACAGCCATTTTGACTGCTACTTCCTGAACTACATTGCAAGATCATTTTCACTCACAACTTGAACTTGTTTTTAAAAGGTAAGATATTATTTCATAAATTTGAAAACTTTTTCAGATAGTTATATACTATCCCTCTGTAAGAGTTAGACATTGAGAAAGGCTTGTTTATTATAATTATGGATTGATTTAGGTTTCTGTGGTATAATTATGAATTTACATAGGCTTTCTCACAGGCACTTTTTAATAGTACTACTTCATGCCTCAAAAGTACCTGTCTGAACTTAAACCCAACAGTGCCCTATCTCTACTGATATATTTATTTTTTATTCAAATTTCAGCACAAAAATGCAAGGAGAACAGAACGTTTCCTTTGAAATTGTCCTAGACATGAATAATGAGGAAATAATTGAACCCATTGACTTGGAATTCATGGATGAATCACGAGACCATGAACTTCTACAATGTGTAGAATCTGTGGAATATTTACTTCATTATGATGACGGTCAAATGTGGGAAGTTATGTTCACTCAACAAGAGGACATATCGGACAGTCAAATGTTAGACGTTCTATTAAATTTTGAAAAAGAATCAGAAAAATAAAATTATATTTAATATTAAAAAATTGTTTGAGTCTTTAATCATTTTTATATGTAATTCATAAACTAGTACCAAATTGATTATAATGTAAAGTCAGACTTATAGTATACTGTGCACAATTCCAAAAATACATTTATATTTAATAATCATTAATACTGCTACTTAAATAAAAATAAAAAAACAACAAAAAGAACAATCAATAAACATACAATATTTCAAAATATCAGTCTATCATTCTTTTTCCTTATAGTACGCTCCCCGGTGCGCGAACCGGGCGCTCCCCACGCAAAAAAAAAAAAACAAATTTTAAAACCTCCACATCAAACCTAGGGGGTCAGGGAGGATCTACTATGCCCCCTTATGGTCATTTCCCCCTTTGTTTTGGCCTCCTCTTGTCTCTCGATCCTACCGAGAGACAAGATGGCGGCCGCTCCGGACTGTTTAGAATGTTGACAGGCACCGGAGAGCCAATCAGCTTCGCTTCGCGAAGTTCCGTTACGCGTCAAGTACGCGAACCGGGGCGCTGCCCGGAGCGCTGTTACAGATATATATATTTTTTTGAACCTTAATTTCTCAAAATCCACTGGAGCACATATATTGAGACCTAGCAAAGGCACATCAGGCTAACAGTCCCTACAATTTTGCCAAGTTTCGTGCAAATCCATTCAGCCGTTCGGGCTAAAAGTGCGACACACCGCCCTATGGAAATTAACATGGGAAAAATGCGTTTTGGGACCCCCCTTTTTTCTCGGCCCCCCCTTGACGAACCCCCCCCAAATTTTCAGGGGCTGCTCAGAAACAAAATGTTCCATTTTCCTGAAAATTTCAGCCAATTCCGTCCACAAACGCCAAAGTTATTAGACATAGAATTTTCATAAATCCCATAGGAAAAAAATCCTAACTATATATACCTACTGGCGACCGCCAGTAGGTAATATATATATATATATATATATATATATATATATATATATATATATACGACACGTTTCAGCTTCCGCCTTGCTCTGATTATATAATAATCTTTATTCAGCATTGGTCGCAGCCATAAAAGACAACGTTAAAATGCAATAAAACTTCAGCAACAGGATAATTTGTTAACAACATAACACCATGTGCAAAATTCACAAAATAACAATGTAAACATTAATTAATTCCCCCATCATTTAAATAACCCAATACAGTACAGAAACACCAACCGCTCTGATTGTTGACACAAATAAGAATCCACTATTAAAATCCTAGGCATATACATCAGAGCCAGCTTGTCGCATGGAGTGTACAAAATCAACCCCCCTGCATATTTAATCATCTCTAGAATGTCTAGACTTTAGAGTGTCCCTTAAAAAGTTAACAACACAAAAAATCATGTGGGTATTAGGCTGGAGCTGGAGATTCAGTAAAACGACAAGGACATGCCTAAATTTCATTTCTTTTCAAAGTGATTTAAGAAACAGTCGCCTTGGATAGGTAAAGAATTTACATAAAAATACAAAGTGTAAGGTATCCTGTGGAGACCTGTTGTCGGAGCCACAGGGACCTCTGTCTTCTACATGCGCAACGAAGCCAGGAGGTGAGGCCAATAAATGATGCAACAGGTTCAATCTAAAACTAGTAATTAAAAATCTACCGTAAGCATTTGTTAATATCAATAAATAATTCTCCATTCCCAACACTTAATTTATTAGGACATGCCATCTTACCATGGGTTTTCCTCCCTAGAGGCCATGGTGTGCTTACAAAATAATTCTTTCACTATATGCTTATGCTGTGATTTCACTGTGTCACGTTGTGTAAAGACATCTGCTCTACCTAGGGCCGTGAGAGTACCCTTAGCATATATCCAGTGCATATTCTGAGAACTCATGCTTATTTAACGTGCATATGCATAAGATATGCACACTTGCATAGTTGGCGCGTGTGTAAGATGACAGGGAATTATTTTTCATATTTTGTAGTAATGTACTTGTCTACATGTATCACTGCAATGGTTTGTGTCAGTACTTATGTTTTCTTTGACTGGATTAGCATGCATTCTTGGAAAGGTGGCAGGTGTATTGGTTTTGAGTGCTGTTCCACTTGTTGGCACTGACTGCAAAATGTGTATTGTGCAACCCATGTGTCATGTGCAGCATTTATATGTGTATTACCTTTTCCTGTGCATTTTATAATTATTTTGCATTGTATGGATTTACAATGGTGTAGCTTATGCAAACATATGTAAGATATGCATTTTCATGAATTCATTTTAAAGAGATTTCAAACAATCATTTGGCAATTTGTGAGTTGCAGAAGATATGGACAGGTGTAAAATAACCACTTCTTCCAGTTCAGTGACTCAGAAGTTTGGATTTCTTCTTTATAAATCATCCTAAAATTCCTTGTCTGACCTTAACAGATGCAAATAAATTCTCACATCTCCAGAATGTAGCTAAGAAACTAATACTAATAACTGCCTCGCTTTCTTCAAGATCTGTTGAATTAAATTATTTCCTGCAGTGCCTAGTTTGTAAAAAAAAGAAAATAATAATAATAAGTGCAATGGCCAGAAGTTTTGTTCAGAAGCCCCTCACCAGCACTATCGAATGTCAGGGTGCCGAATAACAACGCTGCGTAGTCTTAATTCTACAACATACTTCTGTAATCCACCATCAGACACTCCCTGCCTCTTTGTCTCACTCCTGCAGGCTCTTTTTCCTGCTTTCTCCCTTTGTCACTATTTTCTCTCTTTGTCCTAGTATTCCCCTTTCTTGTTTTTCTCTCTCTTGCTCTGGACCACATTTTGCTGTGGAGAAATAAGTGCCAGTTCCCAAAAATGAGCGCAGGTGTGCCTCGCCTACAATCACCAGCTCAAATTAAGCACTGCTTTAATGTGATATTTAAAATTGCAGAATGATATATGTCTGACCTTTTTTTGACAATACCCTGGTTTTCATTTAACTCGCCTGTAAAGTTGCACATTTCAAGAAAGTAGAAATTTCATGAATATAGACAAATAAAGTATTAAACCCTCCTTAAATAAATATTTAAAGAAAAACCGCCGCTGATTTTCCCTACCCTAACCGCCATGCAGGGTTCCGGGTAGGGAAAACAAAAAAAGGCCCAGAGGCACAAGGAACAATTTGCCAGTGTGACACAGATATTGTTTTTTGTTTCTATGAAACAAACTCAGGCTTTAGGAGCTTTTTGAGTAAAACAAAAATTGAATGCCAGAAAAGCCCCGATAAACATGTCACCTTTCTCAGTGCAACCACCACTGTAGTAAATGATCTACAGGCACAGAGATCCCCACCAGGCTGCTGGAAATCTCAACATAAGTGGAGGCTGTCGTCTGCCAGGGGAGTCGAGGCTAGATCCTCTACTGACCTAGCAGGATAGTCGGCTGCCCACCATCATTAAATAAGGCCCTAAGTCACTTCCTTGTAAGTCTTTAAGGGCCATATGCATGAACACATTTTCCCATGGACACAGAATGGGCAAAACCCTTTTATGCATCTGGCCCATAGTCCTTTAAATGCTCCCTCTGCTCTCTATTATTAACTTCAGATTGACAACAAATTAAGATAATTGTAACATTTTGAAACTAGCAAAGAAACTTGCTTTTGTAGTGGACTAGGGTTATAATTTTCCCATCCGACCATAGATGATGAAGTCAAATAATCGATTTGTCCCTCTACGTCATCCAGTTACAAGATTACCCGTCCTATTTTATTGAGTTCGTTATTCAGATATTCACTGATGAGAGTCAGTATGCGGTGTTTTAACGTTTGTAAAGATCTCATGACTGTCCTAAATGATTTAATCGCTTCCAAGAAAACCATGTCATTAGTAATAGACGTAGCAGCTACCACCAAGTTAATAGAGACTTTGTGTAGGAATATGCCATTGTTTCACATGGATTGGTAGCGAATATTGAAAGAAGAATATCAAAGGGTCACAATATTGTGACCAGAATAACATGGGACAAAGTATCACAGAGGTAAGTGTATAGAGGGAGGTATGGCCACATCTAAATACCTTGAAGATATATATCCCAATATAAGTATATGTAAGTTAGGTTTAAAAAATCTATACAAACTTACCTTTCAATATTTTGTCCTACAATATTCTAGTCAAGATATTGTGACCCTTCCATATTCTGTCTTCCATATTTCCGACCAACATCTTTCACTTGAAGCTGAATGAGAGCAATGTGGTATAATTTAAGATGGGTGTAGAGAACACCCTCGTTCCTTTGAAAGCAGGAACCTTAAACCTCTTACACTATAATTTTGCGTTTTCATTATTGCACCAGAGCAAATCAATCAATCAATCAATCAATCAATCAATCAAATCATTTGTAAAGCGCACTGCTTACCCGTGAGGGTTTCAAGGCGCTGAAAGGGGCGGGGGGTGGGGAGGGGGTGCTGCTGCTACTGGTCGAAGAGCCAGGTCTTCAGTCGTCTCCTGAAGGTCAGCAGGTCTTCGGTTTGTCGTAGGTTAAGGGGGAGGGTGTTCCAGGTCTTGGCGGCGTGGTGGGAGAAGGACCTGCCTCTGCAAGTGGTTCTACGGATGCGTGGGACCGTGGCCAGGGCGTGGTCAGCGGAGTGGAGTTTCCTGTTGGGTACGTAGAAGGAGAGTCGACTGTTGAGATAGGCTGGGCCGGTATTGTGGAGTGCCTTGTGTGCGTGGACCAGGAGCTTGAACCAGGAGCTTGAAGCAGATTCTTCTGTCGACGGGGAGCCAGTGCAGGTTCCTCAGGTGGGGGGGTGATGTGGTCACGGCGCGGCGCGGGACGTCGAGGATTAGGCTTGCAGAGGTGTTCTGGATCCTTTGCAGTCTGTTGATGAACTTGGACGAGGCTCTGGTGTAGAGGGCGTTTCCGTAGTCGAGTCTGCTGCTGACTGGGGCTTGGGTGCCTGTTTTCCTCGTGTTAGTCGGGAACCATCTGTAGATCTTGCGGAGCATACGGAGGGTGTTGAAGCAGGTGGAGGAGATTGCGTTGACTTGTTTGGTCATGGTGAGTTTCGAGTCGAGGATGACTCCCAGGTTGCATGCGTGGTTGGTAGGAGCCGGGGGTGTCCCCAGTGATGCGGGCCACCAGGAGTCGTCCCATGCTGAGGGGTTGGGCCCGAGGATGATGCTCTCTGTCTTGTCTGAGTTCAGCTTAGGTCGGCTTTCCTTCATCCAGTCGGCGACGGCCTTCATTCCCTGGTGGAGGTTGGATTTGACGGTGAGAGGGTCCTTGGTGAGGGAGAGGATCGGCTGCGTGTCGTCCGCGTAGGAGATTATGTTGAGGTTGTGCTGTCGGGTGATGCGTGCTAATGGGGCCATGTAGACGTTGAACAGCGTCGGGCTGAGGGAGGATCCCTGTGGGACGCCGCAGATGATCTCGGAGGCTTCGGACCGGAACGGGGGGAGGCGGACTCTCTGAGTTCTGCCGGTGAGGAAGGAGGCGGTCCAGTCCAAGGCCTTGTCTCGGATCCCTGCGTCGTGGGGGCGCGTGCGTAGTGTGCGGTGGCAGACGTTGTTGAAGGTGGCGGAGAGATCTAGGAGGATGAGGGCCGCCGTCTCGCCGTTGTCTAGCAGGATCTTGATGTCATCTGTGGCGGTGATGAGCAACGTACTGTTTCAAGTATCAGAGGACCCGTAAACAAGAATTCAGTCTTTCTAGCTGCATATTTGTGAAGAACATGGGAGAAACAATGAACAATATTGTATATGAAAAGTGTGTTCACTGCTAGTCCTGACACCCTTAACAGTGGTCTTGCTCCAATACTTTTGCCTACTCACCTCCTGATCCTGAAATTCGTTCTGTTGACTTTTGAACTCTTTTCACTTTACTACTGCAAACCAGTGCTTACATGCTTGTGCTCACGCCTTAATACATGGAAAAATTGGCCTACACTTGGCTGGCACATTTAATGTAAATGTAAGTACCTAGTAAAGTGGTACAACATGAACCTAGGGCCTGTAAATTGAGTGCTACTATTGGGCCTACAGCACTCATTTTGCCCCCCACTTAAGTAGTCCTTTAAAACATGTTTCAGGTCTGACATTGCAGCCTGTGTGCAGCTTTAAACTGCCAATTCGACCAGACAAAATAAACCTTTTGCAGGCCTAAAGCTCCCTTCTCTAATATATATGTTACCCCTAAGTTACGCCCTAAACAGTCCATAGGGTAGGGTGCAGTGTATTTAAAAAGTTGTACACACTTTTAAGTTTTACATGTGCTGGTACTGAAAAACTCCGAAATGTATTTTTCACTATTGTGATGCCTACCTCCCCCCATAGGATAATATTGGGTTGGCTTATTACATTTAATAAATGGTAACTTTTGATTGGGATCAGGTAGAAAAGTCATGCTTGGTCTCAAAAGAATTGTAATTTAAAATGATCTTTAATAGTGAAGTCGGATTTTTACCCTAGACCTCTTGAAGCCTGGGCAAGGGGGGAAGGAAAATTCCAGAAGCAGATGTGGGGGAAAGTCTAGAAGTTTCTCCCACTTCAAAGGCTGACACCAGGGGCCGTATTACAATAAGTAAGGCGTTTGTGCCCGCTTTTTGCATCCCTGGGTCACTTTGGTATTATAGAAGGGAGTGCAGACGCTTGTGCATCCCCTTCTACAATACCGATAGCGCTGGCGCACTTGAAGCACCAGCGCTACCTTCAGAGGGTGTTCCCTCATTTGCACATGGGCATGCCTTATGCAAATAAGGGAATTCCTTTGACTCTGCACCCACGCCATATTACAGAAGGGGGTACAGAGTCAATGCAGCTCTAAGGAGGCTCACTAACAGTGCGCCATTTAAATGGTGGCGCACTGTCAGTGCGCCTACTGAAAGGAGCCCTCTGCAAGGGGGTAAAGGGGATCATATGGACCCCAGACATCCCCTTACAGGCGGGTGCAGTCACTGACTGCATCTGCCTGCAAGGGGATTTCTACAACCCTGTAAAAGTGCAGGCGGGTGCCGCCAGCACTGTGAAAACACAGAGCATCTGCTCCGTGTTTTCACATGAATGTGCTGCCCTGGAACCATTGTGAGTTTACAGCTGCCCGGGGCAGTGCATACATCATAATAGGGCGCATTGTGATCGTTTGCGCCCAGCGCACCTTTTAAAAGGTGCGCCGGGTGCAAACAATCACAATGCATAATACAGCCCCAGGTATGAATATTGGCCCCTCAGACTAGCTCCTCAGTTCACTTCTAGTCCTGCGGAGGACCCCAGAAGGACTGTCTTGTATTTCAGAGGACTAGCCTTCTGCTTGAGACCTGCCTTGCTGCTTGATCTCAGGACTTCCTGAGTGACTCCAAGGGCTAGCTGGATGGTCTGCTGTTCTGAGCTACAGGGACAAAGAAACCTACAACAACTTGAACCCTGTAGCTGGACCCTGCCTGAAGTGAGTTCTACCCTCCAAGCGGTGCCCAACAGCCCTGGACCCTAGGAAGTGATGCTAAAGGTGTCCATACAGTCAACAACTAGAACTTAGGACTTTGGAAATTTCCACAAAAAACTGGTCTGAGAACTGGCAGGTGACCGAGAGACCGAGACCTATCTGCTCACCAATCTGCTCAAGGTGCATCGCTGGTGAGCCTGACTTCACGGTACATCTTGCTAGGTTCTTCTCCACAGGAGCAAATCCTTTTCATCAGCTCCACTTTGGAAGAGTATTTGCACTTGTGGAGCCCTCATCAGCTACAGCCTGCAGCTTTGTCCCACTTGAAATTATCAACTTCCAAAAAAGTAACTAAGATCGAACATAGAAATCTTCACCATGAGTTCATCCAGCGTCTCCTCGATAACGACTCCTCCTCCTAAAGACACCGCTGTAGCATCTTTCCAGCCAGGGTACCCACCCATGACTACACCACACACGGAGCTTGGTATTGCACATCTGTTTTTTGTCTGCGTGTAACTGCAAACTTAACATTCTTAAAGCAGCCTTCACTGCAATACACTCTATTAATAACGGCATAGCTCTAAAGAGTTCATCAGGAGCTAAAAGGGTTCTGTCATTGTTAACTCATAAGATGCTACAACTGCCAGCTGCCTTCCCCTGCTGATCATTACAGTCTCAGACATTTTTCAAACTGAGACCAGGCCAAATCCACTTCATGGATTTGAACTGCACTCCATCGCAGTTGACCATAACTTTTGACTTTGTCCCGGTCTTGTGTGACTAGATGTCTGCGGTTAGTGCTTTTATCTTTTAGGTGCTATTTTTTACCCAAAAAATTACATTCATAAATCAAGGTCTACTGATTGGATTTATTTTGTTTCGGTGTCATATTATTTATTGACATATCAATGGTGTTGTCCCAACAGATTATTTAAGTACAAGGATCTGGAACTTTAGGAGTGTAATGGCCCATTCCTATCACCTCCATGAACGGCCGCCAGTGCTTTATCTCGAATCACAGACATGCATGGGAGGCCACTCTGTGTTGGTTTAAATCAAAATATTCTGTAATGGCAGCTCTCATGAGGTGTACTACAGAGTCCTCCTTATGCCACCAGGTGTTAAGTCTCCAAACTCCCTTCGCCCCTGTGTGCCCAGTCCCCAACTGCATCTCAATTTAGGCGTGGTCGGACAGTCTCCATGGAAGGATATGGGTGTGTTGGACGAGTGGTAAGAAGTCTGTGGGCAAAAAGAAATAGTCAAGGTGGGAATGTGTCTTATGTGAAGCAGAGCTATGCATCAATATGATGTCTCCGTTGTACCATCTATGCCATATGTCCACCAAACCTAGGGAGTGTGCCCATCTACAGAGTGCTAGTGTGCTAGAGGATCACTAGCCATGTCCTGTCCATAATGGCATTGAAGTCTCCACCCAGTATGAGGGTACCGGTCCGGTTATGTTTGCAGTAGTATTCTGGAGAGGTCTGCTAGCGTGGCGGTCACTAACGCTGGAGATACATATATGCTGCCTATAGTCCATGGCTGTCCTTCTAGCATACAAGTATACACTCCAGTATGAGATATCATCCTTGTGTATCTCGGTGAGAGGCAACAAGGACAAAAGGGCATGTGTGATACGAGAGTATTGCTACTCCTAGTATTTGCCTTATTCATTAGTATTTGCCTTGTGCCTGAAGGTATTTCTCTAGGAAGTAGCTTTACTTTTCTCACTTATTTAGGCCAGGAAAGAGTAGCCTTGTAATGGGTTTTACGTCTTAAAGGCTGTCGTGATCATGTTAGATTTTGTCACTATATGACTAACATGACCTACTTTTATCACATCTGGAAAAGTGGCTTGCACAAGTGAAATTTATGATTTGTATCCACATGGGCAGGAGGGAATTAGCTTGTTCCTTGGCAAGCGAAGGTGGTAGCGGCCACAATACTTAGGAAGGCTTATTCCTTGAAGTCACTTTTTTAAAGTCAATTTCTGAAATTGGAGTCAAAGAGGACCATGACACTGATGAGGCTTTTCTGGTGAGGAGAATCTACTCAGATTGTGGTTGAAGTGTTATGCCGTTAATATAATCGCTGATCTGATTTTTTTGTGCAAAGTGTTTGGCTAGATCAGAACATTAGGTTGGGGAGTCATGGCTTCATGGATGTCATCATATATGTTTTTAGCATTTTTATGTTAGGATCTGATGGAAAGTCCTTTGACTTGCGCTTAGCTGCAATTTTCCTTGTAGGATGGATGTCCTTGCTACTAGATTATAGTTTTCTTGGTAGGATGTGGTGGTAGCAGCTGTATTTTCTGATGGTATTCTTCTTCAGGATGTGGTGGCATGGTTTTTCCCTGCTACTTGATTGTTGCATTCTCGACTGGATGTGGTGGTGTGGGCTGGTCTTCTTTAAGGAATTCTTGGTAGGATGGTTGCTTGCTTACGTATTCTCAATAGGATGTGGAAGTGGTGACATGGGCTGTCCTTGCTGCTTGCTTACAGTATTCTCAGTAGGATGTGGTGACATGGGCTGTCCTTGCTGCTTGCTTACAGTATTCTTAATAGGATGTGGATGTGGTGGCATGGGCTATCTCTGTTGCTTGCTTACAGTATTCCTGGTAAGAAGTGATGGTATGGCCAGCCCTGGAGGTTTGCTTATGTTATGTTATGTTATGTTATGTTAAAATGCGTTTATATAGCGCACGGCTACTCTAAAAGAGTGTCCCGGCGCTTTCCACAACAGCTACAGTGTAGAACATAACATAAAGAACAGATCCCAAAAGCAGGAAAAAAGAAAATCCACCTAAACAGAAAGATTAAAAAGCCAAGTTTTCAGGTTCCTTCTAAATTGAAGCAAATTGGAAGAGCTGCGAAGTACCAGTGGGAGCGAGTTCCATAACTGGGAGGCCTTGAGGCTAAAAGAACGCCCCCCGGTACGGGCCTTCCTCACCCGTGGGACCACAACAGTAAAAAGGGATTCAGAGCGTAGAGAGCGGGCAGGACGATAAAAAACCAGTCTCTTCTGCAGATATCCCGCACCTGAGCCAAACAGAGCTTTGTGCACCAGCGTCAGGGCTTTAAACATAATCCGTTTACGGATCGGCAACCAATGCAACGTCTGCAGCAGCCCAGAAGCCCGTGTTCGTCTATGCAGACCAAAGATCGCACGGGCTGCGGAGTTCTGTGCCACCTGCAGGCGCTGGACCAGATAGTCCGGTAGGCCTAGAAAGAGAGCATTGGCATAATCGAGCCTAGATCCGATTAGCGCCTGCACTGTAATCCGTCTGTGCTCCGCAGATAGTAAAGGGAGAAACTTGCGGAGCATTTTCAGAATACCGAAACAGGTGCCGGACAGGCCGAGAACATGCGCTCTCAGAGAAAGCTTGTTGTCAAGCCTAACACCGAGGTTCTTGGCAACCAGGGAGGACTGCACCGGAGGGCACATAGCGGCCGGCCACCACTGCCGCCATTCGGGATCGATGGCACAGCCGAAGAATAAAACCTCCGACTTGCTGGAGTTGGCCTTCAGGCTATTACGCTGGAACCAGCCAAAGACCATATCCAGACAGTCCCGAATTCTCTCCCCATCAAATGGCTGATCTTTGCCACATGTGAAGAGGAGCTGCGTGTCATCGGCGTAGGACACGATCTGGGCTCCGTAAGCCTCCACCGCAGCCGCCAGCGGGGACATAAAGATGTTGAACAATGTCGGGCTCAACACAGATCCCTGTGGAACCCCGACTCCCAATGGCGGCATCTCGGCGGAGCTCTGGGACACCCAGACCGTCTGACGGCGGCCTTCCAGAAAAGATGTAAACCATCTGAACACCGTCCCCCTTAGGCCGATGTCATAAAGCCTGGCGAGAAGCGACTCATGGGGGACGGTGTCGAAGGCCGCCGACAGGTCCAACATGACTAACATGGCCTTGCCACCCACATCCAAGGTCTCCCTGATGATCTCCGAGACCTCCACCAACGCTGTTTCCGTACTGAAATTCGGACGGAAACCGGATTGGGATGGATGGAGCAAATTGTTGGATTCAAGAAAGCTCGACAAGACGCCATGGACATGTTTCTCCGTGATCTTAGCCAAAGCCGGGAGAAGTGAAATTGGCCTGTAATTGGCCAACACCTCGGCATCAAGACCAGGCTTTTTCAGGAGGGGGATCACAATCGCCCTTTTCCAGGTGCGTGGAACAATCCCCTCCCGCAAGGAGGCATTGAGGATCGGGTTGACCAAAGGATCCACCACTGCCGCCATCCCCGCCAAAAATTTGGCGGGGCAGGGGTCCAGTGGTGAGCCAGATTTAAGGCTGGCCAGCAGCGTCCGAGACATGTCACTGGAGACAGATGGAAAGTCAGCCAGTACTGCCGTGGACACGGGCGATGTTCCAAGTCCTGCCCCAAGGCCGCAACCATCCTCCATTGAGCTCTCCGAGAAGGAGGCCTGAATTGCCTTAATCTTGTTGGTGAAGAAAGTGGCCAGATCACACGCCCACGCCTCAGGTGACGCAGGCGGGGGTGAATAAGAGGTCGGGGACGTGAACTCCTTCACTATCGTGAAGATCTCCTTGCAGGAGTTCGCCAACGCCTCAATCCTCCTAGCAAGGTAGTCCCGCTTGGCGCCAAAAATAGCCCGGTGGTAGGCCTTCACCACAGACCTGTAGGCGAGTTTAGCCTCCCCATCATATTGAAGGCGCCAAGCCCGCTCAGCAACCTTACACTGGTATCCCCATTAGGATTTGGTGGCTTGCGCTATCTTTGCTGCCTACTTAGGGTATTCCTGATAGGTTGTGGTGCCATGGGCTCTCTTCACTATTTGCAAAGGGTATTCCTGGTAGTATGTGGTGCCCGACTAGTCTTTGTTGCTTGCTCATTGTTTTCCCCATAGGCTGTGGTGCCACAGGCTGGCTTCGCCGCTTGTTTATAGTGTTCCTAATAGATTGTGGTGTCATGGACTCCCACAGCTACTTCTTAGAATCTTGTTTTGGTTGGAATGAACCCTCTTTTTAAATGAGGACAATAATATAAATAAGTGCAACAAAATTGAAACCGCTGTGTTGGCATAACAAGTCAGTCAGGTATTGCCAAGGTAAACACACGGTGTACAAAATACTCACGTGAACAGCGATGAGCTCCTAGAATGTAAGCATGTTCACAGTAGAATAAATAGAGGAATGGGAAGAGGTGGAAACATACATAATAGAAAATCAAAAAAACAACACTTGCTTACATTTTTCAATAGAATTACATTTTTTCTTTACTTCGTGTTTCTACTGTATACCACTCACCCTATAGTATTACCTTACTTTGCACACAATAAATGAAATTAGGGATTGAGTTTAGAGCATATAGAAGCTAAGTACAACTTAGACTGGATTGGACTGATACTGGGGCAGCTGGAAAGGTTTTTTCGTGAACAGTTTGAGAGAAGCTAACATTCGAAAACCAGGTTACGCGGCTATGAAGAAACTTCAGAATAGATACGTCTTAAAATGGCGACCACCTGATGTTAGTAGCTTGAAAAGAAGGGTCTGTGAATGGTGAGTGCTATTTTGAGAGTGGGAATGAATGGCATTGAGGACTGAGGTCTAGACGAGTTGGATTATCTAGTGGTGGAGTTTATCACATCAGGAATGAGTTAGATGAAAGCTGGTACTGTAGATTGTGGTTTTGATTTGTTAGTCCAAAATAATGGGCGTTTATTAATCCAGTATTGATATACAGTTTGGGAGGCAGGTATCTGGCTGGCGTAGTTTCAGTTGCTTTATTAAATATTTAAAATGGCATATTTTTAGTATAGCAATTTATAAAGAGTTAATCGATTTTACGTGCTGTAGTAACATGAGGATTAATTTTACCTAACTCGGAGGTAATACATGTAGAGGCGTCTGGAGGATAAAATGGGAAGTCGGCCTGACCTCGAACCTGTGTATTACGGATGTCTGGAGCTGGTGCTGAAGCCACTGAGCTGCTTTGCGAGATAATGGTTTTAAAATTGGGGACAACAAACGGTTTGATTTTACTCAGAAACTAAATAGTAACTACCCGGGTCTGGATTGGGTAATTTCGTTACTGCACTATCTATATTGAGAGGGACATATAGGCAAACTACACAACACTATTGCTGTCCTGACAGAGTTTTAAAAAAAATCTGTTTATTAGGCAATATTCAGAAATTTTTTCGGAACAGGAGAAATACAAAATAGCACATCAATGGCATGTTGTTCACCTGTCGATAAACAATGGCAGCTGTAAAATAAACAACATCAAACATAACTCGGTAGAGTCTATATGTCAATGTAGTGTCATCAATGATACAAGACGAGGAAAGCAGTACCAAACTCCCCACCAATCTCATCATCCTCCCAGAAGTGTTCTGTAGGTCGGTAGCTCTGCTCAGAACAAGTAGTCTTTGTGCGACCCCGCCCCATCTCACCCCACTCACAATCCGCAAAGTTGGCCACTAACCTTTCTTCTACAAGTGTCTCATTCACTGTAACCCAGAAGCCAATGTCAACAAGCTCGCACTCCCCACATTGTGTCTCTGTGCATCAGGGAACTGTGCTCCCTGCGACTGTGTGGTCTGTGTATTCACCCTAACCCGATCACCATACATACTCTCCAGTAATATGGGCCAAGTCCCACTGTAATTTTTCATCCCTGCAGCTAAATTCCATATGGACCTCCTCCGCAATCACCGATTCCTCTACATCTCTATGCCACACTATGACATAGGGGGCTCTAGAACCCATCCACCCAATGGCTATTCTCCTCTTGTCCAACACCAGGGCCAATTGAAGGAATATTCAGTGTATCTTCCTTCGCCTTGGCTATTTGATAATGCCAAGCAGGCACATTTGGGGTGTCTCCTCTAACACGCTCATTGTTACTTACTTTAGCTTTGTCGCCACACACTGGCAATACTCCTGGTCCTACGACATATGCATAAAACTGGCATCCTCATTCCCACACCGACTACAAGTCCCCCCCTTACCTGCATACATCTTGCTAAGTTTAATAGGCATAAGGTATGTGCAGTGCAGAAAGTTAAAGTGGATCAACTTAAATCTATCATTGCAAGAAACTGCCTTTACCAGTATGCATGTCGAGTTCCAGTCGGAGTCAGGGAGAGGCTCAGGCAGATCCTCCCACCATGCCCACCGTGCCACCAGCTCCATCCAAGCTCTATCTGCTTTGATTTTGTACAGATGTGTTACCAAGTGTCTAGCCGACGTGACAGTATCTAATGCAGTGTGTCCAGGGCCGGTCCTAGGATCTGCGAGGCCCTGGCCTAAAAGGGAACCTGCGAGGCCCCCTCTAATTTAGATAAGTGGCCCCCTGCAAGGAGACCATTCAGAGACACTGTGGGGGGCCCATTGTCCAGCATTTTTGAGCCTCCACTGTTTTAACTTTTACTCCACAAGCATTTCTCACACCTTCAGTCCGATAGGTGTGAGAATTGATTGTGGTCTAAAAGTTAAAACTGTGGGGGCGCCAAAATGCTGGACAATGGCCCCCGACAGTGTCTGTGAATGGTCTCCTTGCAATTGAGGGAGTGTCTCCCTCCCCTATGCCTCCATACACACACCATCCCTGAGAGGCCCGGGGAGGGGGGCCCCCTCCAATGGACCTTAATTGCAGGCGACACCTTTTTTTGAAATAGATCCCCAGGGAAACAACAGGACACATCACCAGTGCGTGGCCCCATGCTGGTGGGCTGAGTGCGAGGCCCTGTGCAGCCGCCCACGCTGCCCATGCCTAGCGCCGGCCCTGAGTGTGTCCGTCACCTGAGGAATGCTCGGAAATTCAGTCCAAATCTGTTGTGCTGTGTGCTCCAACTTATCGTAGTGCAGGAATTCTCCCCACCCCCACGCCCCACAGCAAACACCTCGTCTGCCTCTGCAAAGGTAATAAGCATCTCCCCTGGGTATAAATCTCCCATTGTTTCACAGACCCCTTTTCACCAAATCATCACTGACATAGCTTCTGCTATGCGTTTAAACGAGAGTAGTGTCCATATACCTAGCTCTCTAGTAGAGGGCGGTCGCTTACACACTCTTGCAACCACCTGCTCCCAGATCTCTACTACTTTACTGATCAGATACGGGGTGCCAGGCGGCACTCGAGATCCATGCATAAGCAGTTCCAACAGGGAGTAACCATCATAGGTGTAGCGAAGCAGTCTTCTCTCTCAGTTATCAGGTGCTAATTGACCAGAATGTTGTAGTTTTGAAGCGTAATAATAGGGCTCAAAGTCCAGTAGGCCCATGCCACCTCCCAGCATGTCACACTTGAGGTGGGGGAGTGCCATACAACTCCTGCTGCCAGCCCATACAAGATAGATCAGTTCAGAAAAAGGGTAACCCTGTGTCCCTCAGAACCTGGATATTTGCGGTTTAAATGAAAAGCGGTTCTGTTGGGTCGGACCAATTACTTTTGGGAACACTCATTAATGAGAACACAAACTCTCTGATACAAGTCCAACACTTTGAGAAATAAATGCTCAAAAGCTTGAAGTCATGTAATCAATCAATTGTATTAAAAGGTTTTCAAACATTTGGTATCTGAATTGTAATCATTCTTAGATAACATTCAATGCTTGTAGTGACTGTCAAATATAAAGTGACTTTCAGTGAAGGGTGCTCAGTAAATGACGAAATATAAAGTGCAATTTATGTACAGGTATATACAGATATCTTCATTGGCCATATAGCGTTTTTAAACCAAGGATTCCTAGAGTTCCTATCCGGATCCTGGTCTTTCTGGGCCTATGATGTTCGTCGACGTTTCGACCCTGATGCGCCCCGATTGGTGGTCGCGGCGGGTCTTTATCAAGACAGAAGGAGGACAGTCTAGAAATTAACAAAGATTAGGGGTCAGACCGGGCAACCTCAGCCTGAGACCGATGTGGCACAAATGCCAATCAACTCTTGTGGGGAAAGATTTCTTTTCAAGACAAACGGAGGTGCTTAGTTCCTCTCAGCGCCTGCACGAGAGGAACTAAGCACCTCCGTTTGTCTTGAAAAGAAATCTTTCTCCACAAGAGTTGATTGGCATTTGTGCCACATCAGTCTCAGGCTGAGGTTGCCCGGTCTGACCCCTAATCTTTGTTAATTTCTAGACTGTCCTCCTTCTGTCTTGATAAAGACCCGCCGCGACCACCAATCGGGGCGCATCAGGGACGAAACGTCGATGAACATCATAGGCCCAGAAAGACCAGGATCCGGATAGGAACTCTAGGAATCCTTGGTTTAAAAATGCTATCTGGCCAATGAAGATATCTGTATATACTTGTACATAAATTGCACTGTATATTTCGTCATTTACTGAGCACCCTTCACTGAAAGTCACTTTATATTTGACAGTCACTACAAGCATTGAATGTTATCTAAGAATGATTACAATTCAGATACCAAATGTTTGAAAACCTTTTAATACAAGTGATTGATTACATGACTTAAAGCTTTTGAGCATTTATTTCTCAAATTGTTGGACTTGTATCAGAGAGTTTGTGTTCTCATTAATGAGCAATCCCAAAAGTAATTGGTCCGACCCAACATACAAGATAGATCAGCAAGCTGTCAAGCTTCTTAAACAGGGTACATGGGAGCATATAGAAGACGTTCTGTATGACATACAAGAACCAAGGGGAGGAACACCATATTCGCAACAGCCACCATCACCACCATGGAGAGCGACAAAGTGTTCCAGAAACGGTCTGAGTTAGTCAGTCCACTCACTAATGGTTCTATGCAACACTGCTGCTGGACAGCCATGATGTGGCTCACCATGACGCCAAGGTATCGGAAGGCATCTGTCTCTGAGCTCAGCCCCTATGGTGCCAAGTCTGTGTACGGAATCCTTACCAGTGTCCCCAGAGGAAACAACAGAGACTTACTCATATTAATATGAAGTCCTGCTACTGTCCCAAACGCCTCTAAATATGTCAGGTAGAACAGAACATCGTCCACATAAGGCGAGATGAGGTGTGTCACATCCCCCACTTTAATACCTCCATCACTCATATCAGTACAGAGTAATGCTGCTAGCAGGTCCAGCACCAAGGCGAAGAGTAGTGGAGAGAGTGGGCATCCCTGCCAAGTGCCTCTTCGCACATCCAACGCATCAGACATCAGACCTCCACTGTTCACCTTTGCTTTTGGTTTGGGGTATAATATTTTCACATATTGACGAAAGCAGGGCCAAAGCCCACCTACTGCTGTCTCGACACAGTTAATACCGACACTAATAATACACCTGCTACTAGCTCAGAGAATACTACACACTCTTCCGAAAAACAAAGTCATGCCACCACCAAAACACAATGTAAAGACTGCATACTAATAACTGCTCGATAACTCTAAAAACAAGCACCACATCTATGACCTACTCACTGACACACAACCTGACTTACTCTTCATAACTGAATAATGGTTGGGAGATGACATGTCTTACGTGTTGCCTCAAGCTGTCCCTCCAGGCTATCAAACTGTCATGCAAAATTGCACAGTTAAAAGAGTAGGCGGACTAGCTGTTATATTCAAAGAAACAATAAATCTCACCAAAGCTGATGATGTTACCATACAAGGTTGCGAGGCCCTCATCACAAGATGCAACCCTACACCAACTTCCTCCTTCTTTACAGACCACCAACTAGTAATGCAGCATTCCCTGACACATTTCTAGACACCGTTTCAAACCTTACGCTACACAACAACCTATGCATATTTGGTGACCTAGCAATATGGCCAGTCTAAGAAATATCATCACTGGTCTAGACACACTAAACTACATCAGATTGTCCACAAACCCACACACATCGCTGGACTCATCCTAGATGTCATTTCTGTAAATCAATAACTAGTTACCTTTCAAAGCATTACTCCTGTCACATGGTCAGGTCACCCTCTGGTAGCTTTCCAACACAAAACACCACAAATCACCGCACCTCAGGCCACCTTACAAGCAACCACATATTGACTGTAGATCAAACTCAATGTTGAATATTTATAAACACAACTAATATCCAACGCAGAGCTAGAGGCAATAAATTCCATTCAACAACTCTATCAGTGAGTCCAGGAAGCTTTTGATATCCTTATACCACTACAAACAACAAAGCAAGACAAAAGAAAACAAGCACCTTTGATGAATACAAAACTAAAAAAGATAAAACAACAAATTGCAAAGCTGAAATGCACCTGCCTCAAAACAAATAACAATCAAGACAAATTTCACCTACACAAACTTAACAAAACATACAAGTCATCAATCAAAAAAGCTAAAAAGGTACTATTTGAATAGAATTCAAAATGGTAAAAAAGCAAATAAAGAATTTAATACATTTCTCACTGATTTCCATAAACCGAAATGCACAGAAGGAACTCATCCTATTCCTCAAGAATTTACTGACAAACTGGCTAATCATTACACAACCAAAGGGAAAACCACCAGCACCAACCATGTCCAACCCTCCCCTCCAAAAGTAGGCTAACTAAGCTTCTAATTCCTTCAAACAACTATCAGAAAATGAATTCATAGATCTTGACAATGCAAGCAGGCCAGTCGGCTGCCCTTCTGACCCTTGTCCACCACAAATCTTCAAGAAATCATCTCTGCTGCCAAACCAGTCAGACCAATCATCAATAATTCTTTAACTAGAAGAGTCTTTTCAAAAGACTTTAAAAAAAGCCTACATACGCCCATTATTAATGTCAGTCAGTCAGTCAAAATACTTTATTGCGATAACTTAATATCATACAAAGACAACGGCAACATACATATTTATATAAACAAAAATGCACAAATTACACATTGAAAACAATTAATATACAAGATAAAAGTCATCCTAGACCATAATACAGTTCATATCAAGTATGAAGTATAAAGTGCAAAGTGCTAATGTGCAAAAGCTTAAGAAAGGAATTTACGAATAAAATCCCCAGCAAAATGATTGTTGGCAACACCGATGTCCCTGTTACAATGTTTTTTTTTTTTAACTATAGTCCCAATATAATTATGGTTAACCTAGTTAAAGTACGCAATCCGTGCTACAAAGGGAGGTCAACATATTCTTCACTCTAATATTCCTGCTCCTAATAGCTCTCACCAGGAAACTAGCCACATGAAACATGACCCTGGGAGTCTGTAACAGTTGTAAAAAAATTAGAGCAGGCTTAACTAGGATAAACCCAGCTTCCTTGAGTATAGGCACAAGGAACATTCTCCAAGCTTCAATGTAATGGCTACAAAACATTACAAAATGCATAGTGTTTTGTTCAGAGAAATGATCGCAAGAACATGGTGGCGCCTTTTCTGGGGTACTCCATACAGGATAAAAACCAAGATTAAAATGTATCAAATTAAGACGAAAACGGGTTAAAATAAACCTGTGGTACGGATGGGTCACAATATTCAAATAACTTTCTGGGCCATTGGGTATGGACAATATTAAACTAGCCCTGACACAGGGTTTTTTCAATTCAGATTCTTCCCTCTCCAGGGATAGGAGCTCCTTCATTGCATGTTTTATATACACAATGTCTTTAGTTGTTATTGAATCAGTTACAGTATAAAGCTCAGGCCTTCCCAACCTCAAAAAAGTTTCCTTAACATAAGTCAACCACCTAATATTTTTAGCTTTGTCCAATGACAAGCAGTCTCTCAAAATAATATGGTTTAGGGGAATTTCTTTATTAAGCCACAACCTCAACCAAGCAACTAAGGGTGCTATTTTAATCAAGTCTGTGAGGTAGCTTACCCCCAATTCCAAATGGACGGTGTAAGACGGGGTTGACTGTGGGACGCCGAGAACAGATCTAAAAAATTGGTTTTCTGTTATCTGTAAGGATTCCACACCCCTGTATCCCCATAGTGAGCCACCATATGATGCCACTGAGATACATTTGGCCTTATAGATTTTGATGATAGCTGCAATTGGCCTACCCCCAAGTTTTTTAGAGAACCCTAAGAGGGCTGCAGATGTCCTAGCCAACATAGTTACTCTATTATTAACATGGGGGCCCCAGTTACCCTTCTCGTCAAAGGTGATTCCTAAGTAGGGAAAGGATGTTACGCGAACAAGCTTTTCTTGTCCACAAAGAAAGATTTTGTGAAAAGGTCTCCTAGCAGCCTTGCCCATAAGCATGACCTGAGATTTTTTAGCATTTATTTTCAGGTCAAGTGAACCCATAAAAGAATTAAAAGCATCCAGGAGTCGTTGAAGCCCCACCCCGGTGCGTGCCAGAAGAACCGCGTCATCCGCGTAAAGGAGAACAGGAACCCCCTGTTCCCCCGCACGCGGAATGTCGCGGGTCACGCCCCTAAGAGCAGGCTCCAAGGCGTTCACATATAATGTGAACAACAGGGGTGCCAATATGCACCCCTGTCTGACTCCTTTTTCAGAAGCAAAAACATCGGTACACCTTCCACTCGTGGAAACTCTAATTTTTGCAGTAAGGCCAGAATGGAGGTCAGCCAATAAATTAACTATAGTCCTGTCCAGGCCCATTTCGAGTAATTTTGACCATAGCTTTGATCTGTTAACCAAATCAAAGGCAGAGGAGAGGTCCATGTAACCAAGGTACATGGACCCCTCCTTACCCCTGGTATATTTTTCGATCAGCAAGTGGAGATTAAGGCATTGATCCAGGGTGCTTCTTTTAGGTCTAAAACCATATTGCACATTCGTCAAAATGCTATTCTCTGTAACCCACTCATTCAGTTTAACTAATAAAACTCTCCCTAATATCTTGACTGAAGAATCAATCAATGAAATCGGTCTGTAACATGCAGGATCCTGCCTATTCCCCTTTTTAAAAACGGGGATGATTATAGATGTTTTCCATGTTTCGGGAATGTTATCATGGTTTATGGCGTTAAAGACCCTGCAAAGTAATTTTGACCAAAAATTAGGGAAGCATTTAAAGGCGTCAGCAGGAACACCGTCAGGTCCTGGCGCCTTTTTCTTCAGGGTACAGTCTATGGCATGTAATACTTCCTTTACTTCAATGTGCAGTTGGTTCCTTTTGATGTTAACATCAGTCTCCTGCACCCAGGAATTTTCATTTATATGGCCTGAGTAAATGTCACTAAAATGTTTAATCCAACCTCCATCAGAGATGTTAGTTTCAAGGGGGCAATTTTCCTCCCCTGTAAATAGAGGTTGATTGACAATCTTCCAAAATTCTCCGCTATTTTTTAGTATTGCTGGATCTAAAAGTTGCATCCAGGCTTCGTCTTTAATCTGTTTTTTCCTGTCTGCAATGGCCTTTTTGTACTGTGCTCTTCTAGTCGCGATAAGTTCACGATTCTTCGGAACAATTTTTAAAGCATTGAGCAATGCAGAATGGGTTTTTGAACAATTACGATCAAACCATCTTTTAATAGGCATCAACTTTGGTTTGGATGACACGGAAAGCCTACAGTTTATCTTACTGCATATGCTACCAAATGCTAATATCACTTCCCTATCGTTGGACCCACTGGACAGACACACACCGACCTCGTCCTCAGCCTCGGAAAGTACCTCTTGTACGAAGGGTTCCGGAATTATGCTCTCCCATTTCAGTCTGCGTCCCTGGTCCTTAACTTTAAGCGTTAATTTGTTGTCACTATTACAAGGACCATAATTCCGCCCTATAAGGTTAGAGGTTACTATGTCCAGGGAGACAGGATTATGGTCACTGAAAGCAGAAACCACAGTTTTATACATTAAAACCTTAACTAAAAAACATGCTGAGAAAAAAATGTAATCAATGATAGAGCCATTGTCTGATCCCTTAAAGGTAGAAACCCTTTCCCCCCCCTCCCCACAACTGGATTCATATAAGTTCCATCTTGCTAGGAAGTTCTCTAAACAGCCCCCCCTGTTTGTTATGTTCAAGATGGACAGGTGCACAATTAGGAGGGGATTCTGAGTCATCGCAAACACACATTAGTGAACAAGGGTGTATATTGAAATCACCCAAAAATATAATCTCAAAAGAGTTAACATCTTCACTATAGACTGACAGAAAGTGATCCAATTTATCTAGGCTATACGATGTACAGTCTGATGCATTGGAATTATAAAAATTTATAAATAGAATGTTGGGAGATTCTGCTGAAGAAAGTTCAACAATTAAGCATTGCTCTAGACCGGAGTCACATTTCTTGAGGCTACCTTTAATGTCTAGTTTAAAGAGGCTTAACAATCCTCCCTTAGCTCTTCCCGCTGCGCTAGACACTGCGGGAATACAAAAGTAACTATAGCCATCTAAAGAAAAACTATTATTTGTGTCCCAGGTTTCCTGCAGTGCTATAATGTCGAACTTAATCATAAAATCTATCCATGCCACATTGCCTGCTTTAGATCTAATACCCGCAATATTCCAAGTAAGTATACTAAGGACTGACCCGTTGTTCTCTACTCGACTTATATGTTCAGGCGAGGTATGTTCAAGGAGAAGTCAGTCGTTTTGGTCCAAGGAGGTTAGAGGAGCAGATCGGTTGGACAACATAAGAGGTTGCGCAAAGGGATTCTGATTAACTAAATGAGCTGGATGAGTAACAATGTTTTGATGTTGATCAGGGCCCCATCTTTTATTTGATTCCCAATTATTATCCCATCCAAACGCTGGAGTCTTAGGGTAGGTGACATTCTGCTGCTCTCCATAAAATAATTTTAAAGTTAGAGGGACAACAGAACCCTGCCTGCGTTGGGGTGGGAGTAAATTAGTGAGGATGTTTGGCAAAACACCAGTGTGTGAGAAACTTACTGCCACACAATCCCCTTTAAATTTTTTGGGGCGATTTCCTAACCAGGGAACCCTTTTAGCTGACTTGATTTCTTGGGCCAGCTGTTGGCCCCCCCCTGGGGCTAGCCTCATGTTATTAGTAAGCCATTGTAACGCCTTATTAGACAAAGAGGTGGAAGATTCTACTGTGCCAGCTTCTAGGGGTGGAACATTAGCTAATACCAGGACCACCGGTGAGGCTTCAACTATGAATTGTAGGGGGTCAGTAAGCTGAGCTTGTGCAGGGGGAATCTCAACTGTTAGAGGACTATCCCCTCTACCTTTTGTTTCGTTGGCTGTCAAGGCCGGTATCTGGATTGGGGGATTGTTAGGCAATAAATTATCTGAGTCCTCACCCTCCAAATCATCGTGCTCTCCAATGTTAATGTCCAAGTTAGCTACCAATGTTGTAACATTGTCAACACCCTCTCTTATTTTGTTCAGCTGGCCACCTAACTTTTTAACCTCAGATTGTAATTTGTCTATTTTGGTAATTAAAGGTTTAACGAAGCCTTTCATTTTACTTTCAATTAGCTCAGCAATTCTGACAAACAACTCATCATCAATTGTTACATTAGATTTAGCTCTTCCCTCTCCGTTTTCCTTCGGATTAGCCTTTGGGGTATTTACCCTCTTCCTTCTTAAACCTGACCTAAGACCTCCCCGTTTTGGCGGATTTTTAGCCTTAGAAGGATCTGACCGAGAAGCTTGATCCAAAATAGATTGATCATCTTCTGAGGGATCAACATGTATGTCCTGGTCCAAATCACTAAGTATATTGGTCACAGAATCCATGATAAGTATCTCTGATCCAGACAGAGTGTTTTCAGTCAAAGAACCAATATCTTGATTAATAGAGCAGTTAGGACGAGCTTCAGAAAGAGTCTGTATAGATACAGCATCATCCGGTGGAGGATGTAAAGTAGGAGTCAAACAATGTAGGTCAGGTGATTGGCTCAGCCCCAAGGATTCTCTCCTCTGTGAGTTAATTTTTTTAACAGTTTGAACCATATAGTTTTCCATCGTGTTTACTACAGGAGCAGTACCTTTCTTTGGCATCCTGTCAGTACAACCAGGAACTAAATCCTCAGACTCACTAATCTGTATAAAATATAAATACCAATGTCTTATTTCAAAAGTTGGCAGTCTCTTGAACTTCAAACAGGGTTTCTAGCCCTGTCCCTGTCGCCTCCTGCCGCTGAGGGCCACAGAGGGCCCGCCCTTTGCCCGGGCTTAGCCCCGCGCTTGGTCCCGCTCGCGTCCCGCTTCGCGGAGGGGGCGGTGTTGTTCTGAGCGCCTCCGGGCGCCTTCTTGCGCGTCACTGGTGCGCGCGCCCGCTCAGGCTCCTGGGTGTTGGAGTCACCCCGCTCTGCTTTCCGCATAGGTGTTGGATTGCGGCGGCAAAGGGGACTCAGCTCCTGCTTCCGCTGGCGTCGCTGGGCCGCTGGCAGACTCGCTCTCTGCCTCCTGAATAGCGGCGTTTCCCTCTCAGGTACGTGGTGCCTTTCTGATGTGAATCCCGAGGTGCTCCGGCGGCGCCGCTGTTTTGAGCGCCTCCGGGCGCCTTCTTGCGCGTCACTGGTGCGCGCGCCCGCTCAGGCTCCTGGGTGTTGGAGTCCCCCCGCTCTGCTTTCCGCGTAGGTGTTGGATTGCGGCGGCAAAGGGGACTCAGCTCCTGCTTCCGCTGGCGTCGCTGGCCCGCTGGCAGACTCGCTCTCTGCCTCCTGACTAGCGGCGTTTCCCTCTCAGGTACGTGGTGCCTTTCTGATGTGAATCCCCATTATTAATGAAAACAAACCTCGGCCCACATGAGCCCGACAATTACAGACCAATTACAAATCAGTGGCGTAGCAAGGGTGGCAGTTTGCCCTAGGAGGCATGAGTCACGGGGCAGCAAAATGCAGGAATTGGCAGCACCCCCACCCCACTCTTACCTGCTGGTGTCACAGGCGGCAAACCCAGGAATCCCCAGCAACCTGCTCTTACCTGCGGCCGTTGCGGGGACCACCATGGGCGGCTAAAGTTCTAGCTATGCGACTGTTACAAATCGAATTTTCGTAGGCAAAGAGATAAAAACAGTAGCACATTCACCCAGATGTCACAATTCATTGAAAACAACTTCACACGTAACGACTTTCAAACAGGATTCTGTCCAGAAAGAGGCATAGAATCTGCTTTCAACGCCAGCTGGGATGACCTTAAAAACACAGAAGACTGGAACGGGGTTCCTGCACTCCTACTCTTGGACCTTTCAGCTGCCTTCAACACAGTTGCTCATAATACGCTAATTCATTAACTCTACGTTATAGAAGATATTTGAATATATGCCTATGGATCTGTTACAGTGTGTAAATATGATCATAACAATTGTATCGGTATATTCTTCAATAATAAAATATTGGGAAAATATAAAATAAACCTAAATAAATTAAAAAAACAAAAAAAAGAATTATATAAAATAATTAGCTTTATGTACCGCAACACTTGAAAGTCGTAGCTTCTAACTTTTTATCCATTCATGTACATATGAGACTTTATATAGCACAACTTTATATCTCTTTAATATTTTCCATATACATGTATACATTTCTGTGTAGTTATTTATTTATATATTTGTTACTCTACTCCTATTGTAGAATAAATAAATGGGACCCTCCCACCAAAATACCCTTCAACTCTTCTGTGATTCTCTACTCTATGTCTCATCTGATACCTCTTTCATTATATCCCTTAACTCCACTCTCTTACTTATCTCAAACCTCTTTGTACCACTATGATCTCCATAATAACACTTCTAGACTCTTCCCTCCTTTATCCCTCCTTTGACTCATCCAAAACCAAATTTTACTACTATGATTCCCAAAATAACCCTTTTTAGACTCTTCCTTCCTCTATCCCTCCTTGGACTCATTCCAGAACTCATTTTAGTACCATGATCACCCTAATAACCCTTTCTAAACTCTTCCCTCCTTGATCCATCCTTTGACTCATCCCAAACCTCTTTTTACTATTATGATCTAACAAATAACACTTTTTAGATTCTTCCTTCCTCTTTTCCTCCTTTATTCTATTCAATCCTGCTAAGAGACTCACATATCTACCGCTCAAATTAACAAGTTTGATTTCCCTATACTAATCCCACATTAATCCACTTTGGGTTCCAGAGTAGCGTTCTACTCACCAAAAAGCACTTTGACGCCTAGCCAGGGGTAGTAAGCACTATATAAATACAATTACACCTACAAGTACAATAGAGTGGAGTAGCATAGAGTAGAGTGCAGTGGCATAGAGTAGAGTGGCGTAGAATAGAGTGGCAAAGAGTGGCATAGATCGAAGTGGAGTGGCGTAGATTGGCATGGCGTAGAGTGGTGTTGTGCAGAGTGGAGTGGCGTAGAGTCGAGTGGTGTAGAGTAATGTAGAGTGATGTAGACTAGAGTGGAGTGTCAAAGAGTAGAGTGGCGTAGAGTGTTCCGGAGCGGCATAGAGTGTGGCGGAGTGGCATTGTGTGTAGTGGAGCGGAGTGGCATAGAGTATAGTCCACTAGAGTGGAGTGGGGTAGCGTGGAGTAAAGTGGAGGAACATGGAATGGTGTGGAGTAGTGTAGATTAGAGTGACCTGGAGTGGCGCAGATTAGAGTGGCATGGCAATAAGTGACGTAGAGCGGAGTGGCATAGAATGGCAGCATGAAGAGTGGCGTAGAGTAATGTGACTTAGTGAGGAGCAACATAGAGAGGGGTGGCATAGAGTGGAGTGTCGTAGAGTGGAGCTGCGTGCAGTGGCGTAGAGTGTGGTGGCATAGAGTGGAATGTGTAGAAAGGTGTAGAGTAGAGTGGATGGGCATACAGTAGAGTGGCATAGAGTAGAGTGGTGTGGCATTGAATGGCATAGAGAGTGGTGGAATAGAGTGGTGTGTAGTAGAGTAGAGTGGCATGGAGTAGAGTGTGTAGAATCGTATAGAGTAGAGTGGAATGGGGTAGAGTAGAATGGCATAGAGTAGAGTGGCATATAATGACTTGGGGTAGAGAAGCATAGAGCAGAGTCGAGTAGAGTAGAGTAGATTGGAGTAGAGTGGTTTGGAGCACAGTGACGTAGAGTGGAGTGGCATAGTGTGGCAAGGCATAGAGTGGGAGGCTTAGGTTAGAGTGCTGTAGAGTGCCATTGAGTGGCATGGTGTGGAGTGGAATGGCATAGAGTAAAGTGGAATAGAGTAGAGTAGCATAGAGTAGAGTGGCATAGAGTGGAGTGGAGCAGAGTGACATGGAATAGAGTATATTGAGTAGAGTGGAGTGGCATAGAGTAGTGTAGATTACAGTGGTATGGCGTAGAGGGAAGTGGCATAGAGGATAGTGGTGTAGAGTAGAGTGGCATGTCATAGAGTGACATAGAGTAGAGTGGCATGGCTTAGAATGGTGTAAAGCAGAGTGGCATAGAGTGTAGTTTAGTAGAGTGAAGTGGCGCAGAGTGGAGTGGTGTAGAGTAGAGTGGAGTGGCATTAAATGGCAAAGAGTGGCAGAGAGTGGCATGGAATAGAGTGGTATAGAGTGGAGTGGAGTGGCATAGAGTAGATTGTGTAGAGTAGAGTGGAATGGCATAGAGTAGAGTGGGGTAGAGTGGCATGGGGTAGAGCGGCGTGGAGTACAGTGGAGTGGCATAGAGTACATTGTGTAGAGTAGAGTGGAATGGCATAGAGTAGAGTGAGGTGGAGTGGCATGGGGTTTAGTGGCGTGGAGTAGAGTGACATGGGGTAGAGTAGATTGGAGTAGAGTGGATTGGAGTAGAGTGGATTGGAGCAGAGTGGTGTAGAGTGGAGTGGCATGGAGTGGCAAGGCACAGAGTACAGAAGCATAGGTAGAGTGCCAAAGAGTGTGCCAAAGAGTGGCACTGTGTGGACTAGAGTGGGATAGAGTAGAGTAGAGTGGCATAGAGTAGAGTGGCTTAGAGTGATGTATAGTGGAGTAGTGTGGTGCCTAGTGGAGTAGAGTGCTAAAGAGTGGAACAGAGTGGAGTGGGGTGGAGTGGTGTAGAGTGGGAAGGAGTGGAGCAGAATGGCATGGAATAGATAGGAGTGGCGTAGAATAGAGTGATGTAGAGTGGCCTATAGTGGAATGGCATAGAGTAGAGAGGCTTAAAGGACCCCAGAGTTGCATAGATTGGTGCTGTGTGGCGTAGAGTAGAGTGCAGTGACTTAGATTAGAGCAGCGTAGATTACAGTGGCACAGAGTGGGGTGCAGAGGTGGAGAGTGTAGAGTGGAGGAGAGTAGAGTGTCATAGAGTAGGGTGTGCAGAGAGGAGTACAGTAGAGTGGAGTACAGTAGAGTAGCATAGAGTAGAGTGAATTTCAGTAGAGTGGATTTGGGTGAAGTGGAGTAGAGTGGGGTGCAGTAGTGTGGCATTGAATTGAGCAGGGTGGTGTATAGTGGTGTTGAGTAGAGAGTAGAGTGGAGAGGCGTAGTGTGGAGTAGGGTAGAGTGACATAGAATAGAGTGGCACAGAGTAGGGTGGCGTAGAGTAGCGTGGAGTACAGTACAGTGGAGACAAGAGAGTGGCATAGAGTAGAGTGGCTTTGGGTGTCGTGGAGTAGAGTAGGGTGGAGTAGCATGACATGGAATAGAGCAGAATGGTGTATATTGTAGTGGAGAGTAGAGTGGAGAGGTGTGGAGTAGTGTAGAGTACAGTGGTGTAGCAGAGAGTGGCATACTGTAGAGCTGCATAGAGTAGACTGGCTTAGCGCAGAGTGGCATAGAGTAGACTGGATTGGATTGGAGAAGAGTGGACTGGAGCAAAGTGGTTGAGAGTGGTGTACAGTAGAATGCCGTAGTGCAGAGTGGAGTGACTTAGAGTAGATTAGCAAATAGTAGAGTGGCATTAAAAGGTGTAGAGTAGCATACAGTGGGGTGGAATAAAGTGGCGTGGAGTAGTGTAGAGTGTGTAGAATGGTGTATAGTAGAGGGGAATCGCATAGAGTAGAATGGCATAGAGTAGAGTGGCATAGAGTGGCATGGGTAGGGTGGCATAAGTAGAGTGGAGTAGAGTGGAGTAGAGTAGAGTAGATTGGAGTAGAGTAGAGTGGATTGGAGTAGAGTGGATTGAGGCAGAGAGGCGGAGAGTGGTGTAGAGAAGAATGGAGTCGTGCAGATTGGAGTGGCATAGAGTAGAGTGGCAAATAGTAGCATGGCATTAAAAGGTGTAGAATGGCATAGAAGGGGTGAAATAAAGTGGCATGGAGTAGAGTGGAGAGGTGTAGACTGTGTAGAATGGTGTAGAGTAGAATGGAATGGCGTAGAGTAGAATTTCACAGAGTAGAGTGGCATGGAGTGGTATGGTGTAGAGTGACAGAGAGTAGGGTGAAGTAGAGTGATTTAGAGTAGAGTAGATTGGAGTAGAGTGGATTGGAGCAGAGAGGCAGAGAGTGGTGTAGATTAGAGTGGAGTGGCATATAGTGGCTTAGAGTAGAGTAGCAGAGTAGAGTGCATAGAGTGGGGTGAATTTGAGTAGAGTGGTATTGAATAGAGTGCTGCAGTGAGTACAGTAGAGTGCCATACAGTGGTGCAGATAACAGTGGAGTGGCATAGAGGAGAGTGGCGTTGAGTGGCGTGGCATAGAGTAGAGTGGCATAGCTTAGAGTGACATAGAACAGAGTGGCATATAGTGGAGTACAGTGGAGTGGAGTGGTGTAGAGTAGAGTGGCATTGAGTAGAGTGGCATTGAAAGGGGTAGAGTGGCATAGAGTGGGGTGGAATAGAGTGGCGTGGGGCAGAGTGGACTGGCATAGAGTAGAGTGTGTAGATTGGTGTAGAGTAGAATAGAATGGCATAGAGTAGAGTGGCATGAGTGGCATAGAGTGGCTTAGAGTTGAGTAGAGAGGCAAAGAGTGGAGTAGAGTGGCATAGAGTGGAATGGAGTGTCATAGTGTAGAGTGTAGTGGTGTAGTGTGGGGTGGTTGGAGTATAACGGCATGGATTAGAGAGGAGTGGCGTAGAGTAGAGTGATGTAGAGTGGCCTATCGTGGTGTGGCATAGAGTAGAGTGGTTAAAACGGCCATAAGGTAGCATAAATTGGTCTGGTGTGGCGTAGAGTAGAGTGAAGTGGAGTAGGGTGTGGCAGGGTAGCGTGGAAGGGAATTAAGACGAGTGGTGTATAGTGGTGTCGAGTGGAGAGTAGAGTGGAGAGGCATAGAGCAGAAAGGTGGAGAATAGAGTGGCATGGCATAGAGTAGAGCTGCTTAGAGTAGAATGGTCCAGTTCAGAGTGACATAAAGTAGAGTGGAGTAGAGCAGAGTAAATTTGAGTAGAGTTGACAGGAGCATAGTGGATTGTAGCCACGTGGCATAGAGTGGTGAAGAGCAGAGTGAAGTGGCATAGAGTGGATTTGGTTGGAGTGGAGTAGAGTGGGGTGGGATTGAGTAGAGTGGCATAAAGTGAAATAGAGTAGAGTGGCATATAGTGGGGTGGCAGAGTAGAATGGCATAGAGTGGAGGGGAGTAAAGTAGCATGGAATAGAATGGCATTGAGTAGAGAGGCGCATAGTGGAGTGGCATAGAGTGTGGTGGCATAGAATGATGTAGAGTAGAGTTAAGTGGCAAAAAGGGGAGTGGTGTAGAATAGAATGGCATAGATTAGAGGGGCGTCAAGTGGAGTGGCGTAGAGCGGCATTTAGTAGAGGGGAGTAGAGTAGAGTGTTGTAGAGTAGAGTGAATTGGAGTAGAGTGGAATTGAGCAGATGGTTGTAGAATGGTGTAAAGTAGAATGGCATAGTGTAGAGTGATTGAAATAAAAAGCATGAACATTTAGTTTATATATGTACAAGTATATTCTCGAGTACCGTTCAACTGATGCCAAGACACAGTATTAAAAACTGTACTAATGCTAATTACAAAATAATGAGATGCTAAGGTGCACGACTAAACATTGAAACTTAGATCTCAGCTAAAAGAAAAGTTCTAAAAAAAAACGTTCTTTGCCCCCTCTTCACGCAACTTCTTGCCACGCCAATCGTAGCCATATCCACTGGTTTCATATTTTTATGAGGCCAATTTCCATTTCAAGTGGCAGAATTTAAGGCGTAGTTTGGTTTTCCCATCCCAAGGAAATCCAGTTAAATGTATCCTCTGATAAAATCAATGGTCATCTCATAACTCCCACGAGGGCTCATATCATGTTCCAAAGATAATATATGTCTTCGCACATGTGTAACTGCATCTATTCTCGAACGTTTATCTAAACATAAGCTTAAGCCCAGCTTCATACTTGCAGCCGAGCCCCTTGAGCACTCTCTACCATTTGGGTGAATCCAAAGCACTTCCTGCGTAGCTTTATTCCTCAATAATCTAACATGTAATGCTCAAGAATTGTGTCTACTGCAACAACAAAAATCAATCTTTGGCCATTTCTGACTGTCTAGCCAACACCACTTAACACGTTGGAATTTTTAGTCCAGTTTAATATTGTTGAAAGTGCACCTTCAGGTAGCAGAAAACAATGCACTTTTGGAAACAAGGAAGGACATGCCCATGCTTTTGCAAGCGGTATGGGTTCCACTTCACAGATATGCTGAATATGTCCTTCTGTTCCATCTCTACTTTACATAATCATTTTCCCTATCGGGCAATTATTTCCAAATCATTTTAGCGACTAAACATGTCACTGGGAATGCTTATCCCGAATTGCTTTCTCGTGGATTTTGCTTAGCTGAAGCCTAATGTGTTTTTTTGGAATGCTGCTTAAGTGCCCTGTTGAGAGAGGGTAGGTAATATTGATCCGAAACCCTATACTTTGTTTACATGCAGGATTTCCCTCTGCTATCGAGTTCTGTTTGGCCCACTGTTTGCAGGAAGTAGGTAGTATGCGCCTTCTTGGAGCACAAGTTGTCAAAACAGAGAGTATTCTATTTCTGTGCTGTTGATCTGTGTGTGTGATCCTTTAGCTGTGAATTCACTTTCAGCCATCACGAGGACTTGGCAGGTTCAAAAGCCTCTACCTGTGACATATGTATATGTTTGATTAAACCAGAAATGGTTGTTTGTTACATTATCGACCCCGAAAATTTGACTAGGCATATATCAGGGCCATAATATGGACTCCCGAAATATTGCCGATGTAAGTGCAAATTTCTGATATGATTGATATTTCAGGAGTCGATATCATGATCCTGATAGATGTGTACATCCATGTTTCCTCTACCATAATGAAAAGAACACCCCAGAATGATCTCTTCATTTCATTATTTGAAAACCTGCAATTTGAGTCATTATACAGAATAATGTATCAAATAGTTAAGGTGTTTTACTCTGTTTTATGTTTTGTTTTCCATTTGCTTTATAGACATTGCCTCGTCATCCATTGCACGACAAACATGCTGATGTTATGTCGGTTTGCACTTTAGTGCATGCTTTTGTTTGCATTTGTCGTGTCCCTCGACCCTGGAACTCACACAGGACACGATGTTGATCAGCAGGTATTCTTTTATTTCAATGTCTACAGCATGCATGGATCATGACCTCTTGCCTCGAGGTCCAACAGCAGAATGTCCCCTCTCCCCACCCCTTGACCGGATGTGGTGTCCGGTGTCCCCTCCCCTCTGCACTGTTCCAGGGACCTAGTGCCCTTGTCCTGGACATGACATCTCCCCCCTTGCTGCAAACAAACATTTTCTTTTTCTTTTTTTTGAAGAGAGAGAGAGAGAGAGAGAGAGAGAGAGAGAGAGAGAGAGAGTTGATGACATACAATGGCCCATAGGCCCTTTCATTTTACACCTCCTCAATTAGTCTCTTTGGTTCCATGTGTTTCCTTCTTGATCGCTGTTTTCTGATATCCGCTTGAGCTTCTTCCTTTTGTGTGTCTTTCTACAGTTCTTGCTTTGACCTTTCTGCTTCTCTTGCTTCCGCTTGAGCTTCTTCCTTTTGTGTGTCTTTCTACAGTTCTTGCTTTGACCTTTCTGCTTCTCTTGCTTCTGCCTTGCTGACATGCGAAAGGTGCCCCGTGACGTGGCACTGGCCAAACTGCCGCCTTTGCCATCCGTTCTTTTGCCTTTGTCATCTTCAACTTGCCTCTGGGGAACTCATTGCCACATTTCCTCACTTGTCCTTGTTTGACCATCGCGGTGCCTCCTTTGTTTCTTTTCCGTTTTGTCGCATGTCTTCCTTTGTTTTAATGGGCCTTTGTTGTTGCGCTTGCTGTTTGATCTCTTGCAGCAGTGTCTCCTTGTTCCACTCTTTCTACCCTTCTTGTGTGTGGTAGTCTCATTCTTCTTGATTCCCTCATCACAGTTCCATTTCCGCTTTCTTGTGCCACCACCTGTCTTCGGTGATCTTTTCCTTGTTGGTGTTGTGTCAAATTTGCTACCAGTTCCATGTTGTTGCCATCTGAATTTGGCTCTCTGTGCAGCCTCTGGTCAGCATGTGCTGGGTCGTCCTCGGCCGTCATAGCAAATCTGATCTCTTTCGATGCTTTGTGGTGCTCTTCGGTCCATGTGAAACGTTTACCTTTGTTTGTTAGCTCCCTCAGTGGGGTGCTTGTGGCAGCATCATCTTTTTCCAGTTCTTTAGTTACGTTGTTATCTGTCTTCAACATGCTCCCTTCCTCTGACATGTTGTATGTCATGGCCATGAGACCCATCATTTGCGTTGTGATGTTGCTCAGCAGGCACGGCACTGGGACGTCACCCTGCAGCACATGAATGTCCTCTTTGATCTTTTTGTCCTTATATGCTATTTCTTCTGTGAATTTTCCCATGTTAATCACTGGTTTCTTTGACCCCCAAGTGAACACCTCTAATCGGGACGGCCTCAGTGCCGGCTTTGTCTTCATCTTTCCATATTCCGATATGCACATAATATTGCGTGTTGTGCCGCTGTCCAGGACAAACTTTGTTTTGTGTGATCCTACTCCTATGGTCACATAATCTGTCTTCTTCATTTTGCTTCTGTCTGCCAGGCATGTTCTTTTTTCATTTTCATTGTCTTCAGTTAATTCTGTGTGGACGCGTTCAGTTGATTCTATGTGGACGTCCGACATGTCATAGAGTCGTTCCGTCTTTTCTTCTTCTTCCTCTTCACCTGATTCTATTGATGAGCTTCTCCTTTCCGTTTCGATATGTCTGACATGTCTGGATGTCGATACTTGTGGTCTCCCTGTTCTTCCCCTGTCATTCCTGAATTGTATTCCTTGGCATACGCTGGCGTAGTGATTCCTCCCATTGCATCTTCTGCACGTTTGCCCAAACGCTGGACATGCTCCTCGATGTGTAAAATCCATTCCACACCTGTAGCAAGTTCCTTCAAGCTGTTTCCTCACTGTCTGTTCATTCCTGTCTTTTTTCCAACCACCTGTGCGGTAATTGTTTGTCATGTGATGTGCTTGTTCCACTCCTATGTCCTTTCCCCGCTCCATTTCCCTTGCGTGTGCTGTTGCTCTCGCCTCCGCTCTTGCTATGGCCAGGATGTTCACTAGTGATGTCGGTTCTTTTAGGATTCTTGCACGGAACCCCGTGTCACGGCAGCCTTCTATGATTCGCAACCTTATTGCGTGTTCGTTGTCAAATTTGTCAAATTCACAATGTGTCACAAGTTTTCTCAGTCTGGTCGTAAAGTCATCTAGTGTTTCATCTATTTGTTGAGACGCAATTGCGAAAGTGTATCGTTCGAAATCAGCATTTCTTTGCGGGTCAAATTTAGTTGTTAGGCATTTCTTTAGTTTCTCATAGGTAGTTGTTTCCTCTGTTGGTAGCGCCACTAGAAGGTCTTCAATGTCATCACCTGAAAAATTTAGTAATAAACCCAATTTCTTTGTCTCTGTCACATCAGTCGCTTCCATGTATCTCTCTAGACGTCTGATCCACTTCTCCCACCTAATTCCTACTTGTGGCTCCGACAAGTTAAATGGTAGTGGTCTTCTGTATTGTGCACTTTGTCTTTCTGGCTTGGGGTCTGTCATTTTTGCTTTATCGCGTTCTTCCCGACCCTCTTTTGTTATTTCTTCTGTTATTTGTCCTTTTGTGTTTTCTTTGCGTGCTCTGTGAGTCCCTTATTTCCTTTATATGCACTTGTTCACTATTTTTTTTTGTTATTATCTTTTTTTTGTTGTTATTATCTTCTTTTTCTGCGCTTTGTTGTTTTGTTTATGTGCTCCTTAAGTTTCTTTTTTCTTTATTTGTACTTTCTTTGTTTGTTATCACCTTTCTCTTTATATTTTCTTTGTTGCTGTTTATTTGATCCTTATTCTTCTTCAGTTTGCCCCTTTTGCCTTTATTTCTCTTTTATTCTCATTTATTGCTCCTTATTCCAATCGATTTCTTCTTTAATTCGCTCTTTTTGTTGTCTTTCCGACTTCGCCTGACCTCAAAATGGCCGCCGCGCTGTTCTCCTCTCCTATTGGTTCATTTCGCCTGACCTCAAAATGGCCGCCGAGATTCTCGCGAGACTTCTTGTCCAATCCGGGCGCTGCCTGACTTAAAAATGGCCGCCCGCCTTTCCTGCCCTGTGATTGGTTCTCGCGCCTGATCCTAAAATGGCCGCCGAGACGCTCGCGCCAGTTTCTTTCAATTTCTTTTTACTTCGCGCTCATTGCACGGCGCTTACCGGAGCTCGCAGTCTTCTTTTTTCTGTGATCGGGGTGGGCTCCCGCGTCGTTGCTCTTCGTCTGGGGCACTTTTTGTTTGTTCTTTCCTGCACAATGCGATCCAGGCTGGGCTCCTGGTATAAATCGCGATGATCTTCCGATGGGCACAGCGTCCAGTCCGTCGAACCCTCGTCGCCAGTTGTCGTGTCCCTAGACCCAGGAACTCACACAGGACACGATGTTGATCAGCAGGTATTATTTTATTTCAATGTCTACAGCATGCATGGATCATGACCTCTTGCCTTCGAGGTCCAACAGCAGAATGTCCCCTCTCCCCACCCCTTGACCGGATGTGGTGTCCGGTGTCCCCTCCCCTCTGCACTGTCCCAGGGTCCTAGTGCCCTTGTCCTGGACACAACAGCATTTTGTAATTTTTTTTAGTGGATTGGTAAGGCCAATCATTACAGTAACGTACTGGACATTCATGGTTGCACCGTGCGTCATCCTTTCGTATTCCTCAGTCTTTTATTCAACTTTCCATCCTTTTTTCATCTTACTCTCCAACATCACCTACTTCATATCCTATTGAATCCTTATGTTCTCTTCCCAGCAGACGATATTGCAAAAGGCTGTCTCCTACTTTTACAAATAATCCCATATTCCACCCATGCTATCCTGTCTAAATTAGACATGCAAGTATTTTCGTTCTCATTAACACATTTAAGGCATTCCGGGGACAAGAAAATGGCAGATAGGCAACACGAGATGGAGTAGAAAAATAAGAATATACAGATTTTCAATAATCAAGGCCCTCACAGGCAGTATACAACTTCAATCTGTTGGCACATGGAGGCAAATCCATGTCGCTGTATTTAATATATTAAGATGTACCCCAAATATCCCCACAAACAATAAAACCAACATAAAACAGACTTAGACAGACACAGAAATACATCTTCATGCCCATGTTCTGAAACCTAGGAAAAACATGGAAGGAAAAATATTTTTGCACCAACCAATTATTTTAATTAATATATATTTATGCTTCCCAGCATCCAGGATGTATGAGAAATCAAACAAATCTTAAATTTAAGAAAATCCAAATATTTATTATTCATCAGCATTCGTTGTGAATTCTCTCCTACGAAGAATACTCACTAAACCCACTGAACTATCCTCAGTACTCGTCCTATTTCCAGTCAGGGGATATTGTGACAATGTGTGGCTTTATGTTTGGAGCTCTGCCCAGAGTTTGTGGTGAGCCTGAAAGGGGAAGTTAAACGCTGCAGACATATACTTTAATATGAAACCGTTTTTATCTTTTTTTGTTCTATTAATATCATAATTCATTCTGCATTGTATGACTTTTTGCTATCACACCTTTCACGTTAATGGGAGAAATGGTGTCGCCGGTCTTTTGAGCGGACCATCATCATGCAGAAAGATAGTAGGAACATGAGGTTACTGTCAATGCATCAAGGCAGACGCTAGTCTGTCTGGACTGCCTTTCGGTATGGACTGCAGACAGTCTCTCTATCAGTCTTTGTCCTTCTGCCACTAAGCCACAAGCCAACTGAGCCAATTAGCGAAACTCCTTCAACAGAGAAACGGTAAAATGGTCAATGGAAATGGTATCTCATTGCTGTACTTCAATACCATGTCTTGCATTCTGGGCAGAGAGCTGCTCAGTGGGATCAGTGCCTGTTCCAACTCCCACTACTTGTGGCACTAATTCAAACTACAAAGCCCTAATAATACTCAGTGAAGAAGTTGATGTAGCTTTCCTCACTGAATCCTGGCTTAATGACCACTTTACACCCATACTAGACCTGCTTACACAACCTGGATACAACATCATTAGACATGACATACCTAAAAGAGCAGGTGGAGGACTAGCCACCATTCACACACAAGGAACATATCTTTCCATTTTAAATACCGCACAATACTCAACTTTTGAATACTTCAGGGTTGAACTTAAAGTCAAAGGCTCCCCTCCTATCAAACTTCACACCATCTACCACCCTCCTGATGATCGCGCCCTCTTTGCAGAAGAGTTATCTGACCTAGTAACTCAGTTCTCCTTAACTGACACAAAGGACGTGGTCTTGGGCAACTTCAACATTCACTGGAACAATTTAGAAGACACCACAGTCCGGTTCCTCATGAACCTTCTTGAAATAAACGACCATAAACAACTCTGCAAGGAACCAACACATATTTAAGGCCCCACTCTAGATGCGATTATCACTAAAAATTAACAGGTCTCTCTTAGTTCCATCTCACCCATTGACTGGTCAGACCACCATCTCATACTGTTCAATATCGATACCCTTGTCAGACACCAACCAGACTTAACAATGAAACCTAAGCAGTGGACCAGGAACTTCAAACAAGTCCAAATAACTGAACTGAAATCCAGGATGTGTGCCAACTACAGTGTCAATCTCTCACTCATACCATTGATGACCTCACTGCCCGCTATAACACAGCTTTGTCGAAAGTCCTTGACCAAGTGGAACCGCTCAAACTAAAAACCTGGGAGGTCCGTAGTGGTGATCTCCCATAACTAGACTCTGGTCAATGGAGGAGGGGATAGGTGTTGCACCAATGACCAGGTTGTTTGCAGTTAAAACAAATGGTCCCTGTTAGGACCTGGGGTGCTGATCTTTTGCCTCCAACTCCAACCCCACCTCTGACCCTTTCTCTTACTTTTGTACCCTTCTAACCTTTAGTTTGGTCATTGTCAGATCACATCTTTGTTGTTTTCCTGCTATACTGGTATAATTCTACTGCCTTATTGTTCTGTAAAAACGCCTGCGATTGTGCAAGCAGCTTTGCACCATGCACAATAAGCTAATTTTTGAGTGTTTGATTGATTCAGATGCTCCGTCCACCACCACCCCCATTTGTACCACCCCCTTTTGTACCACTGGTTCATTTTGAGGCACGCACAAGAAAAGGGTGTCATAAAGATTTGCAGAAAGTAATGAACCCTCATACAGTCAAATATACATGCACACACAGAGATGTGGGGAACGAACCCTGTTCTACTAGGTCTCCTAGGTGTGTCCTACCCACACACCACAATTCCCAAGTCCCAAAGCCCTATCCTGGAGAACAATGGGAAGGGAAGAAGGATAGTCACTGAATTCTAACAGGAAAATTCACAAACACAGGAAAATAAATAAGCAATATATACCTCCGTACAATATTAAAAATGCTAAAACGTACGTTATTGGAAAAGTGTAGAAAAGATTTAGTCATCAGCAAAAAATTTAAATCACCCTAATCTCCTCTTGTCATCCATCTCACCCTAATTTCCTCTTGTCACCCTCCTCTTGTTAACAGAGTGTTCTACACCTGGATACAACTGGACATCCCTCAGGCACCAGGCGTCCAGAACCTAACAAAAGACATTCAACCACCAGGTGCACCCTCGGTACGAGTGAATCACAAGGTCAACGCAGGGGCGGCCTTAGACATGTGCAAGCTGTGCACCTGCACAGGGCAGCCAAACCCCAGGGGCCGCCACGCCAATATATATCCTCAATATAATAATTCTCTGAGGATGGATACATATTTGCGTGGCCGCCCCTGGCAGGGATTTGGCGGCCTCCGGCTCTGTTCCACTTCCAAACACCCTGACCCCCCCCCCTCCCCCTTCACTGGCCTCCGCGCCTGCGTTCCTCCGGGGGCCCCCTACCTACGCTCCCTGCCCAGGGCCGCCATGAGCCTAGAGCCGCCCCTGGTCAACGGAAGAGAAAAGTTAAATCAGCGGAGCACCCACTGCCCCCTGCTATTTCAGAAGGAAGAATCACAACCATTGTTCACTGGCCAATATAAAAGCTAAAACTGCAGGTATACGTAATCTTCAAAACAGTGCACAACCAAGATATGCATATACCTTCGCCTGGGACAACCCACAGCACACACTCACAGTCATTCGCCTGGGACAGACCAGCTCCAAACCAAAAACTATTGAAAGCAACCTCACTGAGGGCCCAGGGCTCACCCCTGGTCCAATCGTACACAGTCAGGGTCACCGCCCATGCACCCAAGTGAAGTACCTTTCGACCACCAGGAACCTTTCTGGTACGTGGTGTATCATAAGGTCATGTACCAAGTGATGGTCATCCAACCATCAGAAACCATCTCAGCCGAAAATGCGTCACGTGGTGTATGGAAGTCAGTGTATCAGGGAGGCGACAGGTAAAACCAAAACAGAAAAGAGACCACAGCAAGGAAAACATAAAAAAAAAGAAAATGGCACAATATTACATGTGACAGGATATCCTGAAGTAAAGCTGCGTATGAATAACCTAATGTCACAATATAATACGAAAAGCAAAATTGTGCAAGAGTGGGGAATAGATAGGGCGAGTGCCACTTACAAGTGGTCGCTATGGAAAAGTGGAGAGTACAAACGACAGAAGCCTCACACTCCACAGGCAGTGAGGGCAGAGAGAGCTGTCATGTCAGAGGCCTTGCATCGACCGTCCACTGGCTGAGAGTGAATATTGAAGATCAGCACTCCTGGGAACCACATTCTTCACCAAATGTGGAATTTGACTAAAAGAGTCACAGGCACAGTCAAATCTCATAGGCAGCTTTATACATGAATTCACGGAGGACCAAGTTAAAATAGCAAGCTGCCCAAAATACAGAGTTTTACCATGTCTTTTATGCCCATAATCCCCAAAAGGCAGGATAAACACACATCCTATCAGAATAAACAAATAAGGTTATTTCTTCATTGTCATGAATAAATACTTTGTATGTAGTTGTCCAGACAGGTCAGAATTGCACAATCTGTCAGAATTAACCAATCAGAGAAGAATGATGGTTCGTGCCACCAGTGTGATACAATATGGTGTAGTGTGTGATGCCCACATGCCCAATGATTTGGAAAGTGGGGATTTTCTAAAGCCTTTGACAGTAACATAATTGCTAAATTCTTTGGTCCAATCAGGGGCATACAGATTAGTCCTATCTATATGGTATGCTAAGGATGGCTGTTGCTAGGCTAGTAAGCTAATGAATGCTGCAAGTGGTGTCCTTGAACAAGCCTTGCGTTACAAGCTGTTTGGTTTACCAGGGTTTAGCAGGGTACATTAGATTACACAAGATCATTCTACTTCTGTACATATTATTCAGGCCTTGTCATCATTGAATATCACAAAATGTGACCAACACAAAATGGACTCCACATAAACTAAAACACACTTCCACATGATTGAGTTTTACACCCAGCCATACGTCCTTTCGGACATTGGAATGAGAAAGTGTAGTAACAGCGTTAGGAGTGGTGCAATGGGCCCACAATTTTTCTCTGAAGATCCTTCTTAGAGAGTTTCTTCTTTCCACAGCTGTCTGAGCACAATCCCTCATTGGGCCATTATTTTTATCCACTAAGGCCCCATTGGCCTGTGGTGAATACAGTGCAGTACGACAATGTTCAATGTTCAATGGATAGTTGTTTGAGGAAGTTCTTCATCTCATCTGATCCAAATTGAACCCCGTTATACTGATAATAATCTTGGAAATTTCTTCATAGGTGAATACATCTCTCAAGAACTCCAACATGCTATCAGTTGTTATCAATCAATCAATCAATACATTTGTAGAGCGCGCTACTCACCCGTGGGGGTCTCAAGGCGCTGAGGGGGGGGGGGGGGGGGGGGGGGTGACGCTATTGTTCGAATAACCAGGTCTTGAGGTGTTTCCTGAAGGTGAGATGGTCCTGGGTCAGTCGTAGGTGTGCAGGGAGGGAGTTCCATGTCTTGGCTGCCAGGTAGGAGAACGATCTTCCTCAGTGGTAGTTCTGCCAATCCATGGGACGGTGGCGAGGGCGCGGCTGGTGGAGCGGAGCTGGCGGGTGAGGGTGTAGAACGAGAGGCGGTTGTTGAGGTATTCGGGGCCCATGTTGTTGAGCGCTTTGTGTGCGTGGGTGAGCTATTGGGCTAGTACAGCAAGCAGTCACCCATTTGGACGTGTAGTCCACCAATATAACTTACTAGGAGCCAACAAATTAAAAGTGTAGGAGAGTAGGATCTGCTTACTATGGTTACCCCCACTTTTTGCTGGTGCTTCACTGTTTTTCGACTTTAGTCTGGCTGGGGCCTTGCTATCCAGGACCCCAGCCTAGCTGCTTCCTCTCTAAATTGATTCCATGTGCAATAGGTATACTCCAGTTGGTTACTGGGGCACCCTTATGAGTCCCTAGTATATGGTACCTTAGGTACCTAGGGCATAGGTACCCCAGAGGCGGCCTACCAGGGGCTGAAGCATGCATTATCCCACCCCTGAGAAGCCTTCCAAAATGACACCACAGGACTACTACTGCAGCCTGGGTAAGGTGATACATGCACCCCTTACTAAGAAATAGGTTACCTATATCTACCTTTAATCACTGACACATATAAACCTATCAGTCACTCCTATGGCAGGCCTTATCAATCCTGAAGGTAGAGTGCTTGGTTTTGTGTGAGAGGGTGCCCATGCATGAGCTGGGCCCCTCTGCATCTTTCGGAGCCTATTCTCTGAGGCTGTTCTGTGATGCAGCCTGACCATATACTCTTAAGTGCATTATAACCTCGCGGTAAATGCTAACTTTGGAATGGCTGCATGGAAACATGTTGTGTTTGGTGTCAAACACTTTGGAATCCTACCCCCCGCGCCAGTCCTGGCAGCGGGGGTAGAATTCCACCTTTTTAGAGGGAGAGACATGTACACACTGGTCTGCCCGGTAATAGTTTTAAAGAGCCCTGGCATCACAAAATGGATGCTGCAGCCACAGACACAAGTCTGGCCTCCTGCTGCTGACCGAAACTCCGGCAGAGGAGGCCTGGACAATAGGTTTCCTGTCACAGAGAGGTGTAACCACCTCCCAGACCGGCTTGAGTGTATTGGGGCTGGGTGGGTGCACTCTGAGAGTGCTTTGAAGTCTGCACTGGGGGCACATTTGGTGTCCCTGTGCATAGTCCAGTTCAAACCAGTTGCAGGGGCTACCAGCCCCTGCTCTTGCGCGAAACTGGACAAAGGAAATGGTTGTAGCCACGCCTCTTTCCAAACCCTCCCAGAGTGGAGAAGTGTGGCTCAAATGGTTAGAGCGGCAGACCTTGATGCAGAGCTCAGGCCCGGGACCAGGGTTCGATTCCTGCCTCGGCGGGGTCTCGGGCTCATAAATTCCTCTGACCTGATATTCTCGCCTCAGCGCCTATTCTAATCATGGGCCCCACGCTGCAACTCTGGGCAATAGCTTGCTTAATCTCCACAACGGCCCCCAACAGTGCTGGGGATGCCTGGTTTCACCATGGGGGTGTCCAGGAGTGGACACTTCACAAGGAAAGCCAGGAAGGGTTCCTCAGCGGTATGAGTACAAGCGCCGGGAGACCCTTGCTGGGTAGCTGTGCGCTATACAAGTACAAAAACATTTACATAGGTGGGTCCCCAGAGTATGTCCAACCCCTTTTCTTAGTATAAGTAAGAGACCCCTGGCAACAGGACTTTAGATTACACCTGGACGAAACTCTGATACAAAATCCTGGAACTTCGATGCTCTACTAAAGACTAGAGGACGGAAGTGACTGCTCAAGCAGGCACCAACAAAACATTTGCTGGCCTGCATCTCCGAAACTCCTGCCGGACTCCGAAGAAATTGCAGCCCAGGAAGAGGATTTCCAGACTTCTCGAAGGCCAACCCGAGTCCCCAGCAAAGCTGAGACCCACAGCCCTCACGAGTGATGTGGAACCGGAACCCCAGGACACCGTGTATATTTGCTAGTGCATTAACTTCCTGAGCTTTCCTGAAGTTGTACTTTGGGTTACTGGGAGGCCAAGCCCCGAGCACTATCTGTAACGAAGATTGTGGGCCTACACTCAACGAGTGTTCCGTGAGCCTGCTTCTTGCATTTCCACTTGAGGCTCCTTTGCGATCCCTGGTCCATCAACTGGTGGGTCTCCACGAAGGCCATTCTGATTTTTCCTGGGCTTCCCTGGTTGCTCCAGACGTGCCCGGACTCCCTACCAAGTGGTGAGTCCCTCAGACCTTGCTGGTCTACACCGAAGCATTTCTCTGATTCCTGTGTGGGTTGCTGTTGCCAAGGCTTGTTGGGTTCAATCTGGAAACCGACACCGCAGCCCTCGACATCCTTTTAAGGGACAGCTCAATTCTAAATCCTGGTTGTCGTTGACGCCTCCTGGTCCTCATGGCTGAAGAGTCAAGATTCACCTTCTTCAACTGAAATCACCTGACATCTGTGGGCTTTCGACTATCGTGCCCCTGGTCACTGGCTAGTGACCCAGACTCTGTCCCCTCTGCTTTCATGTTCTTCACATTTTCAATCCAGGCTTGGATCACACCGGACACTTTCCACTTCTTCAGCAGCAGCACTTTGATGCAGATCGCAATTGAAAACTACAACGAAACCCGACACCAAAAGACACCTATGCACCCGGCTTCCCTGGGTGAGGTATCTCGAGTACTCTGGTGCTCCAGTGGGTGTTGGCTCTAGAACCCCTTAAGTCTAAAGGAGTTTGCTCAAAGTCCTCCTCTAAGTATCCTTTATCTTTAAATTTCCAACCGCGACTTTCCCCATGGAAGTTAATGGTGATTCGCTACCTTGTTTAGACACTGCACGCGTCCCCCATGGGTCCCCTGTGTCACTACCTTGAGTGGTTCCTGGTGGCCCTAGACTTTACATGGCCCCATCGGTTCTACAGGCCCTAGGCCTTGTATCTATGCAAGTCGTGGTTCTTATCCCACATAATTGATATATGGTTTGGTACGACTTAGAGCTCAACGTATCTTGTGCTAATTTACTGTGTGTTATTAAGCTTACTGAATGTACTTTTGCCTCTAGCCTCATAAAGAGACTAGTGGGATGTGTTTACAATAAATACATATATTTTATATATATACCTGGTGTGGTTCTCCTGTCATTTGGTAATTCACAAGATTATAGACTGGTAAAACAAGCTGCTTTACATTCCTCCAAGACATAGCCTGAAGGCTGCTCTGCACAGCTACCACTAGGATAGCTTTCTATAAAGGTTGTCTTTAACCTACCATCAATAAGGGTCATTTGGACTGGTGCATGGCGCCCACTAGAATAGTGGACAGCATATGCCAGTCCAACTTCTCACAAAAAGGACCCACTATATACAACCCAGTTTGTACCAGGCTCCTCTGGCATTTCCTCCGGAGACAAAGGTGCCACTCTCACAATCTTAGACGCATCACAGCTCACAAAAATCCAAAAGTCCCTCACCAGATTTTCCATCTGTCTATCTAACCCAGGCCATCAATAGTTTTCACTCACTCTTGCCTTTGTGAGATTCCTGCAGAGATTCAGCTTTAGTGAGATTCAGCTGCTCGATCTGTTAACGGTTTCCGCACCATATAAGGGATATAATAATACACTTTTACAGCAGAAATAAAGTTAACTCAGGAAATAAATTAATTCCATTCTTTGCCAGCAAGGTTTTCATGCTCACTACTGTTATTCCTTTGAGTTTAAAATGAAAGCCAAAGTCCAAACATGTTTTAAATCCTGTTTTGAAATCTGAATACTATGGAGATTACATGCAGGGTTCATTGGTGGAAACTGCGAACTCGATGCCAATGTTAAGAGAGTCCACACCAACTATGCCAAGAATTGTTCCACTTTGGACCGGACTCCAATGTTGTCACCATCTATGAATCTGTCAGTCATCAAAAACACTTTGAACAATCCTACCAGACCTTTATGAGATAAAACAAGCACATCCATCACTGACTGTTTACATTCAAGAGCCTCTGCTAGCTCGATCACAGTGACACCTCACGGAGGCGCGACGGAAGTGTCACCCAAGATGGCCACCGAACTCTAATCCTCCCAAGGGGCTCCAGCAAACTCCCAGGGACACAGCATTTCTTCCCACCTACTTCTCCTGTTGTGAATGGATTTCATGATCGGAAGGTGGCCACCACCTTTTTAGACTATTTTTATGCCTTTTGCGCAAAGAGTTAGCATTTTTATTGCTCATGCTGTGCTTTGCACTTAAGGATGTGCCACCATTTTAGGCCCTCAAGTTTCCCTGAGTTGAATTTTATGCTATGACACGGAGGCTGGAGGCACCTATTTGCTTATACTGGGCAGTTCTACAGCAGTGATTTCAACACAGTAAGGGACTTCTTTTTTTCTACTTTCATGGAATATTTAGTTTTTACTGGATTTCTCCTGCAGCTATTTATTTCGCCGCAGCACTAACTAAAAGTTGTTATGTTCATTGTTCTTTGCTGCCACATGGTTTCCTGCTTTTACCCTCTTGATTACTAAATCTTATGGCAGGCTCTGCGTACATCTTCTAATCCATCTGGTCATGCTAAAAAATCGATTTTGGCCTCACTCTGGGTCTTTTCAAGGTGGTCAATCATTTAAAAACTCCCACTTTCTCACTTTATTCACATTTGTAGGTCTATGAAGCAGAAGGAAAAGACAACACCTCGACCACCCGCCACCAAGCTCAATATATGTCATAAAAGTTGCCAACAGGTCCTCTTCCCTTAGATTATCTCAGTCCTTCTGGAGAGCACCAGTGACTTCGGGATGGCGAGTTCTTCATCAGTTTCTGGATGTCTATAAAAAAAACTCTGCGTCAGTCAAAATACATATGAGAAACTTAGATTCTCCTTCCAAATCACCACCTCCTCTTACCTTAGAAGACGTCATGGAGGAAATAAGAGCCTTAAAAACTTTTGTTGTGGAAACTAATGCTTCACTTCTATGCATTGAAAAGAAATGGTCCATTCATGACCAACATATCTCTGCTATTAAACAGCGGATTAGTGATGTGGAAAACTCTATCTCAGATGTATCTCAGCTGACAAAAGAAATTGAACTACTCAAAAGGTCTATTGACGACTTAGAAAACAGGAATCAGAGAAATAATTTGTGGCTTTATTGTATTCAGAAGAATTCAGAGGGCCCCAACATGATTTCCTTTTCGAAGAGGTAATCCCCTGCATTGTCCTTCTACAAGAGCACAACCTGGTTAACATCCAAAGATCTCATCGCCTGGCCCCCAAACCACTGGCTACAGCTCCTCATACTAGACCAAGAGGCATTATGATTCTTTTCTTGCAGTACACCTAATTAATGCTAATTCTCTCTGCAGCCAAACAAGTATGGTCCCTGCAGTCGTCTGGACACAAGGTTTATTTCTCGCAGAATTTCTAGGTGCAACAGCTGCTAGAAGGAAAAGCTTCCGTCAATTTTGTCCGCAACTAAAGTCCATGAACATTAGTTACAATTTAGTCTATCTCTGCTTTTTCAAAATTAGTTACAAGGAGAACTCTTACACCTTTGAGGACCAGCTCAACTTTAGGACTTCCTTTGCCAACATCGTCATGAGGGACATGTAGATTGGCTCTGCTGCCAAAACATGATTATTATTTCCGGCTAGTCTGCTTGTTTTTATGATTAACCAATTGCTCTTTCTTATTTAGGTATTGGCTTTCCTCCGGATTAACTCCCTATTTAGCTACTGTGTATCTTTCCCTTTAATTTCAGCACCAGACTGTTATATGGAGTATTTCACTTATCTCAATCCTCCCTGCCCTAATGACATTGAGTACTGCTCCTACAAGTTTGTAGTTTATCCTCCTCTAGGGCTTGTGGGATCCTAACTAACAGCGGGGAGAGCATGTCCCACTTTCCACATAATGCTTACGGAGAATCAATCAATAGCACTATGGTTTCGTTTGACCTAGAGCTATTAGGTACTGTACAGGAGGAAAGTGAGTGTCCAATCCCCACTTTCACTGGAAGGAATGGGAGCTCCATTATTGATCATATTATGGGCTCATCTAATATGGTACCCCATTGCATAATTAAAGTAAGGGACACATCCTCCTTGAGCGACCATAATTGCGTTAGCTTGCAAATAACTACATGGATGGTTAGAATTGAATTGCCCACTAGAGTATTGGCAAACATAGAGCCACATAGGCCTAATGGGGTTAGGCTGAGATGGAAAGGGGAAAATTTGGCCATAGTGGAACCCTTAATTATAAACAAATGCAGGACGGACATTGACATTATCTTAACTCTAGGATGCTCGTCTGCTCAGGTTATGACTCATTTTCTTAACATCAATACTGTCATTAATAACATCTTTACGGGGAAAAAAGTTGGCAGAGGAGGGAAAGGGATTGGATGGTTTGACCATGCCTGTACGTCCCTGCTCTCACAACTCAAACAAGCTCTGGTCGTTACCCCAAGGGACAAGGATAGAGTCAAACTTTTAAGACTCGATTATAAAAAGGCGCTATCCAAAAGAAAGAAGGAATTACAGCAGGAAGCCTCGGATCATCTTACTCAGGCAGCAGAAACTGCCGATAGTTGCCTGTTCTGGTCTACTGTTAACTCCCCTTTCCTCAAAGATGATAAAATCCCTGGGGCCAGATGGAGTCCCGATAGATGTTTATAGGGCCCAACCGCAGCTCTGGGGACCAATACTTACTTTGGTACTCAATGCTGCAGTAACCACCATGATCCCACCAACATGGGGCGACTCCATTATAGTCCCAATCTATAAAAAGGGGGATAAAACGTTGGCAAGTAATTACCGGCCCATCAGCCTGCTCGACTCATCTGTAAAAATTATGAGCAGAGTTCTGCTTTCCAGATTAGAGGAGTGGGCTGATGAGAATGGAACTCTTGCAAACTCACAATATGGATTCAGGAAGGGAAGAGGGACCCTAGATCAGTGCCTGAATCTAGAATTGTTGATAGGCAAGTACACTAGAGCCAAACCCGGTAACATCTATCTTTGCTTTGCTGACCTTAGTAGTGCTTTTGATTTAGTTAATCACTCACTTCTTTGGTCAGTTTTGCTTGATATGGGCGCCCCGAAAGAAATTATCTTTTTTCTCGCCAGACTATACAGCAAGCTGCAAACATGTGTCCGATATGGTGTTAGTGGGGAATGCACTAATAATTTTAATGTGAAACGGGGAATTAGGCAGGGCTGTGTCCTTGCGCCCCTCTTATTTACCCTTTTTGTTAATGGGGTTGAAGTCGCCTTGAAAACCATCAAGGCTGATGCTCCACAGGTTGCAGGGGATAGTGTCCCAGTTCTGCTGTATGGAGACGACGCGGTGCTCCTGTCACGGACACCCGTCGGTCTACAGCGCCTGATGGACAAATTCACTGAATTTATTGGGAGCAGGAGACTGCTTATCAATAAGAATAAAACACATACGATGACCTATGGGACAAAATCAGGCAGAAACCACTCCTTTTTTATAGAAGGGGTTAAAGTGCAGCACGTGAACAGTTTTTGCTATCTGGGGGTAACTTTTACTAGCGATGGTAGGTGGGGGCATGAACTAACGAATGTTCGAACTAAAATGATCAAAAGCTCTTATGGCATTTTTAAATTTGCATCTAAGTTGGGGGACAGGCGAATCAAGGATATGCTGGAAATCTATAAGGCACGTAGCGTATCCATTGCCCTTTATGGGGCGGGGCTTTGGGGCTATTGTAATACTGATTGTTTACAGATAGAAGAAAACACCTTTCTTAAGAAATTATTGTGCCTCCCTAAATCTGCCCCAACAGAGTTGATCCATAGACAGACCGGGGTTTTTCATCTGACCGAGCTCGCCTCTCTTAGGCCTTTATTGCTTTATCGAGCAATTTTGCTCAAGGAAGAGACTGAGTTCAATCAACTCGTATTAGGGACTGCCTTGGATTAGACAATTGTATGCAGATACCGTGGCTTAAGTATGTGGTAGATTGTTATAACAGTATCTTTGATATTAATTTGTTGTTAGAAAACTGTCCCCCCCAGAGGCCTTGTTAAACAGGACCTAAAAAACACCTTTATGTCACATAAAGCTCATAAACGTTCAGTAATAGCTAACTCCCTCGCTACTGTTAAAACTTACAATAAATATATTGCTGTTGAGGGATTTCAGCATTACTTGAGCGTAGTAACTAGGCCAACACATAAGTTTGTATTGAGTAGATTAAGAGTTGGCATTGTTCATGTATTAGTGGCCTTCCCACACCCTAAAAAGCCCCCTGTGGGCCCTTGTCCCTGTGATGGACATTCAAAGCAAAGCACAATGCACTTTATGCTCATCTGTTCCCTATTTCAGAATGTTAGGATCTCCTTTTTAAAACCAATATTTCTTAAGTATGGAGTTTTTAATGTGGAGGATGCTATGTGTTTGTTGTATAATTTGGACCACCCCGATATATGTTTTTATACTGCCAGTTTTATATGTAAATCTATGGCTTTTAGAAAAAGTATGAGTTTTTAATCATAATCATGTTTGCACTTTTCTAATTTTATTGCCTGTTTGCTGTGCTTTTATGGTCATTCCTATTATGAACCGAATAAAGCTTCATGAACTGAACTGAGTACTGCTCCTACCTACTCCTACCCCTTGTGGTCCATGGTAAGTTTCCTGTTACACTATTTTTCTTCCTGTTTCTATCTCCCTAGTAACTGTTTTATATGGTAATATTGACTCCAGTCCCCCATTAGTCTATCTATTAGCAATTTATATTTTTTCTCAATGCACACTCTGTCTCTCTCCCTTGTTCGCCGGGGTTGAGATTGGTTCCATCTTCTTTAGGTGCTAAGTACCCTCTTTATTATTCAGGATGTTCTGTTTTGTCAGTAACGAAATTACTGCAACCAAGGATCTTTCTTCTTGTGCTGCCTATATGTTTTCCTTACTTTTCTCGGGTTTCTCAGCCCTTTCTCTCCTTTATTTTTTTCTTCTCTTTTCCATCTGTCTACCCTTCCTCACTTTGTTGTCCAAGTGGATTCATTCTCTGTTCACAATTATGATGCTTATGTATTCATTTGATGTTTACTGATGACTTCTTAACTAATGCCACTCAGACTAACAGCTTGGAATGTTAAAGGCTTGAAAAACCCCATATTTTGCCAACATGTTCTGTACCCCCTATCGAGACTAAGATGCTGATTAGCATTACTTCAGGAAACGCATCTCACTGAAGCGGACATTAACAAACTTAAACAAGCATTTACAATGCAACGGTCTCGGCATTGCAAAAGTTAGAGCTATTAGCATTGTAAATGAACGCGAGTTTAAGGTCTTGACATTGTAAATGACAAGGTCTTTTATTTATGTTTTAAAAACCAAAACATAAATAAAAGTCATTGTCATTTACAATGCCAATTGCTCAAAGTCGCGTAATGTGTATGGCAAACTACAGTAGCCTCCTGACGAGTGCCCTTTCACTTAACTTTTTACAAATGAAAGCCCTGGCACATTTTTTTTACAAATTAAGCACGGGTGATGTCCGTGTCTGCATGGCAGTGGTGGTGTCCGTGTGTGCATGGCAGTGGTGGTGTCCGTGTGTGCATGGGAGTGGTGGTGTCCGTGTGTGCATGGTAGTTGTGGTGTCCGTGTGTGTATGGCAGTGGTGGTGTCCGTGTGTGCATGGCAGTAGTGGTGTCCGTGTGTGCATGGCAGTGGTGGTGTCCGTGTGTGCACGGCAGTGGTGGTGTCCGTGTGTGTACGGCAGTGGTGGTGTCTGTGTGTGCATGGCAGTGGTGGTATCCTTGTGTGTATGGCAGTGGTGGTATCCGTGTGTGTATGGCAGTGGTGGTGTCCGTGTGTGCATGGCAGTGGTGGTGTCCGTGTGTGCATGGCAGTGGTGGTGTCCGTGTGTGCATGGGAGTGGTGGTGTCTGTGTCTGCAGCGCGTTATAGCCGAGACCTAAAAAGGACAAATGATAGTGCACATACATACACATAGCACAGTATAACGAGGGCCAGGCGCTGCGATGCCATGTCAACGGCAGATTGTGCGCTACACAAATGCCAATGCAAAAAATACATAAGAGCAGAGCGCGAGGGCACCAGCTTTTCATGCAAGGTGTCTGGTGGAGGCGGAGTTTTCACTGTACTTATCATCTGCACAGATGTATCACTCACTGTAATGCGTAAAAGCGTTTTCTATGTAAAGTGCCCATCCACGATATAGGAAGCTGTCCCTATAGGCTTCGACTAGTAATTGGTTTTAATATTGTATATTGATGTTTTTGTTTCGTTTTCTGTCTTTTCCTTGCTCCCGCCTGCTCCACTTATGACAATCCCACCTTCTGCTGCTGCTGCTGGCAGAGACCGCTCAGAAACAAGTACAGAGAGAAACACAGGCACCAGCCTGGAGGCCCCTCTATTTTATAGAAATGATTATAATAAAAAAACCTCCTTTCTACCAAAAGGAAGGAAGCGGGGTCAAAAACATTAGGGGTGGGGGAGAGAGGGAGGTGGGGGGAAAGGACCCGGACTTCCCTGGAAGGCTGCCAAAGCTACTAAAAATAGCCAAATCACACAGACTGCTAGTGAAATAAGGACACAGAGAGCAGCAGGGAGGGCTTCCAGAGGGGGCGGGCCTGGGAGGGTGAGGTCACCGAGGAGGCGGGGCATCCAGGGCCCCGGGGCATATTTAAAAGGACAGAAGAGGTTTCACACAGTCGCTTCCGCTATTAAAATGAATGCCTTCTTCTGCGGACGGCGGGAGGCGACTGTGTGGTCAGTTTACACATCTATTGTCTTTCTATCAGCGTAGCTCGTTTGTTTGCCGTGTTTGTGTCTCTGTGGGCAGCAAGGCGCCCCTCTCGCTGTCCTAGTGTGGCGTATATGGTTGGGGTAATTAATGATTATCTGGTACCGAGCCTCGGTTCCATGATAGTGCACTCTGAGAAAGGTACACTCCACTCAGTGCAGCTGAAACAATAGGGATTAATGTGACCGTGAAGGCGTTATGAAGGGGACAAAAGGTTACCAAATGATTCCGTGCAACCAATGACAATGTGCACCTGCCCTGCTTTTCATTCAACACAACCTGCTGCATTGTGTGAGCTGTGGTCCCTAGAACCAACTAACGCCCGTGAAAGCAACAGTTAACTCAAAGAAAAGCCCCATACTGGAATAGTTGCCCTGCTGACTGTGTTCATCTGGTAATCTAGGGAGAGTCTTTGCGGATCGCGCCGCGCGCCTCTCTGCAGACTCCCCCTGCATTCCAGAGAGGCGCGCGACGCGATCCGGTATGCCATGCAGCTGTGAACACGAGACATGGCCGCGCGCACAACGTTATCCTAAATGGGAAAACGCTGCGCGCGGCCAGGTCTTGTCTCCCTTCGGACTTCTCAGACTGCTGAGACGCCAACTATAGTTCTCTAGCGAGAACGCGCTTTTCAAGCGCGTTATAGCTGAGACCTAAAAACAATGGGTGGGTGAACTTTACTTCTCCCCCTCTGTGCTACATAAAAATGATGTGGCAATACTGGGTCATTGATGTTTAAATATATCACTTGTTATCCAGGTGAATGAGGAGGGTAAATGGGTACTAGTTCAACTTAAAATTGATTATATCACTTTTACGATTATGAATGTATATGGTTCTACACACCCCAACCCAAATTTCTGGAGACATATCTCTCAAACGTTTGCACAATACTCCACTGAAAACTTAATTCTGGGTGGTGACTGCAATCAAATCATTGATACCTTCCTCGACAGGCCCTCAACTATGAGGTTCCTTCCCCATAACTCCCATGACGCATTCAAGCACACTGTCACACACAATGCCTCATCAGTCTCCTGGAGACTAGTCCACCCCACTCTCCAAGATTTCTCCTTTCACTCTGCCCCTCAGAGTTCCCAAACCACAACTGACTACCTGTTTCTTAGTAAACATCTGGCCCAACACTTAGTACATTTAGAGATTGGTTCATGCCCCTAAAGAAAAAGATTTAGATATTCTTCGATAGACCCCATGAAAATCTCGTTGGATGTTCAATAATAATTAGCTATATAACATGGTTTTTCTCTCTTCCTCTGAAGCTTTTGTTCATGATGATTTTGAGATCAACGGCACAGGAAAGAATGCTTTTCAATTTGTTTGGGATGCCTTTAAACTGTCTCCCCATAGGATTCCTTACTAACTATATTTATAATAAACAAAAACCTATGAAAAAAAGAGTCTTTTTCATTTTAAATGCTATCAAGCGATTAGAACACATATATTTTATGTCTAAAAATAACAAAGCAGATTTGAACGTGCTGGTAACAACTAAGGTTCAATTTAATAAATCATCTACGGAGAAAGCATTTGGTACAATCCTCAAGACCAATGCTAGATATTGCGGGGGTAGAAACAAAATTGGTACTTTGTTAGATAATTACTTGCACTAACCAAGTTTGTGATGCGGATATTGCTAGTTGATTCACTGATTAGTATCATACCCTGCATATCACTGAATCTACGCCTTCTGAGATGTCCCTTAAGTAATTTTTCTCTCATTCCACAATGCACAAGTCCACACATTGATTTGGCTTCTGTTAAACTCCCACTACAAGTGGATGGATTGTTTTTAGCAGTCAAACGTCTCCCAAAGGGTAAGGCGCCTGGTCCAGATTGGCTCACACTCAAATTTTACCTTGAACTTTTCAAAATTAGTATCCCCTAAATTATTTAAATTAATTAATAATTTTCTCGCACTGAATAACTCCTCTGGCTCCTTTACAGAAGTTATGATCTGTCTCTTCCCCAAAAACGTTTTTGACCTATTACAAAGCAAAAATTACCATCTCATATCACTGATAGACATACAGTAAAATGTCCACTAAAGCATTAGCACTCAGACTCAACAATCTCATGCACAATCTAGTTGATATTGAACAGTCGTTTCGTAAAATATATAAATATAGTAGATCATTTGTGTATTTTTCTGAATATTCTTAGCAAAGCCCCTAAACTTAAACATTCCCTTGCGGCGATACCTTTGGATGCTGAAAAAGCTTTTGGTTGGGTTCATTGGCAATTCCTAATGCATGCCGTTTGTTGGCATGGGTTCAGCCCAAGATTCCTACAACTAATCTCTTTACTATATCCATCCCTCTATTCTTCTGTTGGGGTTAATGGAGTACATTCCCCATACTTCCCTCTTAATAGAGGCATGAGGCAAGGCTGTCCCTTATCACCCCTGTTATTCATTTGTGCTTTTGAACTGTTTCTCTATTGACTGCAACTTTCTGATGGTTTTTCAGCTTCCAGCTAAAGAGCATACACATTACATTTACTACATATGTGGATGACATTCTTCTTTATAGTTCCAAATTGGATTCCTCCCTTCCATATTTCTTAGAAGAGTTAAGAGCATATTCGGAGGTGTCTGGGTATAAACTTAATATAGAAACATCTGAACTAATATCTTCTGTTTCAAAAGAAAACCACTTTTGCTAGAATGGGCCTATTCCTGGAACCCTGACAAGATAGAATGTCTGGGAATCTTGTATTGCAATAATCTTAGAGATCTATTAAAATCTAATATGGATGGTCCTTTCTCTAAAATTTCCAAATGAACGCAGGGTTGTTCACCATTATTTTTGCCATGTGGGGCCGCCTTGACACAATCAAAAGGATGGTACTTCCTATCATAAATTTTTATCTTATGATGTTAGCTATCAAAATTCCTTGGCAATATTCCATAGCTATTGATAAGCTGTTATTTGATGATTTTCTCTGGAAAACAGCTTGTATATCTTTTCAATGCCTGAAATTACCCAAGCCTTCAGGAGGGGTCAATTTTCCAGGCAAATTATCCTGTATTTCACAGACATGAATCACTTATTCGGGGCTTGGCATGCAACGGAAGCCCCCTACACGTATACTGACCCCCAATTGTGGAGCGGATGCGGATTAAGAACGACGCTCGAGGTGCGGTGCTGGGTCTGCCGGAGGCCAAGGAACTCAACCACGACTGTGTCACCTGCTGACATCGGAAAGAGGGGGAAGCTGTGAGGATCATTGGCGAAGGCAGCGAGAGGTGCGGTGCGGTGCTCCCCCACCCGGAGCCGACTACGACTGTCGGAGGTGAGCGCGGAGCCGGAAGCGAACATCGGACATGAACGCTGTGAGTGCCCAGACCCACCGTAGATGTAATCTTTGCGGTTGGCGTCCAATCCGACTTGCGGGTGCCTGGGCCAGAATGGCACCTTTGCCCTCCCCCTCCTCTTCCTAACTTTAATATTCAGCAGCCGTCGGCCCTTGGTGCATTGGCCGTTCACAGAGACTCTCCCCCACCCCCAACGGGAACCGTGGCCTGGTGGGTGGGGGTGGCCTACTGTGAGAAAATAAAGAAGAAGGCGTATAATCGGAGGGCCTGCCCACGCCCCCAGTGCGGCCTTGCCGACAGAGAAGCTGTGTCTCCCCCCACGCCCAGCTCATCATTAGTAGCGGAGACCCAGCGATCCATGCTGCGCCCTAGGGGTCATCAGCGAGGCTGAAGCCCTAGGTTAATCACAAGCACTTGCAAGATGCATAGGGATACCACGAGGTCCCTTGGGCTGTCGCTGTCCCCACAGACAATACAAGTGCCACCACTGGGGCACTTGTAGACAGAGGAAGTGGTGCCCTTGAGCGGGAGCAAGAAGCTTGCAACCTGTGATACGCTGAGAACATTACCTGCCACACCTATTAGGGTCACATCCTGGGCGGCCTGGCATCCCCCACGACGCGAGTGCACACAACAACTGGGAATAGAGAGCAGACCAATGGGCAGGGAGTGAACTGTAACTGCCTCCCATATGTTCTGAGACACCACGCATGCTTTCTCCCCCCAACTCCCGGGGACATTAGAACACAGGGGTTGTATCACTAAGCATAATACGATCAGCGGAGCGGAAGCGCCACTGCACGACATCCTACGAGGTGTGGGAGGATGAATACCCAACGTCTTATAAGGACCCGCTACGTGGGAAACGGCCTGTGCCTCCATTGCTCGAAGGCTTAACCCGCGCCCGCACATACCATGAGAAAGCCGAGATAGGACAAATCGCAACCCCAGCAGGTTGAAACAATGATGTCTGCAGCGGATGGAGGAAACGTCGCGCAGCAAGGTGCTCCCAATGCAAGTGCCCCAGCAGATCACTTGCACCGGTTCGATGATCTTATGGCAGCAATGCTGGACAGTAAGACCATGTTAGGGCCAAAAATAGACACACTATGCATTTATATGGGTTTTTTGGGAGAGGATCATAAGAAACTCAAGGCCAGAGTGGAAGAGTCAGAACCTGCACTGGCGGCCATGTGACCCACTGTGTCTACGGCTACAGACCAACTTAAATTACTACAGCAAGAGGTGGAGTACTTGGCAAGTTAGCTGGAGGACCTGGAAGGTAGCTTACGCAAGAACAATATTTGCCTAGTGGGGTTGCAAGAATGAATAGAGGGACCAGCCATGGATCCGTATCTTGAAAACTGGAACTCCAAAGAAATCCTACAGAGTAAGGTGTCGAACTTCTTTTCAATTGAAAGGGTGCATAGAGGTAACCTGCTGCGACCCTTGGTGGCAAGGTTGATTAACTATCGAGACAGAGATCTAATCCTCCAAGTGACTTGGTCTAGGGTTCCCTGGCAGGTGGAGAAGGTAACATTGCATATATACCCTGATTACACCCTGACTGTCCAATGCCGTAGATCCTCCTACACAGAGGTTAAGCAATGCCTAAGGGAGCACCAGATACAATATGCGCTGCGATACCCAGCCAAGCTGCGCATTCATCACAAAGACTCCAATGTAAATTGCTCTACTCCAGAAGAAGCTTGGTTTTGGATAGACCAAAATGGACTCGCACATCCTCCTCCCACTACCCTGGCAGATGCATGACCATCCTGGAAGCTAGTAGGTGCATGTAGAGGGCGTGGGAGGAACAAGATACAACGGCCCACCAAGAAGCAAGTGGCAGTGGAACAGGCACAGGCTATAAAGATGGCAGAACACTTAAACAATACCACAGCACTTACCAGGTCTGATTCGGCCTCGGACGACGGAGAGAATCGTAAGTTATCCTTAACAGATTCACAACGCGCAGAGCTGTGAGGAAAAGGCCCGGAGATGACCCCACAAATGGCAACAGAACTTGGGTGACGCCCCGAAATATGCAGAGTTCTGTGGTAGAGATCTCGTGCCCAACCCCCAGACGGCAAGAGAACTTGGGGGACGTCCTGAATATCCTTTTTCCGAGTACATACAGCTTGGGGTCTGAGGACTAGACACTAATGAGGGGGTCGCCTCAACTGTTACTGTTAATGTTTCCTCTTCTTCAAATATAGGGGTCTAAGTAATGAGACATCATAGTATTCATTAATAAATGGCAGCCAAAGTCAGGTTGGGACAGAATACAGCTGTGCCCCCAAACCACGTTAAGTAGCTGAGATAGCAATTGTTTTACAACAAGTTTGATGGCATTTCAGTGCATGTGGCCAATTGCCCGTTGGCACGCTGGCCTTGGGTGGGGAGTTAGGGGAATGTTATTATTGTTTAAGGGAGTCTCTATTTCCTACTATGCAGGGCAGGTGATGCAACTGAATTGCGTGGTGTACAGCGGGGCGGTGGCGGGACGGGGGGATGAAGATATGGGCCAGGCGAATGTGCGGGGGTGGCATGTTGAGAGGTCTTTTCACGCTTCTATTTTTAGGGACTGGATGGCCAACAATTATACGCTTTTAACCTGGAACATGCGTGGGCTAGCAGGATGTGTTACAAGGCATAAAATATACAAATATTTGCGTACCCACAAGGTCTCAATTGCACTAATACAGGAGATGCACCTCACCACACAAACATTAGCCTCACTGCGCAAGCGCTGGAGTGGTACGGTCATAGGCAGCACATACTCTGGATATGCTAGAGGCGCCCTTATATGGGTGGCACCAGGCCCACCTCTGAAAGTGGTACAGACTCAAATCGACCTTCGGGCCGCTATGTGGTGTTGGAGGGCCTGCTGGAGGGGTTTCCATTGGCACTATTCTCTCTATAGGCCCCGAACACTGGCCAAGTGCAGTTTTTACAATCACTCACGCCATCCCTGTCATCTGACCCTACACCAATAGCACTATGGGGAGAGGACTATAACTGTACATATGACCTGGACTGCGCACACCCGCTCCTCCTAGGAGGACAATCTACTCGGATTTCAAGACACTTGAGAGACTGGGTAGAACACATGCAGCTAAAAGACACGTGGCCCATTAGCACCCTGAAACGCATACATATTCCCACTATTCCTCGATACATGATCTGCACACGCAGATCAATGGAATATACTTCTCCATGGAAACTCTGGCTGTGCTTAGGGATATGACATTCAGCTCTGGTATATCACAGACGATCACCATATACTTTCAGGAGAATACAGGCACCGCCTCAAATAGGGGAGTTGAATGGGACACGTTCAAAACAGTCACACAGGGACATGCCATCAAAATGACATATGGTTCACACATGGCACTGACGGCAAATTTACAAAGACACAAGGAGGAAATCCAAAGATGTGAAAGTTTAGCGCCCACTGACCCCCAGTTGACTCCTCTGCTGGCCAAGGCGCGGCTCCATTAAGTGTAATGGGGTAACCCTATAACCCTCAGAACCCGGGCGGGTAATTAGACAAATAATAATGGTTCTGTCGGGAAGAGCATCTCAATTGAACATAGTACTTAATACATTGATCAACTTATATATCCCATGTAGGATATATTCAAATTAAACAAAATAAATAAATAAACACTGAACCCAATATACCGAAATAAAATCTTTTAGTATTCAACTTTCTCATAGTCTTAATTCTACAACGCATTAGGTTTGCTGTCCAATGTACAAAAAACACATACTGTGATTACACAAGGGGTGTAGATCGTGATTGGTGGCTTAGTGTTACAGGTGATAAAACATATATACATAAAATTGAAAGTTTCTCAAAATATCCACTGTAAATCACAATAGTCTTAGGGGGTTAAATCGTTTCTTTTGCTCCTTGGGCCTTTGTGCAGTCAGATGTATAGCAAAGTACGTCGACGTTTCGACCCTAGTGGTGATGCGCTGATGTATGTGCATCTAAAGCGGGTCTTCATCAGGACTGGAAAAAAGGGGTGGACAGCCTATAAATGTAAATAACATAGGGTAAGGACCTTCTAGGGGTCAGTGCTTAAAAAAAGGAAAGGGGGCACCCATTCCTCAGCTCACCTTGTTCGTAGGTGTGTGAATCATCTGGTCATCTACTGCTGAAGGTGCTTGTCAGCCGACAAGCGCTTGTAGTGCTGTTGTTTCACTGCTTCTATAAACAATGTATGATAGAAGTCTTAGCACATACATAAATGAAGGGGTTTAATTGTTAATGCCCCCAGAATGAATAGGTCTCCTCATACCTTTTGTTGTAGATACTTCTACACAAGCCGGTGGGAAGATTTACGGGTCTGGGACGCCTTACGTTTGCCTGGGGAAGATGGATTGATTTTCAGTCGGCTGTCAGGCGAGGCCTGTACATGCTGGTCTGGGTAATGGGTGACTGGTAGTGACTATGCTTGATAATCTAGTCATGTGCATCCAGTGAACCTTAAAAATACGTGTGCTGGTTGATCAATGCTCAGGTTGTGAATTGGCCACGAGTGGTGAACGTCATTCTGAGTGTGGTGGGGAGGTAGGTAACGTTGTTCAAACACCCAACTCTATAGTAATGAAGTTAACCGTCGGAGAGTGACTGGAGCCGTAGGGTGCATAGCGCGATTATTCATAAACCATCATGCCGTGAGATGCTATTCCATGGTGAAATGGTGGAACGCTGTGGCAGGTTAATTATATGCGTTACATGGAACCTCGTGATGTTGGCCAAAATATTTTTTTATGAAAATGATCGGGTGGTTGTGTAATGGATCACATGCGGTGATTAATAAAAGGTGACTCTAAGTGAAGAGCGATTAACCGATGATGTGAGCAATGGTGCAGTTGCACGTCGTTAATGTGCTTTGAAATCTGCTAAGGCAGGAGAATTATCTCCGTTACAGACAAGTAGCGTACCTATGGAAACCGGTGTGAGGTACATCGAATTACATGTGGCGCTGGTGGTGTTTTAACGTCAGTGCCAAAGTGATATATTTTTTAAAAAATCAATCAATCAATCAGATTTATAAAGCGCGCTACTCACCCGCTAGGGTCTCAAGGCGCTGGGGGGGAGGGGTCCGTTACTGCTCGAAAAGCCAGGTCTTGAGTTGCTTCCTGAAGGAGAGATGGTCTTGGGTCAGCCGTAGGTGGGAGGGGAGGGAGCTCCAAGTCTTGGCCGCCAGGTAGGAGAAGTATCGTCCTCCGGTGGTGGTTCTGCAAATGCGACGGACGGTGGCGAGGGCGAGGCTGGTCGAGCGGAGCTGGCGGGTGGGCGTGTGGAAAGAGAGGCGGTTGTTGAGGTACTTGGGGCCCAGGTCGTGGAGAGCCTTGTGTGTGTGGGTGAGGACATTCGCATGCATCGCTTGATTAAGACTAATTTCTATCCAGGCAGATAAATCGAAATAAAAAGCAGGCGGGATTCTGAACGTACTCAGGCATTTGTGAACTGACGTCTGTATCCGTCGGGTCCTCGCAGTGAATGCCAACCGGAACCCTCCAGCGCGTCCTATTTGACATGCGCTGAGAGTGGCGTGCATGTCAGACGTGTAATCCGGGACAGGTCTTGTATTATCTAACGCGTGTGGACTGCGCATGATTCCAGTGTTGTGGTCATGTGGCCACGGCTACAATGTAGTTAGTATACGTACGGGCGAAGCTAATAACGGCCTCAATGTGTGTGTAGATATTCTTCTAACGTGGTGAAAGCCAATTATGGCTAATGCCCGCATCTCATGAGGTCATCATGTACCTTGTATGTGAGGAATTGTATTCTCGTATGTATAACGTTTATCATTATATACTTCGTGGGTACATTTTCATATTGACACGTAAATTAGCAGTATGCATTCTGGGTACAAATGTCATTATTCATGAAATATAATAATAGACACATATAATTAGCAGTATGCATTCTCGGTAATAATGTAATTATTCATGAAACAATCACAATTATAGACTCCCTGGGTACACCTTCATATTGACAGATATAATTGAAAGTGTGCATACGAAGTGTAACTTCCTAACATGGTCAGAAGTATCTTATGGGCAGTTATTCCTATTACCATGTGTAGTTAAAAATACAAAGTTAGCATTTTTCTTACAATTTATATGCACAAACATGACATAAGGACACATGTGATTGTGTGTTATATCTACCATAGTTATAAATGGCAAAACATTGGAAGTGGTATTGCCATTGTATGTATGGTCCTATAAATGGATACTGCCGGTATAATTAATACCTATTGTTGGCGGTGATGCGGCAAGTGCTCCATCAATGGTTTTGTCATAACATAGTGTCAGGTCCGATTAATGTCAATTAGGAATATTGTCTTGTGCTGTTGAACAAAGGTGTCTGACATAGAGTAGCAGAGACATCACATTGTCACGGTTACAGTTTACTCATTTGGACATAGGTTTCCTCCTGTTCGTTAAGACCATAGGTGGTGGCTTCAGTGGTATGTATCCAACGGCATTCCTTGAACTTTAGTTGGTTTGCGATGCTACCGCCTCTTTGGTGAAGGGTCACCTTTTCCAAGACTGTCCATTCGATCTGATCTGATGTGTGGCCCAGTGTGGTGTAATGGTCCACCAATGGTGCTCCTTGTACTTTACATTTGATTCTGCTTTGGTGCTGTAAAATCTGTTTTTAATCTTCTGGGTAGTCTGGCCAATGTAGATGAACTGACATGGGCATCTTATTGCATATATGACGTTTTGGCTGTTGCAATTTGTGAAGTGATGAAGGGTGTACGTCTTTCCCCGATGGGTGATCTTGTTGCCTGTTGTTGCATATTTGCAAGCTTTGCAGCTACCACATCTGTGATGTCCGGTGATGGGTGGAAGGCCTAGCTGTGACCTTGTGTCTGGTGCTGGTATTGGGTCTAAAAATGAAGACACAACGTAGGCTTTAACATTCTTAGCCCTTTTGAAGGCAAACATAGGGGCTTCTGGTATCCCAATCTCCGAGCCTACTAAGTTCCAATATTTTCTGATTATTTTGTTGATCTCATGGCTTCTTGTATTAAAGGTAGTAACACAGATCATCCTATTAATGTAATTATTTTTTGGTTGTGTTTCTAGTAGGGTCTCTCGTGGTCTGTACCAGGATCTTTTCCTGGCTCTGTTGAGGAGTCCTTTGGGATATTCCCTGTCTCTGAGTTTAGAGATGAGTTGGTCGCTTTCTTTAAAATAATAATTTCTTCTTGTGCAGTTTCTACGGACCCGCAAGAATTGTCCGTATGGTCGGTTGTCCTTCAAGTTCCTGGGGTGATGTGAGTTGTATCGTAACAATGTGTTGCGGTCTGTTGGTTTCTTGAATAGATTCATAACAAATTTTCCTTCCTCAGCTTCCAGAGTGAGATCAAGGAAAGGGATGGACTCCTTGCTATGTGCCATAGTGAACTGAATGTCTGTCGAAAGGCCGTTGAGCCATATAAGGAATTGTTGTAGTCTTTCCTCTGTTCCTGTCCAGATCATAATTATATCATCAATATATAGGTTCCAAGATGTTATATTGTCTTTAAATGGATTGTGGTCCGGATACATATGCTGGTTTTCAAAATTGTCCATGTATAGATAAGCTACACTGGGGGCGAATCCGGCCCCCATAGCTACTCCTTTACATTGATAGTAAAATATGTTTTGGATTATGAAGTAATTTATCGTCATGGCGATAGTTAGCAATTGGATTAAGAATTCAGTTGGGATCCAATGTGGTGTGGGATGGGTATCTAGCACCTCTCTTATGACTGTAATGGCTTACTCTTGTGGTATGCTTGTATATAGTGAGCTAACATCCAGTGTCACAAAAAATGGTTTAGATTTGTCAAATGGTTGATCCTCTAAGATTTGAATTGTGTACATCGTGTCTCGTATAAATGATCTGGTTTCCCAAACAAATGGTTGTAAGAATTTGTCCACGTATGGGTTGACTGGTTCTAGGATCGAACCGCAGCCTGAGACTATCGGTCTCCCTGGTGGTCGTTGTAGGTTTTTGTGGACTTTCGGGATCGTGTAAATTGTAGGGATCCTCTGGGTCTCATTCAGGAATTTGGATTCAGGGTCTGAGAGAAATCTCTCTTCTAATCCTCATTTAGTGAGTTATTTTAAGAGTTTGGCAATTTCTTTTGTGGGGTCTCTTGGTATGCGGACATAACTATTCTTGCAGTCCAGTTGCTATGTGATCTCTGTGATGTAATCCTCTCTGTTCTGGATGACTACTGCACCGCCTTTGTCAGCGTTTTTATGACAATGGATTTGTTGTTTTTTAGTGAAAGTAGAGCCTCTTGTTCTTCTTTCGTGATGTTGTGCTTGATGTACTTTGTGCTCTGTAGGCTGTTCAAGGCGCTGCTAGCATATAAGGATACTTCAGACAGTCTATGTGGACTGGATTACAAACACTATCTAGCCCGACAACACACAGAGGATGATAAAGCAGGGAAAATGTTAGCTTAGCTCTTTAAAACTGATGCTTCTTAACCTCCAATCACAGCGATATACAATAACGAGGGTGTATTAGTAAACACACAGGCATTAATTAATGATTAATTCTACAAATACTATACAACTTTGTATAGGGCGCCTGCCACTGATAACCTCCCCCACATTCTATGCTTTTTAGTACCAGTGCAACTTCCGCAGGTCACAAAACCCCAGAACAACTTGCTAGAGGAACCTATCACAGAAGACGAAATACTGGACTCCATTAAGCAGTTAGCTGCGGGTAAGTCCCAGGGCTCTGAAGGCTGGCCTTCTGAGTTTTACTCCACTTATTCTGAACAACTCATGCCCCAGTTATCGCGAGTATATAAGGATTCCTATGAAAGAGGAGAGCTCCCAGCATCCTTGCGAGAAGCATTATTGGTGGTGCTACCTAAACCGGGTAGGGACCCACTGCCAATGGCATCATATCGGCCCCTGTCATTATTAAATGCCAACTATAAAATATTGGGGAAAGTACTGGCCAATAGGCTAATAGAAACGGCATCCCTCTTGATATACGAGGATCAAAACAGCTTTATTCCGAAGAGGAGTACTGGATTGAACTTACGCCGTCTGTTCAAGTTATTGGACTGGACCTGTGCGGAGCCTGACACCCCCTGTTTAGCAGCCTTGGATGATGAAAAGGTGTTTGACCCCTTAGGGTGGTAGTATCTGCGGAAAGTGCTGTGCAAATTTGGCATTAGGCTTAAATACTTACGCTGGGTGTGTATATTATACACTAACCCACGGCAAGAGTAAGAACAGGAAGAGACATCTCTCCTCAGTTTGTTATTGAGCTAGGCACCAGACAGGGCTGCCCCCTGTCGCCTATACTATTTGCAATCGCTATGGAGCCCTTAGCATGCAAATTGCGACAACGTGTGTTGGAGTGGGAAATTCATGCAGACAGGCAGTGGCATATAATTTCGCTATACGCAGATGATGCGCTGGTCTACCTCCGGGGGGGCGTCGATGTATTGCGGGGCCTGATGGTGCTCCTGGATACCAATGCTCAGGCTTTGGGCCTTTGGGTTAACTGGCCTAAGTCAGTAGTGTTCCCCTTGGAAGTGGTCCCACTAGATCAGAGACAGACCATGCCAAGAAACCACTGGATTAGAGAAAGACTATGCCTAGAATCCCACTGGAATTGCCATTCGACACCTTCAAGTATCTGGGTGTGCAGATCTATATTCCAGTGCAGACATCATAGAAGGGAACTTGGGTAAAGCAGTGTCCAGGGCGCACAGCACTACCGTTCTACCATGGTCTCCCATTGTCTCCCATGGGCAGAGTGGCCATCGCTAAAATGCTTCTTCTCTCGAGGCTTCTCTACTTTTTTACTGCACTCCCACATAGGCTGCCTCATAACAAATTTAAGGACCTGGAAGTACTCCGAGTTGCACTGATATGGGGAGGCCCAAGGCCCAGAGTGGCACACCGTAAACTGTACCTGCCACTCACAGACAAAGGATTGGGGGCACCAAATTATGAATATTATTATGCTGTTGCGCAGCTCCAACGGCCAATGAGATGGCTAGCGAGTGCCCAGGTGACAGAGATGTCCAGCCGGGCAATACCCTTAAGACGTACAGCTATAATAGAATGGCTATCAGGCTTCACCACTCCGACACAAAAGAAACAGGGTAATCTGCTGATGATGGCAGCTAGACATAGCTGGTTACAGTACGTGATTAACCCTGGGCGTAGTTCGCGAAGTAGCACTACGTGTAGCTACGCAAAGTGCACTTTGCACCATGCGAGCTACGCGTAGCACTACGCAGACTGCGTAGTAGCCTGTTCGCACTGTGCAAGATGCCGTTTTCAATGATTGCACTGTGCCGACAAGCATCTGGCACTGTGCAATCATTAAAAAAGGCATCTTGCACAGTGCGAGCTGTAGTTTTCTGCCGCTCGAGTAGTTTTTTACTCGAGCAGCAGCTTTCTCAACGTGGACTGGTAGTTTCTCATCACGAGCGGTCGGGAGTAAACACGACCACTCGCAATGAGAAACCTGACCTCCCCGTGTTGAGAATCTTGCAGGGAGGTTCGTTTTCCACGCTCGCGATCGGCAACTTGATGTTGCTGATCGCGAAAGAGGAAAACGTTTCGCCGGGATGTCATTTTGCTTGCTCGGGGTCACCAACTTGACGTTGAGGACCGTGAGCAAGCAAAAAATGACCGCTGCACTATGCTACTCTACACGTGTTTGCACTGTGCTACATGCAATTCGCAAAGTAGCGCAAACTATGCGAGCGTAGTGTAGTGCTTCTCCCAGGGTTATACGTGATGCCTAAAACCTAAGCGGTACAAAACGGGGTGGTGATGGAAGGAGCATCTGAATCAATCAAACACTCACACCCAGTCAAAAGATCTGGGTTTAATCCATCACCGTTCTTTAGCCCACTCTGCCACCCCAGTTCAGACATGGCTATATGCAAATCAGTCTGACCCTGTGCCTCATGGGAACAGTCCAGCCCGAACTGCCAAGCCATGCCTTTCCTGGACCGGAAACAAGCTTCCGAGGACCGGTTTCTGGCATTCCAGCCGTCTTCAGCCCGGCTTGCTTGAATCCAGTGGCAAAGTGAGCAAGGGACTCACGTCTGAGCATACCCTGCCACACTTATGGCGGCCAAAAGCAGTACAAAAGGGGTTGGTGATGGACGGAGCAACAGAATCAATCAAACACTCACACCCAGTCAAAAGATCTGGGTTTAATCCATCACCGTTCTTTAGCCCACTCTGCCACCCCAGTTCAGACATGGCTATATGCAAATCAGTCTGACCCTGTGCCTCATGGGAACATTCCAGCCCGAACTGCCAAGCCATACCTTCCCTGGACCGGAAACAAGCTTCCGGGGACCGGTTTCTGGCATTCCAGCCGCCTTCAGCCCGGCTTGCTTGAATCCAGTGGCAAAGTGAGCAAGGGACTCACACTGAGCATACCCTGCCACACTTGTGGCTGCCAAAAGCGGTACAAAAGGGGGTGGTGATGGACGGAGCATCTGTATCAATCAAACACTCACACCCAGTCAAAAGATTTGGGTTTAATCCATCACCGTTCTTTAGCCCACTCTGCCACCCCAGTTCAGACATGGCTATATGCAAATCAGTCTGACCCTGTGCCTCATGGGAACAGTCCAGCCCGAACTGCCAAGCCATGCCTTCCCTGGACCGGAAACAAGCTTCCGGGGACCGGTTTCTGGCATTCCAGCCGCCTTCAGCCCGGCTTGCTTGAATCCAGTGGCAAAGTGAGCAAGGGACTCACGTCTGAGTATACCCTGCCACACTTATGGCGGCCAAAAGCGGTACAAAAGGGGGTGGTGATGGACGGAGCATCTGAATCAATCAAACACTCACACCCAGTCAAAAGATCTGGGTTTAATCCATCACCGTTCTTTAGCCCACTCTGCCACCCCAGTTTAGACATGGCTATATGCAAATCAGTCTGACCCTGTGCCTCATGGGAACAGTCCAGCCCGAACTGCCAAGCCATGCCTTCCCTGGACCGGAAACAAGCTTCCGAGGACCGGTTTCTGGCATTCCAGCCGTCTTCAGCCCGGCTTGCTTGAATCCAGTGGCAAAGTGAGCAAGGGACTCACATCTGAGCATACCCTGCCACACTTGTGGTGGCCAAAAGCGGTACAAAAGGGGGTGGTGATGGACGGAGCATCTGAATCAATCAAACACTCACACCCAGTCAAAAGATCTGGGTTTAATCCATCACCGTTCTTTAGCCCACTCTGCCACCCCAGTTCAGACATGGCTATATGCAAATCAGTCTGACCCTGTGCCTCATGGGAACAGTCCAGCCCGAACTGCCAAGCCATGCCTTCCCTGGTCCGGAAACATGCTTCCGAGGACCGGTTTCTGGCATTCCAGCCGTCTTCAGCCCGGCTTGCTTGAATCCAGTGGCAAAGTGAGCAAGGGACTCACGTCTGAGCATACCCTGCCACACTTGTGGCTGCCAAAAGCGGTACAAAAGGGGGTGGTGATGGACGGAGCATCTGAATCAATCAAACACTCACACCCAGTCAAAAGATTTGGGTTTAATCCATCACCGTTCTTTAGCCCACTCTGCCACCCCAGTTCAGACATGGCTATATGCAAATCAGTCTGACCCTGTGCCTCATGGGAACAGTCCAGCCCGAACTGCCAAGCCATGCCTTCCCTGGACCAGAAACAAGCTTCCGGGGACCGGTTTCTGGCATTCCAGCCGCCTTCAGCCCGGCTTGCTTGAATCCAGTGGCAAAGTGAGCAAGGGACTCACGTCTGAGCATACCCTGCCACACTTATGGCGGCCAAAAGCGGTACAAAAGGGGGTGGTGATGGACGGAGCATCTGAATCAATCAAACACTCACACCCAGTCAAAAGATCTGGGTTTAATCCATCACCGTTCTTTAGCCCACTCTGCCACCCCAGTTTAGACATGGCTATATGCAAATCAGTCTGACCCTGTGCCTCATGGGAACAGTCCAGCCCGAACTGCCAAGCCATGCCTTCCCTGGACCGGAAACAAGCTTCCGAGGACCTGTTTCTGGCATTCCAGCCGTCTTCAGCCCGGCTTGCTTGAATCCAGTGGCAAAGTGAGCAAGGGACTCACATCTGAGCATACCCTGCCACACTTGTGGCTGCCAAAAGCGGTACAAAAGGGGGTGGTGATGGACGGAGCATCTGAATCAATCAAACACTCACACCCAGTCAAAAGATTTGGGTTTAATCCATCACCGTTCTTTAGCCCACTCTGCCACCCCAGTTCAGACATGGCTATATGCAAATCAGTCTGACCCTGTGCCTCATGGGAACAGTCCAGCCCGAACTGCCAAGCCATGCCTTCCCTGGACCAGAAACAAGCTTCCGGGGACCGGTTTCTGGCATTCCAGCCGCCTTCAGCCCGGCTTGCTTGAATCCAGTGGCAAAGTGAGCAAGGGACTCACGTCTGAGCATACCCTGCCACACTTATGGCGGCCAAAAGCGGTACAAAAGGGGGTGGTGATGGACGGAGCATCTGAATCAATCAAACACTCACACCCAGTCAAAAGATCTGGGTTTAATCCATCACCGTTCTTTAGCCCACTCTGCCACCCCAGTTTAGACATGGCTATATGCAAATCAGTCTGACCCTGTGCCTCATGGGAACAGTCCAGCCCGAACTGCCAAGCCATGCCTTCCCTGGACCGGAAACAAGCTTCCGAGGACCTGTTTCTGGCATTCCAGCCGTCTTCAGCCCGGCTTGCTTGAATCCAGTGGCAAAGTGAGCAAGGGACTCACATCTGAGCATACCCTGCCACACTTGTGGCGGCCAAAAGCGGTACAAAAGGGGGTGGTGATGGACGGAGCATCTGAATCAATCAAACACTCACACCCAGTCAAAAGATCTGGGTTTAATCCATCACCGTTCTTTAGCCCACTCTGCCACCCCAGTTCAGACATGGCTATATGCAAATCAGTCTGACCCTGTGCCTCATGGGAACAGTCCAGCCCGAACTGCCAAGCCATGCCTTCCCTGGTCCGGAAACATGCTTCCGAGGACCGGTTTCTGGCATTCCAGCCGTCTTCAGCCCGGCTTGCTTGAATCCAGTGGCAAAGTGAGCAAGGGACTCACGTCTGAGCATACCCTGCCACACTTGTGGCTGCCAAAAGCGGTACAAAAGGGGGTGGTGATGGACGGAGCATCTGAATCAATCAAACACTCACACCCAGTCAAAAGATCTGGGTTTAATCCATCACCGTTCATTAGCCCACTCTGCCACCCCAGCAAACCCAAACCCAAGCAACACCATATGCACTCATGCTACCATTTGAGATTTTACCGGGTTCATTTGCTTGCCACGACCATCCGCAACTAGAGTCCTGGGCGGCGGTTGGATTGGATACCTGGGGCAACTTATTTGTGGATACACAGTTCCAGAGTCTAGAGGAATTGATAGTGGACTTCGGTATCACACAGGGTACATTCATGCTTTATGCATTGCTAGCGCAGCAATTCCACCAAACATTTAGGGAATGTCGAGACAGAACCAGACACATCGCAGCTGCTGATGACCTTGCTTACACATGGGAAGGGCAGACAAGCGGTAACAGCGATTTATAGCACACGTGGGCCTGGTCCTAGCCCCCTACTGGCAACGCTTAGGGCATATTGGGATTCTGAGCTGTCAGCTACCATGAGTGATAAACAGTGGGTGCAGTGTATAGGGTACGCCAAAATTATTTCCACGAATGCTAGGCTGAAATTGAATTGAATTGAATTGAATTGAATTGAATTGAAATAAACACAGTTTAATTATTTACATCATACCTATTTAACACCACACAGACTGGCTTGTATGTAACCTACATCTGTCGACATATGCCCTCGCTTCTTGGGATCAGACGCAAAGTTCCTCCACATGGTCTGTGCATGCCCTTGCCTTAGTGCCTACTGGAGTGAGATCACGGCAATACTAGGGGAAGCAACCGACACTACAGTACATGTCGAAGGCTTACATTTTCTACTTGGTATCACCAAGCGCACTGCAGCATGGAAGGACCTTAATAAATTCCTTGACCTAAACTGGCATTAGCAAAGCGGAGAATAGCTATGTCCTGGAAATCGAGCGCAGCTCCCAATAGGTGCATTTAGCTATTGGATCTCCGCAGGGCGCTGGTGGCTGAGCACACAACGCAAATACTGAAGGCACCCCGTGACCCCTCCCAAACTAACCCCATGAAATGGCAGGAATACTTGTCGTTTGTGGAAGGCAAATTGAATACACCCAGGTCCTCAAAGAGATAAGATGGCTTCATGCTCTAGGCGCGAGTAACAACACGCTAATATATAGATGCGTGCAAGCTGGGCCCCTCCCCAGGCATGAGCTGGCCTTACTAGGCAATCTCTCCGACTTTTACGAGCACAAAATGGTGTGGTGCTTGCGGCTTCCCCCCTACCCCTCCCCTCCCCTTCCCGCTGCTCCCTCTGTCCTTAAAGAGTACACATATAAGCAGTCACCCTAGCCTACATGTGACCCGAATCACATTGCGCATGTGGGTTAGTTGACATCATATAGTTCTGTGTTATTGAATTGGTTGGTGTGAAAATATTGAGACAAAGAAAGTCAGTTGCTTTATTTGATGGTTACACAGTGGATAACATACATAGACATATACAAAATGTTAGATACGGTTCTCTTTTATTTTTTGCCACCAATATGCAATGCAACCTGGTTCCCCACCAAGTGTCAAGTATGTGAATGTCACGGTACTGTTCGGTTGAATAAAGATGGCAGATTGTACTATACATAACCTGTGAAAAACAAATAAAGACGATTTAATTAAAAAAAGAAAAATGGAAAGTCACTGTATTGGCAATATTGGTTGAACAAAGGTCTGTTTACAGTCTCTAAATCACTACAACATAACAATGCAGCCATTCCATTTGAAACACTTTCCTCTTTCTTTAATATCCCTCCTAAGTGTCTGAAACAATATCAGCTTTTGGAACCTATGCTTGCTGCTACACTTGGCTCCTTCCCATCCTCTCCCATTCAGGATCATGGTTCTCAGATTTCCCCCCGTCTCCTTCACCAACCCCTCCAAAGCAGTATTTATATATAAAACATTGAGAGCGCCTCCTACAGACAGACCTAAATCCAAACTGGAACTCATATGGGAATCTAATTTACAATCTAATTGGCCTGTGGCCTTATGGGAGAATATGTACAAAGTATTGCACATCCAGCCAACCTTTACTCATATGCTAGACTATTTTCATTATAGACTTTTTTTATACCCCAGCACATCTTTTTAAACTAAAATTGTCAAAAAATAGATGCCTTTTGTTGTGGCATTACCAGTCCTGGAACCAACATTCAAATGTTTTTTCTATGTCCTAAGCTATCTCAACTCTGGTTGCATGTTTGGACACGAATAGGGGATATTATTGGCATTCATACTGCATTTACAATGGTTGCTTTATTTCTGGGTGGTTTGAGTAATCTTTGATTTCTTGATAAAATGGTTAGCTAATTCATAGAACAAATAATCGCAATTGGTTTACACCTGATTACCTCCAATTGGAAATCTACAGACAATAATACTCTCCAACAGTGGTGGAACTTGGTTTGTCATAACCATCGACAGGATCGGTATAATCTACATTCTACCAATTTATCGGCCAAATTTGAAGCATTGTGGGAACTGCTTACCAAATATTTGTCTTCACTTGCAAACAATACAGCCTAATTAATTACTAAGTTACAGTACATTGTTCGACAGTTAACACACTGTTTAAGGAAGTTTTTATTGTGGAATATTTCTCTTTTTCCTTCTCCCTCTTCTTCTTTTACTACTCCTTCTCCTCACTTTACTCTCCTTTCAACTTTTCTTAACATTACTTCTTAGGATTACCTTCCGTCAAGATTCGTTATAAGACAAGCATTATTATCTTTATATTCGCTGTTAGAACATGTTGGATTACTTATTTCTTTTTTCTATAACACTACGCTACTGAACTGGTATGCCGGAATTCATGTAAACCTCTTACTTCCTTTAATAAGTATATTAAACTGAAAATAAAAGTGACTCCTCACACTCAACTATTTTGCAAATCAGTATTACTGCTACAGAGCTTACTCAATCTGGCAGCAGCAGGTTTTATAAACCTCCAACTCATATTCAACTGACTGCAGAACTATCAGCCATAAGAACTGAGGATATGATTATTAAAACTAACCGGCCTTATAGCAGAAACCAGCTATGCTGCTATGCTACCCTTTGTACTCTTCAGAAGGCACTGAAGAACCGGTTAAACCCACTTACTGGGTCTCAGAGGCGGGGGAACCGCCCTAGTCTTCCATACCTTCCATACTTAGTAAAAGGAGACACAGGAGCCTTCGTCTGCAGGAGGAACCCAGATTTATTCAATAGCCCGGGCTATGGAACAGAGTCCCAAGCTAGTCAGAGACAAGACAGAGGAGGCTGCTGCTTCACTCTGCAGCTTACAAGCCTTTTATACTTTTTCATCCCAGTCTTTTGGCTGTTAGTTTATTGTTTAATCAGGGCAGTGTTTGCAGTTAATAACCAGATCCAGACGATGTTTGTAGATGGTGACCTGGTCAAGGCTTGGTACACAAATCATTGTTCACTCGGCTTTGATCAATGCTCAGTCTTTCAGGTCATTGTTCAATTGCCCTGATCAAAGCCTGGTCTTTCAAGTAATTGTTTAATCACCCTGATCAAGGGCCAGCAGTCCGACCATTTTCCAGATAACCTGATCACGGTGTCAAGGATGTTTACCAGGCTGGGAGCAGGAGATGGAAAATAAATAATTTACTCAGGGTGTTTGTGTCTCATGGCTTTCAGTTGAACTGCAAAGAACAGGGGGTGTTGGGTGTGCTACAGTTCCTGGGCAGAAATGCAGGCTGCAAGATGTTTTTTGTCGTGTCAGTTAGAATTTCCTCAGGCATCGGGCGGATGCCTTGCTTCCTCATTCAAACTGGAACAGGGCACGAGACAGAGCTGTCCCCTCTTCCCCTCCCTCTTCTTGCTAGCTATCGAACCTGGCCTCCTTATGGCATAACCCGACCTTATAAATAAATGGCAAGTCCCTCTACTGGGAGCACTGGTCAAAAAGCGGAATTAATTCAGTCAAAGATCTATACATGGGCTCTTCGCCTTTGCCTTTCTCCAATTTACAGTCCCAGTTCAAACTTAAACGTATGGACTTTTACAGATTCCTACAACTCAAATCACTAATCTCAGCCCGCTCCATCTCTCCTTCCGATCCGACATTAACCAATAGGCTCTCCCAACTGATACAAAAGGGTCACACAGTCTCCAAGATATACAAACTCCTCTCTTCAAACTCACAAAAAGCACACAGGAAATGTGAAACATCCTGGGAAAAAGAGGAAAACTCTACAAATATACCATTTGACTGGGAAAAGATAAACCTGACTCCTTTGCTTAGCAAAGTTTCGCCTATACTTTCTCAAACAAAACTAATGATAATAAACAGAACGTATTGGACTCCGGAGAAACTCTTTAAACTTCAATTTATTGATAGTCCCACTTGCTGAAATTGCAGACTTCAGGTTGGTGACTTGGCGCACATGCTTTTTTATTGCCCGTTATTACAATCTTACTGGGATAAGATTCATAATTACATTCAAAGGACCTTTCACTACCGCCCACCTAAAGAATTTGCTTATGTATTGCTGGGGGCTATAGATCCTCATCTTGGTAATGTCGAAGATCAGCACTTAATGGATCTCATGCTCACACTAGGGTGCAAAGTTATACTAAGTAAGTGGAAGAGTTCGAATGAAGTCTCCTTTAAATTGAGGAAAGAGTGGCTGTTTTCACTAAGAGGAGCAGACAATGAGGCACTCCACACTTCACCATGGCGTAAATCGCACAGCAAACTATGGGGCTCTCTCGACTCCTTAGAACTCTGCTATGACCCACCATGAACTTTCAACTAACAGTGAGCATATAATGCCTCAGATTCGGACACTTTCAAATCCACCTTAGACATAGATTGGCTCAGCTGTCACTGGCACAATAACCATCAAAGGGATAGATTATTTGTGGTCATCTTATTTATTTAGTGTTCTTATTCTTTCTCCCTTCTTTTTGTTTAATAAATTGTTGTATTAGCTGTTGCCGTTTTATTTTATATTTAGTACAACATGGGCTTATTCCTAATTCTTACTGTTCCAGAATGATGTGTATTATGTATTATGTATTAATGATGTGTACTTTGCACTCCTTTGGTTTTTGTATTGTTTTCCCTTGTATGTTTTCAATAAAAATGATTTGAACTTAAAAAAAGAATTTCCTCAGGCATCAGCAGAAATGACCAGGTGGGTCGTGTGGAAGTGTTTGACACGAGATGGCAATGAAAAAGCAATGGAGTCCCAGTACAAATGATGCCGATCAGAAGAACACTTTTCCTCAGCACTCATGACATTTTGAATTGACAAAACATTTTAAAATTCCTAAGATTATTCCCAGAAAGTAATGGGATTAATTCCAATGACCAATTAAGTATAACATTTTTAGATGCTGACAAAGGTGACAGGTACACAACCCGTACATACTGCATCTCAGGACTGATTATTGACAGCATTTGCCAAGGAAGGAAGATCTACCCAAATGTGGGCTCCTGGTTTCTCAACTACATAAAACAAAATACCCGATGTTTTGGTCAACCTGCATAAAATAAAAGTTATGATATACACACCAAAAAATGTTATATACACAGGGCCGGACTGGGAACCAAAACCGGCCCTGGCAAAGTGCTCGGGCGGGAGGGGGACGAGCGCTTTGCCAGGGCCGCTTTTCAGCCGATTTTGTTACAGGGCCGATTTTGCAGCTAAGCTGCAAAAACGGCTCTGCAACAAAAACGGCCCCCAGGGCCCAAAACCGGCCCCCACCCTTGCAGCCGACCGGGGGATTGCCCGGTGCCCACAACGGCCAGTCCGGGCCTGTATATACAGGATGGACCATGGGTGACAAATCAATTGATCAGGTGAGAGCATGTGATTATTTGGGCACGATGATAAGTTAACCGGCAAAGATAAAGTTGTTTGTAAAAGAGAAAGATCGGTCTTCATAGCTAAATCCATCAATCACTTTGGTCAACTGTAGAGGGGGAGAGGAATAAGCCCCTCAATCACAGCTCTTAACACCAAATTAATCCTGATTATTTTATGTATATCACCAGTGGTGAAACCCAACTCTATAACTGACTTAAATAAAACTTAAACTGAAAGTATCAGATCAGTATTAACACTACAATTCATCAACTCCGCGCTGCAAAATAAGAGTGGAGATGAACTTAATGTTGCTTTCTTCACGGCATCTCATCGCAATTCGTAACTATTTTCATACTTGTGTGAGTGTTCTGACTGAGTCCTTAAAAAGGTTTAAATTTGCCGATTTAAAAATAAACCTGTTGGTTAATCCAGACTGAAATGTTATAAATATCACCAACTTTATGAAAGAAAATAGCCTCTGTGGCTGTAAGAGTCGCTGAAGTGCATAATTTGTCTTTGTCTGAAATTATTACATCTATGCAATAAGTACTTATGTGATTCTTTTAACGCTGCCAACGTTTGGACGTTCAAAAAGGTAATGAATTCTTATTTTGCCAAGCAAACTGACGTCTTTGTAAGAAAGCTTACCAATTACCTGGACATAACTTATTCTATTATAAACAACCGCTGGTAAAGCCAATAGGTCTCCCCTTTGCAAGAGCTATTGACTTTGGCAATATGTTTTACTCATGGTGTATACCACTGTGTAGTATGTTCAGCATGGCTAAAAGTTAGTGGCTTGGAGCAGAGTGGGGTGGCCCACAGCCATAGAGTCACGTGTGCAGGAAGGGGCTCGGTCATTGGGGTCCGAGCCCCACTGCCGCACCCCTCTGAGGCGTGGCGCTTATTTCATTTGGGTGTGCAGCCATTGTAGAGGCTCTCAGCAGTGCTAAGAGTGAACATGGCAAAAATGGTGGGGGGAGGACTTACAGACCTCTTGATTTCCGAGCTTCACAGAGCCTGGCAGGTAGCAGCATTATTTTGTGGGGAGTACGGCATAATCTGGCCACTGGACACATGTCGGCAGTGAAGGTTATGGTCATCCGAACGTCTTCCAGAGAAAAAGACACACAGATGGTATCTGACACTTGGACCTCAAAGGGAAGCTGGAGCTTTAACACTTTGCATGCTCATGACGAGCTGAGCTCGTCATGAGGCACGGTGCTCCGGTGCTCATGACGAGCTCAGCTCGTCATGAGCCGTGGAACGCTCGCATGCAGGGATAATTCCCCTGCTGTGCTGAGCGTTCCACGGGAGCCGGTGCACCTGTGACGAGTTCAGCTCGTCATGAGCACAGGAGCGCCGTGCCTCATGACGAGCTGAGCTCGTTATGAGCATGCGGGCGCTGAGCGTGCCCCCCTACCCCCCAGCACAGCGGGGGAATTAACCCCCGCTGCAAAGGGGTTAACCTTTTTACAGGGTGTTGGGGCAAACGCTGCCACAATTGTAATTGTTCTTATATTCAGCTGGTGCTCCATTCTCAGAGAGTATCTGTTATAATCTTTTTACACCTTTAAGGCTGTCAGCTCGCGCCAGGAATGTTGGTATTTGGTCCCCATGGTAAAGGTTCTGGGGAGATGGTTATTCAAGCTTGGCAGTGCTGGAGAGTTTGGATGTTGGTGGTGTTTTACCGGAGAATAAAGGTTTTCAAATACAGGCGTATCCCACGTTTTATTACTGGTGGCGAGTGTGCCCTATTGGGGGCGAGTCTCACACCCCCAACTAGCTTATTGGACCCATGCAATACAAAAAGAAGAAACCGCACTATGGAAACATTGAAACAAGAGTGTTGGATTCATTAATTCGGAACAGTGAGTACATGAACAAGATTCCTGCACTGCTCTTATTGTGAGGCACCGTATAGACTGGGCTTTTGTTTAAGGTCCTTAACCGGTTTTCGGCAGCTGGAGCCACAGCTCATGCGCTGGATGCTCACATGCTTGGCTCTCTTGGCTTTTGGAATTCAGAGGATGCCGGTCACAAAGATTTCTTCCTCCTTAGAGCAGCGGCCATCACATTGTAGTCACGAGCATGGCAGGATGATGTCATGCGCATAGCGATGTGCCACCATATTGGTTATGGAGTAAAGTCTCCTTTCCCTATATTCACAGTGTCATCGAGATTGTTTTTTGGAAATCGTTGGTTATGGACTCTGTGCTCTGAGAAATACACCGAGGCAAGACTTGTGGTGCGATTTCTTGCTACAGATTTCTCCCTGTATTTTTTGTGTTCTATTTTGCTCATTCCAAATTGTCTGAATTTTAGGAAGTGTATACTGCATAACAACATAACAACTACCAGTATGTCACAACCCCCTGCCTTTCTCTCAGAAAAAGGTGAACCTATATTGCCATGGGAAAAGGGGGAAGAAGTTATTTGAGGTCTATATTGTGGCTATGGTGGGGGGGTTGTCTCGCCTTCAGAAAGCAAGCCATATTGCTGCACAATCTTGCCATTTAGGGATGGAATATCCTGATTTAAGTTAAGGATGAAAGCGACCATGAGGCCGTCTTGAGGTGTGTGTTGAAAAGGTTGGGTGAAAGGGGGCTCACTGTGAAGAAACAGAAATGCCACATCGGAGTGATGTCAGTTACCTACATGGGACATGTTATCTATGGTGAGGGCATGCAACAAAAATTTGATATGGCAGAGATTATATGGAAAGCCTCGAATTCTAGTGATAAGGAGCAAGTTAGGTCGTTCCTGGGGCTCGCAAAATTGTATTAGAAGTTTGTGAAGAGGTTTGCTAGTGTAGTTGAGCCAATCAGGATGCTGTTGAGGAAGGGTGTGCATTTTGAGGAGTTTGAGAAGGTTTTTGTGGCAATTAAATCAGAAATTGTCAGGATGCCCACTCTGGGGCACTTTGATGCCAAACTCAAAACTATTCTGACCACTGGTACCAGCATTAGGGGTTTGGGTGCTGTGCTGTCACAATAGTTGAAGGACAAAAAAGGATGGTCGTTTTTGTCTCTAGGACACTTAGAGATGCGGAGGAACACTACTCATGTATTGAAAGGGAGGAATTGAGTGTATTCTGGGTAGTGAGATATTTCAAGTTTTATTTATGGAGCCTTCCTTTCCTGGTAAGGACTGATCATCGGCCTCTGGTTCAAGTTTTTCTTCTCAGTCAAACTCTTTATTTCGGTAAAAATACCATAAAAGAAGCAAGGATTCAAAATGGGCTTCATACATATCAGTGTAGAGTCAGACAATGCATATAATTAATTTACACAATACATTTAAAAGATGGCAATTCATTAAAAAGTTATAATAGCAAACAGTAAAAAGTAAAAAAGCTGCAGGAACCGTACAGGTCAAGGTTTTCATTGCAGGTTCTAACCAACAAAAAAAACTTTTTTGCAAATTTAGCAAAGTCCCGTTTCTAAAGTGCAAATGCATTAAATGCTATTAGTTACGTTCACCAGTCGTCACAGTAAAAACGGTAAAAAAGGCAATTTGGAATTCCTTGTGGACAGAAGTAAAAGGGCTGATGGCGTTTTAGAATTGATAACCATCATGGCAGATATACTTAGTAAGGCAGATGGTCCTATCAGCAACTCTCGGGAGTAGGCCGGGAGGCTGTCAGCACCCTCCTACTGATCGCCCATGAGTGGCCCAAAAATTTCACAGTTGCGTACACAAATAACGGTCTTGCATCAGATTTCAGTATGCGCAGGGCCACTCTGTGATCTCGGGTACATAGTTGCCTACAGACAGGAGACAGCCATTTGCTCCTGGGTTTTGCATACGCTGTGCAGGGAAAAAGGAACTGGGCAATGGATTCTTGCGAACAGAGACAGCAAGGGCAACGCTTTGGCTGTGCTCTGTTGACCGACCATATGTTTGTGAATGCGTTGATTGGCAGGCTACCAAACCTAAACTGGATGTATAATTTCCTGTCAGCCGGGACTTTGATAATATCGAGATAGCTTCCTAAAGTGCGGCTGATCTTGCAGGCTCTAAATTCTGCAGTCAATCTGCCCTGGCTGCCATTTCTATAGGCATTTTGCTCAACCCCTTCCCAGTAGAGTGTTTTAATCTGTCTTCTAGTGTAGGATGTTGGACAGGCAATATTATGACCTACGAGGCCTATGCTAGACATAAGGCTTTTGACATGTTTAATCCAGCCTATTTTGTGCATGGTGTCTAAAGCACAGACCTCCTGAATGGCAGTGGCATTGGACGACAGTTCCGGGGTGGAGACCATCCGCTGCCAAAACAGCAAGGGGCGGAGCTTCGCTAGAATTGTAATGGGTTTAATGCCCATGTTGAGCATTAGTGGACAAAGAGGAGTGCTCTGCGGCAACGAAGCCAAGTTTTTTTTTTTAAAGTTCAAAATATTTTATTGAAATTTTCAGCAAAAGAAACAATATACAAGACATACAGAAAAATATATGAAATTCGCAATTCAAAATATGAAGAAATCCTTATGCAATGATAACTTAAGAAAGGGAAAGGAGGGGAAGGGAACAAATAATATCATATAATTAATAGATAATGAGCCGAGCTACTTATACAATAACAATATATGTAAAACGAAGCCAAGTTTTTGAGGAACTTGTTCTCCAGGGCTGTCAGGTCACTTACTCTTGCTGTGTCCCACAACTCAGCCCCATAAAGTACACTACTCACGGCCTTGAAACTATATAGTTTTAGTGCTGGTGCAATTGGCTTAGTGTAGGAGAGACTGTTCTTTGCGCAGAGCCCCGTTTACCTGGGAAAATTTGAGGAAGACGTTGCTAAGATGGTGCTTCCGGGACTTATCCTCAGACAGTTCAATTCCCAGGTAATCGAAGGAGCTGACTGGCTCCAGGGGGATGTTGTCTAGGAGCAGGTTTCCCTTAAATGACATGTGGGGATTCAGTAACATAAGCTTGGTTTTAGATGTATTTATGTCAAGCCCCCTCCCATTGCAAAAGAGCTTGAATTGATCTAATAATTTTTGCAAGCACATTGGAATCTTCGAGACGAGAAGAGAATCGTCTGCAAATAGGAGGGTGGCGATTCTTTGCTTTTCTAGAAAGGGGGCATCGCTGGAATGGCAAATAAGAGCTCAGCAACGTTATTGATATAAAGTGAGAATAAGGTTGGAGCCAAGACACATCCTTGGTGGACCCTCTCTGTACTTTAATGGGATCGGTGACCTGTCCCTGGCTACCCCACCTAACTCTGGCAAAGTTCTCTTCATGGATCCTGATTAGAAGTGCAAGGATGCCTGGTGGCATGCCCATCTTCCTGAGCATCCACCATAGATTGTCCCTAGGAACGAGTTCAAATGCCGTTTTTAGATCTATGAATGCAATATATAGGCTCCCTTTACCCAGCAGGACCACCGTCCAGTACAACATGAAGAGGCGAAAGACCTGGTCGATTGTGACAGTTTTCCGTTCAAAGCCCGTTTGGAGTGGAGAGAGAATATAATTTTCTTCCATCCAATCTGTGATTTCAGCTAGAAGCGAGTGGCAGAGGACTTTCTGGACACTATCCATCAGGCTAATTGGTCGATAGTTGGAAAGGATAGACCTATCGCCCTTTTTGAAGATGGGAATCACTTCAGCTCCTTTCCATGATTCTGGGATCCTCCCTCCTGCGATGTCGTTAGCGAGGGTCTATATATTGGTTGCACAGTTTTCTCTATTGCAACGGAAGAGATCCCCTGGGATGCCATCCAGGCCAGGAGCCTTGACGGGTACGATTGCATCCAGAGAGGCCAATATTTCCTCTCTGGTAAATGAGAGATCATATGATGGTTGAAGTAGGTCTGGGACTGCCGGTTCGATATCATAGCTGGTAAGGGTCGAATACAGGGCTCCAAAATGATCTTGCCTCGCATAGACCGAGATGTTGTTTGCCAAAGGTGGAGACCTTTCATGGTTACCCTTGCCCACGAGTACCCAAAACAATCTGGCATCTGGACTTGAGATGGACTTCCCGAGTTCTGCCAACCTCCCTTCATCCCATTCCCTCTTTGCCTTTAATTGGGCCAGTTTGTATTGGCGCCTCAGTTCCTGAATTGACGGGATGTCCCTTTGCCTTAGGGCAAGGGTCAGCTGTCTTTTTAGGGATCTATTCTCTTTTTGAGAACCATGAGGTTGCTTTAGTTGGTTTGGCCTGGTTGGACCTAGTCTTATGTTGCAGAGCAATTAAGTTTCTTGCCAAGTGGTTAAACAACTTAGAATGTAGATCACAACAACTTGCTCGTGTAGACGGGTCGCTTGACCGGGATAGCAACAGCCCTGAGGTGGTTCACAAGATCGCGTTTTAGGATGCTAAACTTGAATTTATCCGCCAAGATTGTTGGTCATTTGAGCCAGCGATTATCATTTGAGGAGTCACCTCCCTTGTGGTAAGAAGATCAGGGGCTATCCTTACCTTTTCATCCCATGGATACTCGATTGTAATACTAAGAGGGTTGTGGTCACTTTCCCAGGTTTGAATAATGGACATATCTACTACAAGTAGCCATAGGCTAAGGTCCATTAGTATATAGTCCATCCAGTTGGACTCGTTGGGCCCAACAAAAATTATTCCCCTGTTTCTTTCCGAGGTGGTCCTTCCATTAGCAGCCCGAAGCCTATGTGCTAAGGTTATAGAATTCAACTGCAGGGCTGCTTGGGACCACTTCTTTATTGGTGGCAGCTCCAATTGTGGAACTAACCACATGTTGTCCTCCTCGTTGGCCTCTAGAATGTCTTCCCAATCGAGGGGCTCGAAAGTTACGTTGAAATCGCCAACTACAATCAAGGGGTATGCAGCCTGCTTTGCATCCAAACCCAAAGACTAATGCTGTTATTAGTGGAAAGCTCCTCTATTGCACAATTTAGTGCAATTTTGATCAGGATGAGGAGCCTCCAGAAGGGCAACCATGCATAGAGGGAATTGCCGGTTTGTGAAACGTTGCAAACCCTGGGATAAAAGTGGGAGTCAAACTCCAGGTTTCCTGCAAAATACAGAATTCATGCTGATTAATGACTCGAGCCAGTGAGGAAGACCTAATTTTCTCCTTATGCCTGCCACATTCCACAAAGCTATTTTGAGTTTCCTTATGTCTAGGTGGGGCGGGGGGTAGGAGATGATAGTGCTGGAACAAGTTCGGCCATATCAATGGTCGAGTGAGTGTATGAGGCTGTGTCACCGACCTGGGTGTTGTCTGCTGTTTGCAAAGCAAATTCAACATGTAAGGAAGAGTGGATGCTAGATAGCTCAACTTCATATTCAGGGGACCGGCTTCCTGGGCCCGTGTGCATCAATGTATGGATAAATCAGAGTCGGTGTTAGAAGGACACTCGCGTTCCTTTGGGGGTTCTGGGCATAGTGAGTCGTTTGTGATAGGGATGAAGATGGTCAGTCCCTTAGAGGCGTTGTTGCATTATTGTGAGTAGCTGAAAGTGAAGGGATGTTTAGCTTCAATTGAATATTGGTGGTACGTGGGGGGCAGGATCTAGCTTTGAGGGTGACTAGATTGTACACTAAGTTTTCACTTGTCAGGGTAAGTTCTACTGCGTCAACAGAGCTATTATTCAGGACACATCTTCTTGCCCTCAAGATGTCGTCCCTTATTACCGATCGGTAACTCCTTACATGCCTAATCCTGTGAATGGCTTTGTTCTTTAGGGCCTCACCATGTTCGTGTTTGTTGTTACAATCAGGCTTTGGTACATTGATCATATAGATAGTAGACTGGGGCACATTATGCGGGATTAGGCGAGGCCTATGAAGTGGAGGCACCTCGCTGTGGCCTACGGTCAGATGGATTTTTTCATTCGCCATGGCTGTCATGGGCCCATTTGACTCCTAGACTAAAGCGTTGGAGTGAAGGACTTGAAGAATTCAACTTCTGGGTACAGTACCTTCCAGGGTCAGTGAATAAATTGGCAGATTGCCTGTGTTGGTTGCAGCTGGAGTGCAAACAGTTTGATTTGGATGTTGAGGGTGTCAATTGGGTCATGGAACCGACTCTGTTGGTGGAAGAGTGGTCCAGGGGTGTGGAAGAAGATGGTTTGTTTCCTGTCTTCAAATCTTTTATCATAAAAGGATGGGCAGAGTATAAGTAACTGGACCAAAATCTGAAACCTTACTGGCCTGTAAGGACTGAATTGACCTTTTGTCAAGTGAATCTTAGGAGAGGTGACAGGGTGGCTCCTCCTTGTGGTCTGAGAGACAGGGTAATAAATCTTGGTCATGAAGGGCACCTTGGAAGGAGCCTCACTAAAGCTCGTTTGAGGGAAAGGTACTGGTGGCCAAGCATGGACTGCATGGTTGAGAAGGTAGTTAAGGAATGTCATCTTTGCGCGACTAATGACAAATCCCATGTCATTAATTGTGCTCTTTTGTCCCTGGTCATTGTTCCAGGGGAAATTTGGTCTAAATTGTGATTGGATATCATGGGCCCTTTTGACATGATTCCTGCAGCTGAGAGGTTTGTGCTTCTTTCAGTAGACTACACCTCTAAGGGGGTAGAGAGAAGATGTGTGAATACGGTGAAAACCCAGAAAGTTCTAGCGTTTCTTAAGGATGTTTTCATGAGTAAGGGTGTGCCAACATACTTAGTAACTTACAATGGGGTGCAATTTGTGTCACAGGAGATGCAAGAGTCCCTTAATGATCTAGGCTAGTACATCAGAGAATGACTCTTTATGCACTACAGGCCAATGGTCTTATGGAGAGGCTGAATAGAGAGGTCAAGAATTGTGCACAATGGGTGTTAGAAACTACAGTCTCCTTTAAGAGTGTGTTGAGTGAGACATGGTGGGCACATCGCACTGCTCTCAATCTTGTCAAGCAAAAGTCTCCTGTTGAGGTATTAAGGGGTAGAATGGCTAACTCCAAGTCGGATCTGGTATGGTTGCCGATAAGAGGTATGAGTGAAGATGATGGTGAGTTGAGGAGGGAAAGACTTAGATCCTTTCAACAAAAGTATAAATGGAGGTATGATGTGAAGAAGTTGGTCAGAGTTAAGAAATGGAATGTGAGAGCTCAGGTTCTTGTGAAGAAGCCGAAGCAAGGGAAGAAGGGGGCGTCTGGATTCATGGGTTATTTCTCTATTATTGCTATAAGAAGGAATGCTGTGACTATGAACACAGGCGGTACGTGGCGCGTGTCCAGACTTTTCAAGTACACAGGAGGGTCACCAAGCATTTGTGCTCATGATGTGGAAGAAAATTGTCCTGATGTGTTGTGCAAACCTTCTTCATCGAGATGCAGAAGGGTGCCTGTAAGGTTTAATGACTATGTCATGCAATGAGCTATTGTCTCCATACTGTTGTTCCTTATTTTATTTTTTATGAAGTTTCCTTTCTTCTTTTTATTATATTTTGGCTGTTGAATTATCAAAAGGGCACGTGTTATAATCTTTTTACACTTTAACCCCTTGGACGCTCATGACGAGCCCAGCTCGTCATGGAGTTTCCATTGATTTCAATGGAAATTACATGGAAGCACTGCAAGTAGCTTAGCATCCAAGTGGTTTTAAGGCCCTCAGCTCATGCCAGGAATGTTGGTATTTGGTCTCCATTGTAAAGGTTCTGGGGAGACAGTTATTCGAGCCTGGCAGTGCTGGCGAGTGTTTTCCCAGAGAATAAAGACTTTCAAATACAGACGTATCCCATGTTTTATTACTATTTTAAGCAGTCACTGCCCTCCTAGCCACACAACCCTGTCCTTTGCTGGGTGATCTGTGCTGAAATGCTTACTGTGTTGTCCTGATACATCAGTCAATAGGTTCCATGTCACAAAGGTTACTTCCAGCCAGGCCTGGTTTTCAGCCAACAGTGCCCTCGCATACCATGACTATGTTATATTATGTACCCTTATGTTGTGTTATGGTATGCTATATTATTATGGCCAAATGCTTATAAAGGAAAAAGTACAATTTCCAGAACCTACAGCGTTGTTGCAAATAAAAGCAGGGAAGGTTCAAAATGACCTGTCATGGCGGCAGAGGTAGCAATTGTGTCATAAGTGCACTGACACTTGGGCCCTGGTGTGTGAGGGCCCACTGTCCCCAATTGTGGATATTAGTAATCATCTAGGGGTAATACCCATTGTCCATGATTCCATAGAAGCCCAGGACACACTTGCTACGCAACATAATTACAAAGTGGCCTTGGCAACAAGGCCCCGAAACATATTATATAAAAGTTTATTTTTTACTTTATAAATTCTTGAATGCCATGAGCAAAATGACTTCGTTCATTTACACAATAGGCATAAAAGAAAGTATTTCAGTCTAGGCCCCATTTCCATTAGAGCGAGTTCCTTTTTACTACCTACACAAATCCTCAAATCACATGTATTGCCTAGGCGACCAATTGGGACTGTGGTGCAGCATATTTGACCTAATGGCTAGAGCCATCAACCTCGAAGTTGGGGAATAGGGTTGAGTCTCGGCAGGGTCGCTCAACATCCTGTGATTCTGGGCAAATCACTTAATCTCCCCTTGCCTCACAAATTGAACGTGACTGTCTGTAACGCAACTGGTGCTCATGTAAAGCCCTCTGATACCTGCGGCTCGAGTTTGCGGTATATAAAACTCAAAAAACAAAATAAATGTACAAACCATCGCCAAATTTAACTCACTCACGTCTCTCTGCACTGTCCCCAACGTTAAGCATTTTTTCATACTATCCCAAATTTACCCAATCTGTTTTGTTTGGATTCAGCATCTCTCCCCGGGGCATTGTTTGCTGTGTGCTCAAAAACCTGTTTAACCGTCCTCTGTTGCAGTCAATTAACAGCAATTACGCATTGTTAGACGGGGCAGTTGTCTGCTGTTATCTCCAGCCAACGCCAGCTGAACTACTAATTGCATTTGATTGGCTTCTGCCGCCCACCACTCAAGATCAGCTGCGCACCTAGACGTCGCCATTGGGGGGAGGGGGACGCTTTATTAAACGTGTGCACGTGCACCCGGCAGGTCCAAAAAGGGATCAACCGAAACTAGAAATCACCTCAGTGGGCGGGGCGTGCTTGCTGAAAATAACATCATAAAACTATTTCGCGCGATTACGAGAGCTGAGAGCACCAAACCCTCAGGATTTGAGACCTTGCTTTATAACGTTTGCGGCTCTCCTTCCCGCGTAATATTTTAGCGAAGCCTTCCAAGCCCTCAGACTCCGCATTGACTTTCCATGAATGACACGTGTATTATTCATGAGGGAAACCCAAATGTATCATAACCATTTTTTTCTCGTTTTTATGCTGTCCGTTCGCCATACCTGGAAAACCGACTCAAGACGGTCCAAAATATCTGATCTCGGCTCTGAGAATTATCTAGAACACGCTTGTGAGGGGGGGTGGGGGGCACTATGCCTTACAACTGGAAATATTTGAGCATCAAGACTCCTCTTAAATGTGGAATTTAAACGGATTAGTTACTGGACAATGCGACCGGCCTCTTGACCTGTCCTACCTTTCAGGTCCTTAGCCCTTTGCTTGCCCTGGCCTCGTGCACTGCTCTGGAACAGCACTCACTGTATGCAAAGATCTTCTTATGGGCTTAGAATTAACAGCACACAGAAAATCATTCTGGCCCCGCAGGAGAGACAAGTAAAATAGGACTGATGGAAAAAAGGTAAAAGGGGATAGAACAAGAAAGGGATATAAAGGGAGAGAAATTAAGGATCAAGTAATGGACGAAATATAGAAATAGGTAGAAAACTATAGTAGGAATTGCATTGGGCTAGTAAAGGTGACCCCAAAAAGAGAGAAAGGGGAAACATGCGCCACAAGAGAGAACATGGGAAAACACACACAAATGCTGTGAGCTAAAAGGAGATAGAGCATTCAAGCCAAAGATGTTAGAGTTATACAAATAGAACATATAATATAACAGTAAAAGGAAAATAATGTAAAGAGTGATACCAGGAGGAGGGGAGCAGACAAAAAAGCAGCATTTGAAAATTGTAATAGAGAAGTTGAAATAATGAAAATAAAGAGTAGACTTAAAATGCTAGCAGAGAAATATGCAAGTTGGGTATTAAAATGCAAGTGAGAAATCACGAGGAATTAATGTGCCCGGTACAGAGTTCTTAAAAAACCCATTATTGAGTCTTTTCCGTAACTGAACTTATACACCGATGAGTATTGTAGTTGTACATACCACCAGTTTGTACAATCATCGCTTATAATCACACATACAAGCCCTCTGTTTTCGCTGTATGCAAACCTATTTCTACCTGTCGTGCTATAATCCCGAGTTGTCGATTCGACATTGTCGTCTATTCAGCAGGGCGAGGCACCAGGCACTCCTGAGTCCTCTGATGACATCACCAATATGAACCCTTGTTCAGCCACTTAAAAGCCATCATCTGCCTGATGCTGAGGGGCTAGAGAAAAGGCAAGCAGTACAAACTACAGAAAGTACATTTGGCTGCCAGAGCGCTGGGCACTTTAGATTCTGCCACTTCTTTCATGACCCTTGAGACCTTGGATCATAATACAGAGCTCCCAGGGGCGGCTGGTGACATTTGAAAGTGGTGGGGCGTAAACTAATTTGCATATTGCACCGCAGCGAGCGCAGCGAGCGAGCACAGCGAGCGAGCCCGAACCACCTTGCATCCATCCATACATCATTCATGCATCCACCCATCCATCCATCCACCCACCCACCCACCCACCCATCCACCAATTCTGCATCCATCCTGCATCCATCATTCATTCATGCATCCACCCATCCATCATTCATTCATGCATTCACCCATCCATCCATCCTGCATCCATCATTCATTCATGCATCCACTCATGCATCCACCCATCCATCCATCCACCCATCCATCCATCCTGCATCCATCATTCATTCATGCATCCACCCATCCATCCATCCTGCATCCATCCATCCATCATTCATCCATCCATCCATCCATCCATCCTGCATCCATTCATGTGTCCACCCATCCATCCACCCATCCTGCATCCATCATTCATTCATGCACCCATCCATCCACCCTGCATCCATCCTGCATCCATCATTCATTCATCCACCCATCCTGCATCCATCATTCATTCATGGATCCACCCATCCATTCATCCACCCATCATTCATCCATCATCCATCCATCCATCCACCCATCCTGCATCCATCATTCATTCATGCACCCATCCATCCACCCTGCATCCATCCTGCATCCATCATTCATTCATTCATTCATCTACCCATCCTGCATCTATCCTGCATCCATCATTCATTCATCCACCCATCCATTCATCCACCCATCATTCATCCTGCATCCATTCATGCATCCACCCATCCTGCATCCATCATTCATGTATTTTTATGACCATATAACTTGCACACAGCTTGTCAGTGTTTAATACCAGTCTCGAACCTTGTACTCCAGCACCAATGATACATGATTAATATTAATTGTTTTTAAAAACATGTATTTATTCGACACCAATTTCACACCTTAGTCGGAACATCATTTTTATTTGTTTTTTAAAATATCTATTAATTTAACACCAAAGTAAGTCATGTATACATTTTTATGGTTCGATAAGAGGCTCGAACCTGGTTTCCCAGCACCAAAGTCGGCCGTGCTATCCGTCAGGGGTTATGTAACCGGGCTATGTAGTGACCAGCCAATCCTGCGCCAGGATTGGCTGGGGGGGGCACCATGACTCCTCGCCCAGTCGCCCTGTGTAACCCCGGGGGCTGCGGCCCGCCCCCTGGTCCTCTCTCTAAGGGGGAATTCACAAGAAAACGATCTGCGCATGCGCAGGCATGTTTGTGCCCAAAAATACACTTGCGCAGCTGCAGCAGCCCGATCCTCCCCCCCCCCCCCCCCCCCTAGCGCACTCCGGGAAGGTCGGGTGTCTCCCGGTTTCCCGGCCGGCAGATAGCGCGATTTTTTAAAATAATTGTGTTTGGCTTCTAGTGACGACGTGGTGGGTCCATGGGGCTTAGTGGGGCTTCGCCCCTACGCCCCAATGGACGCACCGCGCCTGATTGAGCTCCCAGCTGTTTGATGTAACTGGTCCACCTTTCACGGTGGAAGCGGCACCTGGTCTGTACTTTCAAGGGGACAAAGATCCCCCGGCAGACGGCAGCAGAGAGTGATTGCACCCACCTGCAGGGGGATTTCTAGGGGAGACCTTTGACTCCCTTTTCCTCTCCAGAGGTGTCACCTCTTTGTGGCTCACAGTTAGTACTCTTCCTGTGGGCGTCCATAATACAGTGCAGAAGCAAAGGCAAAGTGATTACCTCATTTGCTTAGGGCCACACCACCAAGCAAATCAGGAAACACCCCTTTAGAATTGCAGAAGTGCTACTTGTGAAGCAACGCTATTTGTATTGCAGAAGGGACTATACAAGCATCTGCGACCCCTTCTGTCAGACCAAAGCGCTCTATGGGTGCAGAAAGGAGGTGCAGACGCCCTTTGCGTACAGCCAGGGGTACTCATAGTACGGCCCGCGGGCCGCCAGCGGCCCGGCAAGCCTTCCCTGGCGGCCCGCGGACCTTGCAGACAATTTACCCACGTTAAAAAAAAAATTAAGAGTGTCTGCAAACACTGCGCGCCGAGACTCTGCTGCTCTGTGGGGGCCGGGCGATTAATTCCATCCATAGTCAGAGTGGAGCTGCAGGGGCGCTAAGAGGTGAAATACAAAAGCCTCATTAACATACAAATGGTCTTTTAAATGAGGCTTTTGTATTTCACCTCTTAGCGCCCCTGCAGCCCCACTCTGACAATGGATGGAAATAATCGCCCGGGCCCCCACAGAGCAGCAGAGTCTCGGCGCGCAGTGATGAAGCCTGATTGACAGTAAGGCTGGGCACTGCAGGGCCGGGGAACAGGGGGTTAAAACAGAGGCCATTTGTGAGCGCTGCGCTACTCCGAGGCCCGGCTGATAACACCGAGTGATGTGCACTTTCCACAAGTGCATCACGACGGTGACCCCGTTCTCCCAGCAACAGCATCCCCACATGACCTGGCAGGTAATCTCGTACATGGCATCCGTGTGCAGCCAGGGAGGGAGGGAAAGGGAGGCAGACAGGGAGAGTGAGGGAGGGAGGGAGGGAAAGGGATGCAGACAGAGGGAGAGCGAGGGAGGGAGGGAAAGGAGGGAGGGAAAGGGATGCAGACAGAGGGAGAGCGAGGGAGGGAGGGAAAGCAGGGAGGGAAAGGGAGGCAGACAGGGAGAGCGAGGGAGGGAGGGAAAGGAGGGAGGGACAGGGAGGCATACAGAGGGAGCTATGGAAGGAGGCAAAGGGAGGCAGACAGGGAGAGCGAGGGAGGGAGGGACAGGGAGGCATACAGAGGGAGCGATGGAGGGAGGCAAAGGGAGGCAGACAGGGAGAGGGAGGGAGGGAAAGGGAGGCAGACAGGGAGAGCGAGGGA